>NC_059125.1:78898039-79238039 GCF_020740685.1 Jaculus jaculus
TTCAAACCAAAAATAACCAAAAAAAGACAAAGAAGGCCACATACTACTTACCAATGGAATGATCCACCAAGAGGATATGACAATCATAAAATTTTATGCACCAAAGAAGAAGCATCACAGTTCATAAAACAAAACCTACTTGACAATAAAACAGAAATAACCAACAACACCATCATAGTTGGGGACTTCAATACACAATTATCAGTAATAGACAGATCATTCAAACAGAAACTCAATAGGGTAGGAAGAGAGCTCAACAAATCCATAGATCACTTAGACCCAACAGACATCTATAGAACATTCCATCCCAAATTCATAGACTACACATTCTTCTCACCAGCCCAGAGAACATTCTCTAAAATAGATCATATACTGGGTCACAAAGCCTGCCTCCATATATTTAGGAAGACTGATATAATTCCTTTTATGATATCAGATCACAATGCTATATTGCTAGAAATTAACAGCAAAAGACCCACCAAGAATCCCACCAGCTCCTGGAAACTGAGCAGCACACTTTTAAACAATATGTGGGTAGTGGACAAAATAAAAAATGAAATTGTGAAATTTCTAGAATTGAATGACAATGAGAACACATCATACCAAAACTTATGGGACACAATAAAGATGATCTCCAGGGGAAAATTCATGGCTCTAAATGTCTTCATAAGAAAGACAGAGAAATCCCAAATTGATAACCTAACCACCCACTTAAAGGCACTTGAAAAGCAAGAAGAATTCAACCCCAAAAGGTCCAGATGGAAAGAAATAATTAAGATCAGAGCAGAAATTAATGAATTGGAAACTAAGAAAACAATAAAGAAAATTGATGAAACAAAGAGCTGGTTCTTTGAAAAAATAAACAGGATTGACAAACTCCTGGCCAGTTTGAGCAAGGAAAAAAAGAGATGCTTCAAATTAACAAAATTCAAAATGAAAAGCTAAAGATCATGACAGACATAAGTGAAATTGGGAGAATCATTGATACTTATTTTAAAAACCTCTACTCCACAAAACCAGATAATGTGGAGGAAATGGATAAATTTCTGGCAACATACCATCTACCAAAGCTAAGCTCAGAGCACATTAATCTCCTAAACAAACCTATCACACCCAACGAGATTGAATAGGTAATTAAAAAAAAAAAAAAAAAACTCCCCAAAAGAAGAGTCCAGGACCAGATAGATGGCTTCTCAGCTGAATTCTATCAAACCCTCATGAAAGAACACAAACCAATCTTTCTCAAACTGTGCCACACAATTGGAGAACAGGGAAAGCTCCCAAACTCCTTTTATGAAGCTAGTATCACCCTAGTTCCAAAACTGAGCAGAGATGATGCAAGAAAAGAAAACTACCAGCCTATTTTCCTGATGAATGTAGACCCAAAGATCCTTACCAAAATCCTCACAAACCAAATCCAACAACACATCAAAAGCATTATCCACCTTGATCAAGTGGTATTCATCCCAGGAATACAGGGGTGGTTCAACATATGGACATCTGTCAATGTAATACATCCTATAAACAAGGTTAAACACAAAAACCACATGATCATTTTGATAGATGCAGAAAAGGCCTTTGGCAAAAAAAAAAAAAAAAAAAACTTCATGATCAAAACACTGGAGAGAATCAGATGGTGTGTTTATATGTTAACACAAGAAAGGCTATACAAAGCACCTAAAGCCCAAATAATAGTCAATTGAGAGAGATAGGAGGAATTCCCATTGATATCAGGAACAAGACATGGGTCCACTCTCACCTCTGCTCTTCAATATAATACTGGAAGTACTAGCTTAAGCAATAAGAGAGGAGAAAGAAATAAAAGGGATACAATTCAGAAATGAAAAAGTTAAGTTAGCTCTATTCACTGATGACATGATTCTATACCTGAGACCCGACAGACTCCATCCCAAAACTCTTGAACATGATTAACTACTCTAGCAAAGTAGCAGGATATAAAAATCAATGGACAAAAATCAGTAGCCTTTCTACATGAAAATAACAAAGATAAAGAGAAATGGTGGACATGGTCCCATTTTCAATAGCAACAAATAAATTAATAAATAAAATACCTTGGAATAACATTAACCAAGGAAGTGAAAGATCTATATAATAAAAACAATCAAAAAAATTGAGGACTTGGGAAAATGAAAAGATATCCCATGCTCCTGGATCGGCAGAATTGAAATTGTCTAAATGGCTATCCTACCAAAGGCAATATACACATTTAAATGCAATTCCAATTAAAATCCCAACATTGTTCTTCACAGAGATAGAAAAACTGATCTCAAAATTCATATAGAAAAGCAGAAGGCCTCTGATATCCAAGCATATCCTCAGCAAAAGAAATACCTCTGGAGGCATCACCATACCTGATCTAAAGCTATATTACAAAGCCATAGTAATATAAAAATAGCATGGTGCTGGCATAAAAACCGGAGTACAGAACAATGAAATAGAATTGAGGACACGGACTTTGGGTCAAGCACCTACAAATACTTGATATTTGACAAAGACCCTAACAATATAGGCTGGAAAAAAGGCAGAATCTTCACCAAATGGTGCTGGGCACACTAGATAACCATATGCAGGAAATTGAAACTGTATCCACACATCTCGCCATGCACAACACTCAAGTTGAAACGGATCAAAGACCTCAATAAAAGACCAGAAACTCTACCGGAAGAAAATATAGGAGGAACTTTCCATGATATAGGAATGGAAAAAGACTTTCTGAACAAAACCCCAGTAGCACATGGTCTTAAATAGTTACTCAACTAATGGGATCACATGAAGCTAAATTTCTTCACAGACAGAATGGGAGAAAATATTTGCTGAATATCAAATTGACAGAGGCATAATCACTAAAATCTACAAAGAATTCAAAACCTAAACAATAAAAAGTCAAACAACCCACTCACAATATGGGGCAAAGAGCTGGGCAGGCAGTTCACACAGGAAGAAATACAAATGGCAAACATACACTTAAGAAAATGTTCATTATCCCAAATCATCAGGGAAATGCAAATTAAAACAACTATCCGATTCGGATAGAAGACACCAAAAAATACAATGAAAACATTTCTGGTGAGGATGTGGAGAAATAGGAACCTCATCCACTGTTGGTGGTAATGTAAGATGTTACAACCCCTTTGGAAAGCAACATGGAGACTCCTAAAAAAGCTGACTATACAGTTACCAACAGACCCAGTTATTCTGTTAGTGGGCATGTACCCTAAAACCTTCAAGCCTCAGCCCAGAGAGATTGGCTCAACCATGTTTATAGCAGCTCAGTTTATAATAGCTAAGAAATGGAATCAACCCAGACGTCCATCAGTAGAAGAATGGGTAACCAAGATGTAGTATAGGTACACAAAGGAATTCTACACAGCAGTAAAAAAAAAAAAAAAAAAAAAAAAAGTGACACAAGGAAATTTGAAGAAAAATGGTTGAACCTGGAACAGATCATTCTCAGTGAACTTACCCAATCACAGAAAGATATTTGCCACATAGTCTCACACATCTACATTACCTAACCTGAATCTACCCAAGATGCTCACATACCCAGCAAGCATCTTGAGGACTGGACAATAGGGTGGGTGGGGAAGGATGGAAAAGACAGGAAGGGGGGGCAAAATTCTAGACCCAAACGTCAGTGGTACCATAAAATTCTATATCCTAAAAGGCAGACCCAATGGTTGAACCTTCATCAGGCCCCTAGAGGGAACACCTGAGCCACAAGGCACTGGAGAGCATATGGTGAAGTCCTGAATCTTCTACAGCTTCTCTCTCTCTCTCTTTTCTCTAACTCTTTTATATTAGTTATCTTTTTCTTCCTTCTATTAGCGGGCACTGATCTTTAACTCCCAGTAACAGCAGGTGGCTATCATCCACAGTGAACTTTTTTTTTTTTTAATTTATTTAAGAGTGACAGACACAGAGAGAAAGACAGATAGAGGGAGAGAGAATGGGCGCACCAGGGCTTCCAGCCTCTGCAAACGAACTCCAGACGCGTGCGCCCCTTTGTG
The DNA here is from genome assembly GCF_020740685.1 of Jaculus jaculus. Lineage (NCBI taxonomy): Eukaryota > Metazoa > Chordata > Mammalia > Rodentia > Dipodidae > Jaculus > Jaculus jaculus. The sequence continues at coordinate 78,902,068 of NC_059125.1, forward strand.
CATCTGGCTAACTTGGGACCTGGGGAACCGAGCCTCGAACCAGGGTCCTTAGGCTTCACAGGCAAGCGCTTAACCGCTAAGCCATCTCTCCAGCCCCACAGTGACCTTTTGATCAGATGGACTTACAAGGTTTCCTAAATGAATGACAGATTCCTGTCAGAGTACTTGATGACCAACCAAAGGTTAGTGGAAGGACCCTACTTCTGAAGAAACCATATGTGGTTGACATGTAACATTGAGTGACATGGCTGGGAGCTGGAAGACAGTCAGTCCCCATACAACCAGTGCATCTAGTGCCAGAAGTTTCTATATGGGTGAATGGGGGAAAATGACGAATATCTGTCCAAGCATCTCACAGTCTAACCCACTTAACAGCAAATAACCTGGTGTGATGCCCACACAAGTGCAATAGTGGTGTGCAGCCATGGTGGGAAACCAACTTCTCTTGATTTGGCTAACTGATTTGCTCAGTGGAATGGAACCCATACCTGGAACTGGGAAACACATCAGAACCATATACAAAAATGAGCCTGCTCTCCATTATCAAGCAACCACTAATTGTGGGCTGCAAATGGGCTTACACCTATTAAATTCTCTCTAAAAAAAATAAGGGATATCCAATTTATCTGGTGTTAAATTTACTGTCCCTTGCAGAATCTACTTCTCTTTTTTAGATGCATGCAGATCCTAAGAAGAGAACCACCCCATCATACCTCAAAAGGACCCCAGCTGAAACTAAGAATACTTGGTGAAACAAGCAAGGGGGCTGTTTTCTTGGTGAACCTGGTACCAGCACAAGGGTGAAGGAGATCAACACAAACAACAATCAACACCTACCAAATCAGATATCCAGAGACAAAGAGGCTCCCAAGACCTCATCACTGAAGCACGGTTAAAATAAACTCACCATGGCTCAGGGAAATTTTGCAGAAGAGGAGGCAGAAAGATTGTCAGAGCCACACGTTTGTTCATGATAAACAGAGACATATCCTCCTACCCATAACTGATGGCTAACACCACAGTGCAAGACCCATATACCTCAACAAGGAGAGGCCAGGGGAAGGGGGGGACACGGAGGTGGATAACAATGGTACCAATTTGACTGTATACACTGAGTACAAAACTAAGTATTAAAAATATAAATAAAATTTTATGATCCAAAAAATAAGTAAAATTCTTTTTTTCTATCTGTATCTATGTATCTATGGATATATGTATCTGTTTGTATCTATGTATCTATCTATCTATCTAATCTAATCTATTATCTATCTAACAATCAATCTGTCATCCATATATCTATCTATCATCATCTATCTAAACATATATCAATGTATCTTTCTCCTCCACCCCCTCTTTCACAAGAGCTGGTACATAGTCTGAGATCAGTTTCACTGGGGCTAAATCAACATGTTGGCAAGTTCACCCCCTCTAGACTCTGTTCAGAATTCATTCCACTTTTCTAGCTTCTTGAGGCTGTGCTACAGGTTTTGAAAATCTAAGCCATAGAAATTAATTGTATGATCTCATCGATTTCTTTGTTTATTTGTGCCATATTAGGCTAATGTTGTCAATAGATTACCAAACTCAACTTTAAAGGATAGAAATTCTCATCTTATAAAATTCAGGTTTTTTGTAAAGACTTGTATTTTCTCTCTTATGGTTTGAGACCCCTAAAGTATATTTTAAAGTAAAAATTTACCAATTTGGGGCTGGAGAGATGGCTTTGCGGTTAAGCGCTTGCCTGTGAAGCCTATGGACCCTGGTTCGAGGCTCGGTTCCCAAGGTCCCACATTAGCCAGATGCACAAGGGGGCGCACGCGTCTGGAGTTCGTTTGCAGAGGCTGGAAGCCCTGGCGCGCCCATTCTCTCTCTCTCCCTCTATCTGTCTTTCTCTCTGTGTCTGTCGCTCTCAAATAAATAAATAAAAAAAAATTTACCAATTTGTATCATAAATCTAGTCTTTAGAAGTGAAATTAATTTTCAGAATATAATGCTAATTTACTGAATATGTCTAAGACATATCCAATAATTCAACAATCTTTAGGAATAACAAAATCCAATTATAATTCTGCATATAGGCCAACATACTTGTGGTTCATCATATACATTTTCTTAATTACTATTATTACTATTATTATTTTCTTTTTTTTTTTTTGGTTTTTTTTGGGTTTTTTTTTGTTTTGTTTTTTTTTTTTGAGGTAGGGTTTCACTCTAGCCAAGGCTGACCTGGAATTCACTATGTACTCTCAGGGTGTCCTCAAATCATGGTGTTCCTCCCACCTCTGCCTCCAGAGTCCTGGGATTAAAGGTGTGTGCTACCACATTGAGCTTAATTTTTTAAAAATTATTTTCAAACAATATTTGTGTGTCTTTAGCTAAAAACATTACTCATATACTTGGAGCCTAAACATAGGCTATGAAAAGAGCCCAATGAAGCTTCAGTGCTAACTGAAATCCATGCTTTAAATTAAATATACCTTTCTTTACAAATAATAAATAAGACCTGAGTGTGGTGGCACATCTCTAATTCCAGCACTCGGGAGGCAGAGGTAGGAGGATTGCAATGAGTTTGAGGCTACCCTGACATTACTTAGAGAATTTTAGGTCATCCTGGGAAGAGTGAGACCCTACCTTGGAAAACAAAATAAATAAATAAATAATAAAAATAAGAAACAAGGCCTGGATAGATTGCTTAGTGTTTAAGGCGCTTGCCTGAGAATCCTAATAACGCATATTCAAATCTCCAGGTCCCTTGTGAACCAGAAGCATAGTGACACAAGTGCACAATATCACACATACGCACAAGGGGGCATATTCATCTGGAGTTTGCACCTTAAGGCTTTGGCATTCCCAGTCTCTCTCTCTTCCCCCCCTCCACCTCTCTCTCTCTCTCTCACTCTCTGCCTCATTCTCTCTTTCAAATAAATAAACAATATTGTAAAAAGTTAAAAAGTGAGAAAAAATAAGATTTGGTGGCTTCAATTGTACCTCTGTACAGCTGAACAAAATAATGACCTGTATGGAATTTATGTGGAAAATTTTATCAACCCCTCTGTGATATACTGATATATTTATGATCTTCAAGTTATAATATTTCAAAAATATGTGTATGTTAGCATTTTGTCTATGTGGCATATACAGCAAGTGAAGACTAGTGGTAAGGCTTTGGAAAACTCACATTAGATGAAGTAAACATATTTTTTAGTAAATCTATTTCTGACTTTTTTCTTTTCATACTCACTTTTTAGTTTTTGAGCTACTAGTTACATGGTACTAGATGTTGTCTTTTAGTCTTACATCCCATTTTCTCTAATACATCATTTATTATATCCCTTCACAAGTTGATTTCCAGTTTTAATGAATTATGTAAACCATATAAAACAAATTGAATATAATGAAATTCAGAAAAGTGCCACTGAAGAAAAATAAGACTAAATAAATCTAAAATGACAATACATATTTTACCTGTGCCTTTGAAAGTATATTCATGTCAAAGCCAAAAAAAAAAAAATACTCAAAACAGGATTGCAATATCTTTTTATCTTCATCGTATTGCCTTATAAATATTGACTGTTAAGTATAGTACTCCAATTGAAAGTTTAAAAAATGTTTATACCAAATTTAATCTTTCTAACAATGTTTAAACAAAAGAAGTGCAAAAAATTCTTCAATATTTAAATTGTTTATTAGCAGGGATTCTTCTATATGTGTCTATGTCTAGAAAATGTGCCAATGGTCTCACCAAGTCACAAACACACATCACTCTTTACATAAACATAGTATTAAAGTAGAAAACATATTTTGGATAAAACTAATCAAGTTCATTTTTCAGACTAATTTAAAATATTGTTTTATTATGATTTAAACTATGTACAATATGATTTACCCATGTAATATGATTCTGTTCAGCTATCAATAAAATCCATCTTAGAAGTTTCTTAACTTTCAAAGAAAAACTCATATTCACCAGTAGTCACCCCTAATCCTCTCTGTGGCTCCTTCCTTGTGTCAAAGATATCATTCCACATTTTTTTTTTATCACTGAATTGGTTTATATGGATACTTCATATGATACAACTTAATTTTAGAGTATATGAACATTTGATTCTTACTACCTTATATTACAACCTTTTCTATTGTGGTTTTCAAAATTGACCATTTGGGGTCTGTGGAGGTGGCTCAACAGTGAAAGGCACTTGCTTGCAATGCTTACCAACCTATGTTCAACTCTCCAGCCACCCAAGTGAAGCCAGATAGGCATTTGTTTGCAGTGGCAAGACATCCTAGTGATCCCATGCACTATTTATACATACATGTACACACACGGTGCAAAAATAATTTAATTGGCATTTTAATCATTTTTTCTTTTTTCATTCGAATCATTTTTATGTATACAATTAAGCTTCATTAACTATGTTCACATTGGTATGCAGCCATCACCTCTATGTCTAGAACATCTGTCTTCCAAAACCAAAAATTTCACACCCATAGCAACTATAACATCTTACACTCCCACCAGAATAGGTAAGTGCTTTCATGCCTCTACATCTTTGTAATTTATAAAATGCCCAAATCTTTTTGGTTTGTTTTAAATTCAGAAAAATACTTTGATTTCAAGGTTCATACTAATCTTCTCATTCCTTCACTCCTTAGATTAGTCACAATCTAGAATTTTGTTGTCTTCATTTTATTAAATCTTCTGTTCCAGAAGTTTTGTTAAATCATCACGATTGCTATTCCATTTAATAGAACAATACATGTGGTATGGATTCTTTTTTGTTTGTTTATTTTCTGAGGTAGGGTCTCACGTTAGCTCAGGCTGACCTGGAATTCACTATGTAGTCTCAGGGTGGCCTCAAATTCTAAGGCGATCCTCCTACTTCTGCCTCTTGAGTGCTGGGATTAAAAGCGTGCACCATCATGCCTGGTTTAGAATTTTTTTTTTTTTAATTAGCTATTTTTGTGGGCAAGTCCAAAAGGGCCCAAGAATACCAAACTTAAAAGTAGAAGAACTGAGACCAGAATGAAGTATGTCTAAGCTTATAAAGACCATCATTCTCATAAGTTTTTAGAATAAAGAAGACATGATACCTTCTTTCAATTACCACAGAATAAATCACTGGCTGATTGACGTTTTTAATTGTGAGGTTACATTTATCATTTACATAACTCATATAATCATTTGCATAAAGCAATAAAACTTAAAATTTTGAGTTGGATAAAAGCAAATTATGAAATAATGAGATAGCTGGAGAGATGGCTCATCAGTTAAGTGTACTTCCTGTGCAAGCATGAGGGCCTGAGAAGGTCTGAGACCATAAGAATTTGATTCTTCAGATCCCAAGTAAACAACTGGATATGGTCACCCCCTCCTGCATTCCTGGTCCCACAAGGTAGCAGAAATTTGAGAATAATCTGACCCTCACAAGCTCCAGAATCATGAAAGAGACTCTGGACCAAAATCAAGACTGGGTCAAAGAGAATGGAGCTGGACACCTGATATTCTGCTCCAGCTGCCAAAGAAGCACCTCACTTTGAAGGTGAGTGTATTGAGCACTACACCACACCATACATACACACACATACAAACACACTACATTACACACACATACACACCACATAATACACAACCATACACACAAAATAAAATAAAAAGTCAAAATTTTAAAAATGAGCACAGTGTTCATAAACAGAAAATTTGTAACAGTTTCCACCCATTTCTACATTTTTGTGTGTGTGTGTTATGTACATGTTATGTGTGTTTCCTGTTTATAATGTGTATACATGATGTATATTCCATAGTGTGTGTGTGTGTGTGTGTGTGTGTGTGTTTAGATCAGAGGACCATCTTGGGTGTCAGTCTTTACCTTCCATGTTTGAGGCAGCAGCACTCATTGCATTCATTGGATATTGAGCTTCTGGGATACTTTTTTACATCCTTCTTCCATATCATTCTAGGTGTATGGAGATTATAGATGTTTATGCCACTGAGTCTACCTTTTATATGGTTCTGCACATCCAAACACAGGTCCTCCATCTCTCACAGCAAGGACTTTTCTTATGGGCTACCTCCCTAGGCCCCATATTCTACTCTATTCACCATCATAATTTAATTTCAATGATTTTAGTATATCTTCACTTTTATAATTGTAACATATGTAGATGCATGTGCTGATTCACTTGCTCACTGCCCAAAAACTTTATGATTTGCTGAACTATGTCCCAAGGACAAGTTATTGTACTCTAGTACTCCAATATTTAACAATGACAAGGGTTGTATAAAGAACACAAATTAATTACTGAGCCATAATATCTTTTATTGCACAGTAAAGTGAAGATATTCCTGTACTAAGAAAGTAGTCTTCCTCTGGATTTTCTCAAAAAAATGTCTTCCATATTATTCCAATTCATGAACACTGTCTATACCTTCATTAAGAATCATCCTTGTCTATTTTCCTCCACAGATGCATTTTGTCAAGAGACTCATTTAACTTTACAGTTGTCTGTGTGAGTGCAAAATACAGAATACCATTTTAAACAATAAACATGGATACTATGTTTATTACAATACACTTGATATAGTGGCATAAAGTTATATAGAGTATTATCCTTCATTACTATCAGAATATGCTGATTAAGAACCTGTCCTGCTATCTCTACTCATACCTACATCAAATGAAATCAGCACATGTATTATATATTCCATATTTCTCTAGCACATCTGTGCCATTTTGAAATATACTAGCATTTATATTTAAAAAGATAACATCAAGATAAAAATACTCAGTAAAGAACAAATTATAATGACATTTCTCTGGTGCAATATAGTGTATTTTTTAATCAGCTGAAGAATTTTTTATTTTATATTTTTTGACAACAGCAACAAATGTGTATTATAATATACAATACAATACAAGATGTCGTGATCATAGTCATAGTTCACTCCCACCACCCTCCCTTTCTCCCCTCTTATATGCCCCCTCCAGTGAGTCTCTTCTTTCCAGTTAGTTCCTCTTCCATTTTGACAACTTTCATGTATTTATAGAATGTATTTTGATCATAATCTCCTAACATCCCTCTGAATATTTCTTCTCATATTTCAATTGATTAGGAAACTTTTTGCATGACTTATTGGGTACTGGTCATATTTCAATCATATTATCCTCTTATATCCTCTCTCCCACACTCAAAATCCACTGAGGATTATTGGTGTTTCATGTGGTGTCATGGATGTATCTGTCAGTCTAAGGGGGTGGAGTGAGCAATGCCACAGGATATTGCTCCTTATCTTGTACCTCTTACAATCTTTCTGCTCTCTCTTCCTCAATGTTAACTGAACTTTAATGAGTATAAGACTACTTTAGTGGTAAACTCTCTGCAATCTCTGAGTTTCTGCTTTGAGGCATTTTGAGTGTTCTCAGTGTTTATTGCATCTTCCTGGATCTTGTTACCAGGTTAGCAATGAGGTCAACACTCATGTTTAGATCATAACTTCCTTTGTAATATCTTGTAGGCCCTGGAAAATGTAATTGAGGTGGGTAGTTTTCAATATTTTCTTGTCACTTTGATGAATCTTGGTTCTCCTGCATTTTCACTGTTTTCTGTAAAACAAAGCAGATTCTCAAAACAAGAGTGAGCTCAAAATGGATTAAAGGGAATAAGCCTAGTCATTTAAAATAATTTTGGATGGGTATAGTAACTCTTAGCCAAAGTAAAGTAGGAGAGTCTCTCTGGAGCCTATAGCCTTCCTATACATGGGATTTTGGTTCCCAGAACCAGGTAATTTCTCTCCCACTGAGCAGGCCTCTTATCCAATAAAGGAGCCATCGATTACCAACACAGGCTGTGTTCCATTATTGCAAAGGTGTGTACATCTTCTCCAGCTGGTTGATTTCATACCTTTCAGGTTCCTCTGCTTATTCTCACTATTGATAGTCACTATCACCCAGCAGCTTGCATAGCACTTTCCAACACCATGAATCCTAGCCAACATGATATGATCTCTTGAAGTATTGTGTCCATGGATTGTGGTATCTCAGCTGAACATCTTATATTCTGTTTTCTTATTAATTTTTATTTATTTTGAGCATATTGTCAAAATAAAATTACAATAATTTTAATATATCTATAATGAACAGCTTATCATCATTATTATATAAGTTAAAACTATACATAGTATTTTTATTGTTATTCAATTTTTGTCATAGCCTACTTAGATTTCATGAATATTCCTTCCATAATGTTGAAATATTAAGAAAAGTAGGATTAAGATCAAGAAATAAATTCTAATAGTAATTCCAATCCATACACGTTCTTTATTTTATTTATTTATTTATTTATTTATTTATTTATTTTCACAAATATGCAAATTTATTAAATACCCAATCCTACATATTCTAAAACACACACTGCAAAGATACAGGTATCTACTCTCTCTACATCTCAGCACCCATTCATAGCATGGCTTGGAAGTAGGGAGAATAAATTCCCCCTTAAACTAAAAGTCAGTAGGTGTTTCTTTACAGTTAACTTTAGCAAAATTCATACAAAATAGTAATCAACAATGATCTTCTTTACTTGTTAACTCACAAGGAAACACCTTCAAAACTGCATTTTGTTAAGTTTCTGTACTAAAATGTAGAAAAGCTGAACTACACAAATATTGAAAAGTTAAAAATTCCTTAATTTTTTTAAATTTAATTTATTAGTTTTCTTTTTCAGTAAATACAGGCAGTTTGGTACCATTATTTAGGCTCATCTGTGATCTACCCCCTCCCATTAGACCCTCCTTGTTAATAAAAATGGGTCGTGCATTGTGGAGTTAGCCCCCAGTTATTGGTATGATAAATGTCTCTGCAAATCATGACCCAACATGTGACTCTGACATTCTTTCCGCCCCCTCATCCGCAAAATTTCCCTGAGCCATGTTGGGTTCATTTTTGGTCTGCTACAGTGCTGAGGTGTTGGGGGCCTCTGAGGCTCTGGCTCTCTGATTTGGTAGGAGTTGATTTTTCTCTGTGTTGATCTCCTTCCCCTTTGTGCTGGTATCTGGTTCACAGGAAAACATCACCCTTGCTTATTTCGCCAGTTGTCCTTAGTTTCAGTTGGCCCCCTTTTGAGGTATGTTGGGGCAGCTCTCTTCTTAGGATCTGCATCTATCTGGAAAAGAGAAGCAGATTCTCCAACAGAGAGTAAGTTAGCACCCGGAAAATTGAGATAACACTTACTTTTTTGATAGACAGTATGGTAGGTTTAGGCCCTCTTATACCCCGTGATTGATGGTAGCTTGATATTGTAGAGTGGGCTTATGTTTGGGTATGGTTCTGACTTGTTTCCCACTCCAGCTATGGGTCTAGGACCACTGAGTGGATCAGTTAGCCAAATCAAGAGCAATTGATTCCTCACCATGGCTGTGTACCACTGTTGCACTTTAGTGGGCATCACATCAGGTTATTTGTTGCTAATTAGGTTAAACAATGTTTTGCTTGGACAGATCTTGGTCATTTCCCCCAGATGCCTATGTAGCGCCTTTTGGCACTAGAAACTCTGACTGTCTGGGGACTGACTCTCTCCTGGCTTCCAGCCATGTCATTCCATTTTACGCGTCAGCTGCGTATGGAGTCTTCAGCAATAGGGTCTTACCACTGGCCTTTGGTGGGTCATCAAGTACTCTGACAGAAGTCTGTCATTGTTTTGGGAAACCTTGTAGGTTTCTCTGATCAAAAGCTCATTGTGGATGGTAGGCCCAAGCTGGAAGTGGGGGTTACAGGTCAGTGTCCACTAAGAAATTGAGGAAAAACATAACTAATATACAAGATTTAGAGAGGAGAGAGATAGAGGGGAGAGGGAGGGAGGGAAGATGTAGGAGATTTAGGTCAGTTTTGATCCTACCCTCTCCAGTGTCTTGTGGTTCAGGTGTTTCCTGTAAGGGTCTAGTGAAGGTTCAGCCATTTGGTCTGTCTTTTAGGAAGTAGAATTTTATGGTACCATTGCCGTTTGGGTCCGGATTACTGTTTTCCACCCTTTGATTCCCTCCCCACCCTCCCATCCATCTTATTGTCTAGTCCATGAGGTGCTTGCTGGGTATGTAAGGCATCTTGGGCAGATTCAGGTTAGGTGTTGCACATGAGTAAGACTATGTGTCGATTTTTTTTCTGTGATTGGGTAAGTTCGCTGAGAATGATCTGTTCCAGGTTCAACCATTTTTCCTCAAATTTCTTTATGTCGTTTTTTCTTACTGCTATATAGAATTCCATTGTGTTGATATACTACATCTTTGTTATCCATTCTTATAATGATGGACATCTGGGTTGATTCCAGCTTTTAGCTATTACGAATTGAGTTGCTACAAACATGGTTGAGCAAATCTCTCTGGCTTTTGGTTTGAAGGTTTTAGGGTAGATGCCCAGTAATGGTATAACTGGGTCTGTTGGTATTTCTATAGCCAGCTTTTTCAGGAGTCTCCATATTGCTTTCCAAAGTGGTTGTACCATCCTGCATTCTCACCAACAGTGAATGAGTGTCCCTGCTTCTCCACATCCTGGCCAGCATTTATTTTCATTTGACCTTTTGATGTTGGCTATCCTTATTGGGGTAAGGTGGAATCTCATAGTTGTTTTAATTTGCATTTCTCTGATGATTAGGGATGATGAACATTTTCTTAGGTGTGTGTTTGCCATTTGTATCTCTTCCTCTGTGAATTGCCTGTTTAACTCTATGCCCCATTTTGTGAGTGGGGTATTTGTCTTCTTATTGCTTAGATGTTCTTTATATTTGTTTTGTTAGTTAAGTTTAAATTATTAAAACATGCACTAATAATAAATCATTTATAAAGAATCATGGATTAAATGACAGTAGGTTCATCTACAATATGAAGAATTTTATTATTCATTATAAGAAATCCAAGTGAACTCTCACTTTCCACTTTATATTATGCCACACTAAGAAAGCAAATTCTATTTAACGTGAAGTGGATAATGTCTGGAATTGTTAGGAAAATTTATGTAGAGGCTTCCAAATACAAGGTACTAAATATTGCAAGATACACAAGCTGTTACATTTAAGGTAAGAAAACATTTGATTAAGTAAAGACAGGCATTAGATAGTACTTACAATTCTACTTACAGCTTAATTTTAAACTGTAAACTAGCTACATTTCCTATTAGACAATGTCAAAATTGATACTAGGTATCCAAAAGAAAGATTCTCTATAACTATATAAATCTATATTTGAATTATGGGAAAGTAATTTGGTCACAATTCTCAATGAAGATTCTCAGAATTATATTTAAAACAAACTGTATAAGCTCCACTATTTACTGGAGTACCCAGGAGTAGATCATTAAATGCAAGACTGCCATTATTGTAGTTCTACTGTTGAATGAGTTCAAATTATTGACGGTGTTTTAGTAGCCATAATCTCTTCCAGTTTATACATCACTTTTGTATAGTATTTTATATTGTTAATACTTTTTACTGAAATTCATCTGTTGCTTGGTTTTAGGGGCATTCATCTTTCCTTTGTCTCCCTAATTTCTTTGAGCACCTCTTATATTTTTAATATTTTTTTTAATTTTATTTATTTAAGGGAGATAGAAAAAGGCAGAAAGAGAGAGAGAGAGTGAGAGAGAGAAGGGGGGAGAGAATGGGCATGCTGGGGCCTCCAGCCACTGTAAATGAACTCCCGATACATATGCCACTTTGTGCATCTTGCTTACCTTCATCCTTGGGAATCAAACCTGGGTCCTTTGGCTTTGCAGTCAAGCACCTTAGCCGCTAAACAAACTTCAGCCCGGTATTTTTTTTTTTTCTAAATATACTCCCTTTTGTTTAGCTTCACATGAAAAAATTTAATAATTTCAGGTACATTAAGATGTGCACTGTAGTCTTATTCTGTGCAAAAAATGTGCATAATGTCACATACAGCTACATATTCATATGGCATTTAACATCCTAGTAACTATTATATACCTTTTTAAGTAAGACTGATATACTAACAAATCCATCCTTCTGCTCATCGATTTTTTTTCTTTGTACATTACAAAGAATTGTTGTTGTTGTTGTTTTTGTTGTTGTTATGTGTTTCTTTTGAGGTAGGGTCTCAATCTAGCTTAGGCTGACCCGGAATTCACTATGTAGTCTCAGCGTGCCTTGGAACTCACAGTGATCCTCCTACCTCTGACTCCTGGGTGCTGGGATTAAAGGCATGCTCCACCATACCTGGTGGAAATAATATTTTTATTATTTCCTGGGCTCATTAGTCATCTTTTAATAATTCTATATCCCATTTATTGGAAAGTATAATTTTTTTCTCTATAGTTGAAAAAATTCTTTCCTATTTTCCACATATTTATTTCCCATATTCAACTAAAATTAATTCTATGCAGTCTATGTTACAGTCAGGTTCACATTACTGGCAAAAATCATTTGACAAAGAGCAGCTTGGGGGAAAAATAGGTTTATTTTGGCTTACAGACTTGAGGGGAAGATCCATGATGGCAAGGGAAAATGATGGCATGGGCAGAGTGTGGACATCACTTCCTGGCCAACTTCAAGTGGGCAACAGGAACAGGAGAGTGTGCCAAACACTGGCAAGGGGGAAACTGGCTATAATACCCATAATCCTGCTCCCAATAATACACTGCCTATAAGAGGCATTAATTCCCAAATCTCCATAAGCTAGGAACCTAACATTCAAAACACCTAAGTTCATTGGGGACATCTGAATCAAACCATCACTGTCTATCATTATGACTTTCCTAAATAGCTCACAGCTTTATACAATCTTCAGTAAATCTGCTCATTCTTATAGCATACTCAATTTACTGCAGTCTATTCCTAACATTAATACCTTAGTAATATTTTCTGAACTTTGGACATCTTAATATCTTGATTAAAACTGCATAAGATGGTATTGTTCATGTCCATTTTTCTCAATGTACTGAAAGTAATAATAAATTTCTTGGATATTCCTAAGAATTTGCATGATTTTCAAGTTCTCTTGATACATTCTATGTGAATGTAACTCAGTTCAAACACTGAGAATGAATAAATTGCAGATTAAAATATAAGTATCGTTCAAGGCTACACTGACACTACATGCTGAACTCCAGGACAGCCTGGGCTAGTAGAATATGGGAAACAGCTATTTACTAATAATTAAAAGTAGCATCCTTATTACATTCACTATTGTGTCAGCAATCATCCCTTATTGATTTGGGTTCTTTCATATTCATCATTATCTACGGATTATCGATTAAGTAATATTTGGATACTATCATGTTCTTTTAACAGCTAATCTTGATTTTCAATTTCATTGAATTTAGAATAACCTAGTAGACTGAAAAATACCTCTGGTTATGCCTATGAAGATGTTTCAAGATCACCCAAGTGGGGTGGATCCAAAGCAACAACCAACTGACCAGAATCCTGGATGGAAAGAAAAGGAAAACTAGGGAACATCTTTATACCTTTTTCTCTGCTTCCAGTCTTGCCATGATAGTATCTGAACTTCTCAGCCATACATTCTATGAACTTGAATTTTTTGAATTCTGAGTCAAGAAAATCATTCTTCCTTTAAGTTTTCTCAGGTAATTTGGTCACAGCAACAGAAATGAAACTAAAACAGTTCCTTTGCTGAACATATGTCTCAATGATTAAAGACACTTTCTAGAAAAGTCTGCCAGATGGTTTACAGTTCTCCAGCCACCGATATAAGCTGGTCACAAAAAGTGGCAAAAGTGTCTAGTTTGGCTTACAGTTGCAAGAGCACCTGAGAAAGACACACACAAAAACACACACTCATACACACACACACACACACACACACACACACACACACACACACACACATGCATGCACATACTCACACATGTAGATAAATAAAAGTAAAATATAATCAAAATAATATGGCCAATTATTGTTGTTTAAACCATCAATATGTTTGTTTACATCACAGACAAGAATGCTTGTATGGTGCTGGAGAGATGGTTTAGCAGGTAAGGCACTTGCCTTTGAAACCTAAGGACCAAAGTTCGATTTCCCAGTATCCACATAAGCCACATAAGCCACATAAGCCAGATGCACTGGTGGCACATACATCTGGAGTTTGTTTGCAGTGACTGGAGTCCTTGGCATGCTCATTCTCTCTCTATTTGCCTCTCTTGAATAAATAAATAAAATATATAAGAAGAATGCTTGTACAGTAAGTAGTTGTTGCTGGCATATGTTAAGAGTGGTTTGGTGTCTCTGTTTTCTTTCAGTGGTCTCTCTATGTGGCTGTCATAGTTTCAGATATTCTTATCAGTAATCTAAGGGTACTATTGGGAGAACAAGAAAGAATCCATTGTATTTTTTTTCTCCTTAAATGTGAACGCAAATATATTTCAAAGCTAACTACAACTAACTTATATACTAGGGTCACATACCATTCATAGCTATAATGTAGGCTTTGAAGGGGTTAGCTAAATTACGATTCTTCTTATCCACCTATGATGCTAAAGTAAAGGAATATACATTCTTAGTACTATATTCCTCAAAACTGTTTTACCATTCTACAAAAAATGTCTTGCATTTATCAGTAAGACTTTACTAACAGATGTTCTATAGATAATTGAAACAAGGTAAGTACTAAAGTTAATTGAAGCAAAGAAAGAACAATATGAAGGTGAATCATCTTCACTTAAGGTTCATATTTAGTGGACAGTCATCCTAACAATAAAATCTGGTGTGTCACATTTAATGGTACTGCAAGTGGACAGATCAGATTAAATGCAGCTCAGGTACATAGTCTAAGTTTATGAGCCCTAGGTTTTATGGGATACATTCTCATATAGGGTTGGATATTATATATTAGACAGCAATCTTAAGATGTTCAAGGCAAGGTTGTGACATTGCTATAAAAACTTTAAATGCAAAAAGTTTTAATCTACGCAAAGGAAGTCTCTATAAATGTTGTTTTCATACTTTTAAAGATTATGTGAAGCATAACCTTTTAATACTATGTGAAATCTAAAATATAATCACATCCCTAGTTTTTGCATATGGACTTGGCTATTATTCCCTTTGTATGACTTCTTGTCCTGGAAATACAAATAGAGAGCATTCCCTCAACAGTATAGTTGTCCTTTTGATCAGTTAATACCAGCTTCCATGAGATTTTTCACTGAACTTTGCTGCATTTCCTAGAACAATTGGTTTCCACTCAAAATAGATGTCAAGTCCTATTTACCAGTAACTTACTTTTTCACAAATCAAAACTTTTACAAGTTTTAAGAGAAATATGTCACATCAAAATAAATGAAACCAAAGACATATTGAAAATTAAATTATTCAGCCATTGTGGTTATAATTGGACATATTAAAAATCTCTTGCTTAGTTTTGCTTTAAATCCTAATGTCCTGTTGTTAAAAGGAAAGGGAAAATGTCAATGTTTTTCTGACATAAAACAGTGGGATGTTGAACCATAGTAAAAATAGAAAACCTTAGCAATTTTATTTTTATTTTATATAACATGGACTTCAAGAAATTTTTCAGTAACAGCATTTGAATATATATTTTCTATTAGAAATTTAGCAATAGAGAGCTGGGAATATCAAAAACTCTTTCAAAGAATAAACTAAACACACAAATAAATCAGGACAAGCTAAATTGCACTATCAGATCAACATGCAATACATCATAAAGGAATCATGAATCAGAGTATAAAAGCATAAAATAAAGCTAGAGACCTATGAAATTTTTTTTACAAAATCCAAACTGTATATACTAAATGATTAACTTAAAATGGTTTCTTATGAGCTATAAAAATATAAATAGATTGGCTTGAGAGGTGGCTTAGCAGTTAAAGGTACTTTATTGCTAAACCTCCTAGCCTTTGTTCAATTACCCAAGCACCCATCTAAAGCTATATGCAAAAATTACCATAGCATTTGGTGTTTACTTACAGTGGCAAGATTCCCACACACTCAAATAAATAAATTTAAATAGACACAATAGACATTAAGATGTTATCAAGTTATATTCACAATGATCTCAATTTTTAATGTATGACAATAATGCATAGGAAAAATACAGTTGAATATTACTTTAACCAGTAAAGCAAATCAACATAAATCTGAAGCTAAGGTTAGTTTTATAAGAATTGAATGATGACATAGGAAATATCAAACAATAAGAGTTGCACATATATTTTGAGCTGTTCTTCCATTAAGTATGAAAGTTAAATCATCAAAAAAATTCCACTAATACATTTCATATATATTAACAGACGATTAGAAAAGTACATGTGTTTTGAAGTTTTAGGTACATTTTATACTTTCCAAAGGGAAAAAAAATATAATGAATGACTGGAAAAATATTCCCAAATACCATTTAATAAAGATAGAAGAAAAAAATAACAGTAGAACTAATTGCTCTAAGGAGAAAATATAGATGCTTCACTATTCATATACAATCATGTATGAAAAGGGGAAGACTACATTTTGAAATAAATTAAAGCAATCATGTCATGAAAGCAAGGTTAGTGATAAAGACAAAATTAATATTAAATCATTGTGTTTCAATTCTATAATTTTTAGTCATTGTGGGTAGCTAGCAATTATCAGATTTAAAATATGTTGTAATACAGCAATGTATGGGAAGACTTAGAAAAACTAATTTTAATACTCTATGTATTCAAATATATAAGACTTAATAACTTGCCTCCTAGGATGCTGAAAGTAAGTGAGGTCTTTGTAGGGTAACTACTTACTCATACTAAAATCTTGTAAATGAATATTAAAAAATGACTGAATATTAGAGGGAGTCCATTAGGAAAGGTCAAAATTTGTGAACTACATATTTCTAAATTTAACCATTATAAATTAGAAAATCATAATTAAATTTTCAAGCCATGAGTAATCTATGAAGTTTCTTGAAAAATTTATATAATAAAATTTATTTGAGTAAATACTTTCTAAATTATAATTTAAAGTTTGAGAGATTAAGTAGAATTCTTATATAAATATATGTTTATTTTGGGAGGCCTAATTCACAGACAAATACATAGAATGAACAGAATGAAAATATTAATTTTAAATGTAAAACTGATTCAGTAATACTATTTGATGAAACTGTCATTTGTCATTTTGATTTGTAAGAAAAACCAAAATTAGACATAAAGAATGCATTTCGGTATGTGTATATACATGCACCTATACCAAAAAGTTTCCAAGTGAAACCAACCTGTAAGGACTACATGATAATCAAAGACATTTAAATATAATTTATTCATTCTATGCATAAACTCAATATCCCATGTAAACCACTGAATGCCCATAGATTTGATTTATCATTGGAAAAATATAAGTGCTGCCATTACCTTCCTATTGCTAGGACAATTACCTGAATTGAAGCAGACTATGGGAGGAAAGAGTTTATTTCAAGCTAACAGTTTCCTGGAGAAGCTTTATCAAAGTAGAAGAAGCTGGACTTCCGGTTAAGATGGTGGTGTAGGTACCATGCCAAAGCAGCCTAGGGGGGGATAAAAGACCAAAAGACTCAGCAAAACACACACTTTTACTAAAAAGTGAGGTGTATAGGAAATTGAAGCGGAAGCGGAGAAGTAGAAGAGATCCAGAGCATCCAGAGCCCACACAGGCCAGCAAAAGCGGCTCCGGCAGCTCAGCCAACCATGGCGGCGGCAGCACAACAGAAAGCGGCCAGGCTCGGCTCCAGCCACAGGGAAAGCCAGGTGCAGGAGCTTCCCCTCACACCGGCGCTTTCTGCAACTCAGGAAATGTGAAGGGAGAGTGGCAGTGAGCAATGGAGGAGCAGACTGCGAGGTAGAAGGACACGTGGAACAGTGAGAGAACCAGAGCAGCTGTGGCTCCCTCCCTTCCCCCACCACCTGAACCCAGCTCCAGCAAACAGAGCAATGGTCCCAGGACCCGGCCACGCCAACTTGAGCCAACAGCGGGACGCAAGCAGGAGCAGAGTTCAGCAGCAACATCAGTGGCTCCGGCACCGGTAACAGCAGCCCCAGAAGTAGCAGCTCCAGTCGTGGCAGCAGCGGCAGGCCCAGGAGCAGCAGCAGTGGCAGATCCCGCAGCAGCAGCTTCAGTGGTAGCAGCGGCAGTGGACACAGCAGCAGCAGCTTCAGCAGCAGTGGTGGTTCCAGCAGTGGCAGCTACAGCAGCAGCAGAGGCAGCAGCAGTGGTGGGTCCAGCAGCAGCGGCTACAGACCCAGCAGCAGCAGCTTTAGCAGCAGCAGTTCCAGCAGAAGGGGTGCTGATCTCCAGGGCCACACTTGCCAGGCTCGGTTTGCCCCACAGGAAAAGCCAGTGCCCAGCTCCAGAAATCAGAACAGCAGACCAACGACCCAGGCAGCAACTTGACTGAGACCAATATCATCCAAGGTAACTGGGATTGCACCAGGGAAGGGTCTCACTTGGTCGCAAGCTGACTTGGATCCCTCAACAGATCAGAAATCTTAACCTCTTTGTTGATAGAGGATCTGGTCATTATAATAACTACTCTTGCATACATACTTGGGGCTGTTTTTGATTGAATGGGTACAGTGTTTAGTTAACTTTTAGAATCTACCTGTATTTCATTCCACTCAGCCTGCTTGAATACTCCCATAGCAGGGAAACTCAACCCCTACGAGCACATTTATAGATACTCTGAGAGTCTTAAGAGCCACACCTCACACCTTAAGCTCCTACCCTGAAAATATATAACATCAAATCAATTGATACAGCTAAAAATACCCAGCTAGCTAGAAAATTCAAGCATTAACTTAATCCAAGAAGCTGTCTCACTTCGTCATATATCCATAGCAGAGAAAAAACAGTCAGTACAACTAAACATAAGCTGACACTTAACAGACAGTGCTGGACTCAACCCCAAGGTACATCCATGATAACACACTTCCTACAGCAGGTTTTGACCTCCCAAACACTCTACTAGGTGAAAACTAAGTAAGAAACTTAATCACTTATACCTGAGTTTAAGAGAACATTTCATTGAAAAGTATATATTTAGTCCCTGACCCCATAGATTTTTGACCAACTCACAAAGAAAATTTCTTTCAATCCAACTACAAAAATCCCTACAGTCTTTATCAATTTTCACTGTTCAAAAGATCAAAGTCTCATCTGAGATTCAAGCAAGTCTCTTAAGTGTGAGCTCTGTAAAATCAAAACACAAGTCAAGTACTTCCAACATATAATGGCACAGAGTGAATGTCCCAATTGCAAAAAGACATACTAAGCCAAGACTAGACCAATGCAACATCAATAATCACCATGGCAATCATCATACATCTACAGTTCTATATCTGACATCTGTAATCACTGACAATATGTCTGGGGTTCCAATTCTGCACTTCAAAGTGGCTGCTGACACCCTGGAACAAACTTCATACTAAACATGGAGCTTCCCTTGGTAGATACTCCAAAGTCCTACTTTCACTATAGGCCTCGGATCATCATTGTAACCCATGGTTAATCTTCATAGTTCTATACAGTACTACATCAATTCCACTTCTAGAGCCTTTTGCACTACATGACCCTATCTCCTGCATATCTCCTGCTTCCAAAACCAGTACAAGGTTGGCAGCATAAATGATTTTGTAAATCTTTGGGATATTGATGTTTGACTTTGAAGAGCAGAATACTTCTTCACCAATCTTTTATCTCAAAACTGTCCTTTCTAAAGAATTTTCATTCTTACTAGCTTTAGCCTTCCATGAGTTGGTTTTCATGCTCAGAGCATCTTTATCATAATACAAAACAGTTGGACAATATTTAATCTTTGCACTTTGCAAATCTCAACAATTACAGCTTAAGTCTAAAACCAGTCTCTGTGCATTCAAATTTTCTGATATTTGTTCTGTGACAAACTGTACCTCCTTCAGCTTTCTTTTCTGTACTTTGAGCCAAATATATCAGTCTATTATTTTTTTAATTTTTTAATTTTTATTAGCATTTTCCATAATTATAAAAAAAAATCCCATGGTAATTCCCCTCCTCCCCCCCCCAAACTTTCCCCGTTGAAATTCCATTCTCCATCATATTACCTCCCCATCACAACATTGTACTTACATATATAAAATATCAACCTATTAAGTATCCTCCTCCTATCCTTTCTCTTCCCTTTATGTCTCATTTTTAACTTACTGGCCTCTGCTACTAAGTATTTGCATTCTCACACAGAAGCGCAGTCATCTGTAGCTAGGATCCACATATGAGAGAGAACATGTGGCGTTTGGCTTTCTGGGCTGGGTTACCTCACTTAGTGTAATCCTTTCCAGGTCCATCCATTTTTCTGCAAATTTCATAACTTCATTTTTCTTTACTGCTGAGTAGAACTCCATTGTATAAATGTGCCACATCTTCATTATCCACTCATCAGTTGAGGGACATCTAGGCTGGTTCCATTTCCCAGCTATTATAAATTGAGCAGCAATAAACATGGTTGAGCACGTACTTCTAAGGAAATGAGATGAGTCCTTTGGATATATGCCTAGGAATGCTATAGCTGGGTCATATGGTAGATCAATATTTAGCTGTTTTAGGAACCTCCATGCTGATTTCCACAATGGCTGGACCAGATTGCATTCCCACCAGCAGTGTAGAAGTGTTCCTTTTTTTCCACATCCCCGCCAACATTTATGATCATTTGTTTTCATGATGGTGGCCAATCTGACAGGAGTGAGATGGAATCTCAATGTAGTTTTAATCTGCATTTACCTGATGACTAGTGACATAGAACATCTTTTTAGATGCCTATATGCCATTCATATTTCTTCCTTTGAGAATGCTCTATTTAGCTCGATAGCCTATTTTTGATTGGCTTGTTTGATTCCTTATTATTTAACTTTTTGAATTCTTTGTATATCCTAAATAATAATGCTCTATCAGATATATATCAGGCGAAGATTTTTTCCCATTTTGTAGATTGCCTCTTTGCTTTTTGCACTGTGTCCTTTGCAGTGCAATTTTTTTGTAATTTCATGAGGTCCCAGTGATTAATCTGTGGTTTTATTGCCTGAGCAATTGGGGTTGTATTCAGAAAGTCTTTGCCAAGACCAATGTGTTGCAGGGTTTCCCCTACTTTTTCCTCTAGAAGTATGAGAGTTTCAGGTCTGATGTTAAGGTCTTTAATCGATTTGTACTTAATTCTTGTGCATGGCAAGAGAGAAGAATCTATTTTCATCCTTCTACAGATATATATCCAGTTTTCCCAACACCATTTGCTGAAGAGGCTGTCTTTTCTCCAATGAATATTTTTGGCATTTTTATCGAATATCAGGTGAATATAGCTACTTGGGCTTACATCTGGGTCCTCTATTCTGTTCCACTGATCTACATGTCTGTTTTTGTGCCAGTACCACGCTGTTTTTGTTACTATGGCTCTGTAGTATAGGTTAAAATCAGGTATGGTGATACCACCAGCCTTATTTTTGTTGCTCAGTATTATTTTAGATATTGAGGTTTTTTGTGATTCCAAATGACTTTTTGGATTGTTTTTTTGTATTTACATGAAGAAAGCATTTGGAATTTTGATAAGGATTGCATTAAATGTGTAGATTGCTTTTGGTAAGATTGCCATTTTCACAATATTCATTCTTCTAATCCAGGAGCAAGGGATGTTTTTCCAATTTCTAGTGTCTTCTGCAATTTCTTGCTTGAGTTTTTTAAAGTTCTCATTGTAGAGATTCTTTATTTCCTTGGTTAGGTTTATTCAAATGTACTTTATTTTTTTTTGATGCAATTTTGAAAGGGAGTGATTCTCTGATTTCATGTTCTGTGTGTTTGTTGTTAGCATAATGAAGGCTACTGATTTCTGTGCATTTATTTTGTATCCTGCTACATTGCTGTAGGTTTTGATCAACTCTAACAATTTGCTAGTACAGTCTTTAGGGTCCTTTATGTATAGAATCATGTCATCTGCAAATAATGATAACTTGATCTCTTCCTTTCCAATTTGTATCCCTTTTATGTGAGTCTCTTGCCTTATTGCTATGGCTAAGACTTCCAAAACTATATTAAATAAAAGTGGGGACAGTGGACACCCTTGTCTTGTTACTAATTTTAGTGGAAAAGCATCCAGTTTTTCCCCATTTAGTAATATGTTGGCTGTAGGCTTGTCATAAATAGCCTTTATTATATTGAGATATGTTCCTTCTATTCCCAGTGTCTGTAGGACTTTATCATGAAGGGATGTTGGATTTTGTCAAATGCTTTCTCTGCATCTAATGAGATGATCATGTGATTTCTGTCCATCAACCCATTTATGTAATGTATTACATTTATAGATTTGCGTATGTTGAACCATCCCTGCATCTCTGGGATAAAGCCTACTTGGTCAGGGTGAATGACCTTTTTGATATATGCTTGTATTCTGTTTGCCAATATTTTGTTGAGAAGTTTTACATCTATGTTCATGGGGGAGATTGGTCTGTAATTTTCTTTTTTTGTTCTATCTTTGCCTGGTTTTGGTATCAGGGTGATGCTGGCCTCATAGAAGGAGTTTGCTAGAATTCCTTCTTTCTGTATTTCCTGGAAAATCTTAGGAAGCAGTGGTGTTAGCTCTTCCTAAAAGGTCTGGTAAAATTCAGCAGTGAATCCATCCGGGCCTGGGCTTTTTTTAGATGGGAGATTATTGATAACTGTTCAGATCTCCATGTTTGTTATAGGTCTATTTAAGTGATTATTCTCATTTTGATTTAATTTAGGTAGGTCTGTAAATCAAGGAAATCATCCATTTCTTTCAGATTTTCATACTTTGTGGAGTATATGCCTTTAACTATGTCCCTATGATTTTTTGAATTTCTATGTAATCTGTTGTGATGTTACCATTTTCATCTCTGATTTTATAAATTTCTGTCTCTTCTCTCTTTCTTTTGGTCAGATTTGCTAAGGGTTTATCAATCTTGTTTATCCATTCAAAAACCAACTCTTGGTTTCATTAATTCTTTGGATTTTTTTTTGTTATTGTTGTTTGTTTGTTTGTGTCTATTTCATTAATTTCTGCACTAATCTTTATTATTTCTTCCCGTCTACTAATTTTTGGTTTGCCTTGTTCTTCTTTTTCCAAGGCTTTAAGGTGAAGCATTAAGTCATTTACTTGTGATCTTTCTAATTTCTTAATATAGGCACTTAAGGCTATAAATTTACCTCTTAGAAATGCCTTAATTGTGTCCCAGAGATTTTGATATGTTGTGTTTTCATTATCAGTTGACTCTACAAATTTTTTGATATCCTTCTTGATTTCTTCATTGACCCATTCATCATTTAATAATGTATTGCTTACTTTCCATGATTTTGTGTATGCTCTATAGCCTTTCTTGCTACTGATTTGTAGTGTAATTCCATTGTGGTCAGATAGAATGCAAGGAATTATTTCAATTTTCCTGAATTTGTTAAGATTTGCTTTGAGTCCTAATATATGGTCTATTTTAGAGAATGTGACATGTACTGCTGAAAAAATTATATATTCTGCAGCCTTTGGATGACATGTCCTGTATATATCTGTTAGGTCCATTCCTTCTATGACCTCATTTAGTCCAAATGCCTCTCTGTTTATTTTTTCCTGGGATGACCTGTCAATTGATGAGAGTGGGGTGTTAAAGTCACCCATCACCACTGTGTTTGGTGTTATCTGTGACCTTAGTTCTAATAGTGTTTGTTTAATGAATTTGGGAGCCCCCATTTTAGGTGCATATATGTTTAGGATTGTTATGTCCTCCTGTTGGAGTATGCCCTTAATCAATATAAAGTGACCTTACTTATCTTTCTTGACTAAGGTTGGACTGAAGTCTACCTTGTCAGATATTAGGATAGCAACCCCTGCTTGTTTTCTAGGCCCATTTGCTTGAAACACCGTCTTCCAAACTTTCACCCTAAGATAATGTCTATACTTTGTAGAAAGGTGAGTTTCTTGGAGACAACAAATTGTAGGATCTTGATTTTTAACCCAGTCTGCAAACATATCTTTTCATTGGGGCATTGAGGCCATTGATAGTAGGAGATATTATTGAAAGGTGTGTATTTATGTTTGCCTTTTTTTTTTTTGTGGTTCCATTTCTACCTCTGCTCTCTTGTGTTAACTAGTATTTGAATATTGCTTGTTTTTTCTAGGTTCCTTATATGTGTGCTTTTCCTTTTCTTCAGCATGGAGGATTCTATCAAGTATTTCCTATAGAGATGGTTTTGTCTTCAAATATTCCTTTAATCTGCTTTTGTCATGGAATGTCCTTATTTCTCCATCTACTTTAAAGGATAGCTTTGCAGGATAAAGTAACCTTGGTTGACAGTTGTTATCTTTCAGAACTTGGAACATATCACTCCAAGCCTTTCTGGCTTTAAAAGTTTGTGTTGAATAATCTGCTGTAATCCTGATGGGCTTGCCTTTGTAGGTAACTTGATTTTTCTCTCTAACTGCTTTCAATATTTTTTTCTTTGGTGTGTGTGTTTGGAAGTTTGATTATAATATGGCGAGGAGAGGTTCTTTCCAGATTTTGTCTGGCTGGGGTTCTAAAGGCTTCCTGTAGCTGCATTGGCAACTCTTTCCCAATTTGGTGGAAATTTTCTTCTATGATTTTGTTGAAGATGCCTACTATGCCTTAGGAGTGGAATTCTTCTCCTTCTACTATGCCATGAATTCTTATATTTGATCTTTTCATAGTGTCCCAAATATCTTGAAATTCCCATTCATACTTTTCTATAAATTTGTCTTTCGCTTATTAGATCTGCCACCTGGTCTTCTAGCTTAGATATTCTGTCCTCTCCTTCATCCATTCTACTGGTGAGATTTTCTACAGAGTTTTTTATTTCATTAACTGTGTTCTTCATTGCTAATAATTCTGACTGGTATTTCTTTATTATTTCTATTTCCTTATTTATGGCTTGTATTGCCTTCTTTATTTCATGAAATTGGTGTCCTGCGTCTTCTTTGAATCCTTTGATTTCCTCTTTAAATTCCTCTTTGACTCCTTTGATTTGTTCTCTGACTTCTTTGAACATATTTACAATCATTCTTTTGAAATCTTTCTCAGGCATTTCCTCTAACTAATCCTCACTGGAGGTCATTTCTTATGCATTAATTCTTTTATGTGGATTTATATCGTCTTGCTTTTTAGTGTTTCTTGTGTTATAATGTATATATTTTTGCATCTTGGATTAAGTTAATTCTTTGATTTTCTAGCTAGCTGGGTATTCTTAGCTGTATCAATTTATTTGATGTAATATATTTTCAGGGTAGGACCTTAAGGTATTAGGTGTGGCTCTTAAGACTTTTAGAGTATCTACAAAGATGTTTTTAGGGGTTTAGTTTCCCTGCTATGGGAGTATTCAAGTAGGCTGAGTGGAATAAAATACAAGTAGATTCTAAAAGTTAACTAAACACTGTACTCATTCAATCAAAAACAGGCACAAGTATGTATGCCAGAGTAGTTATTATAACAACCAGATCCTCTATCAACATAGAGGTTAAGATTTCTGGTCTGTTGAGAGATCCAAGTCAGCTTGTGACCAAGTGGGACCCTTCCCTAGTGTAATCCCAGTTACCTTGGATTATTTTGGTCTCAGTCAAGTTGCTGCCTGGTTGTCAGGCTGCTGTTCTGATTTCTGGAGCTGGGCACTGGCTTTTCCTGCAGGGCAAACCTAGTCTGGCAAATGTGACCCTGCAGATCAGCACCCTGCTGCTGGAACTGCTGCTGCTAAAGTTGCCTCTGCTGGGTCTGTCAGCAGCTGAAGCTGCTGCTGCTGGGTCCACCGCTGCTGCTGCCTCTGCTGCTGCTGCTGCTGCTGCTGTAGCTGCCACTTCTGGGTCCACTGCTGCTGCTGAAGCTGCTGCAGGGTCCACTGCCACTGCTTCATCCACTGGCGCTGCTGCTGCTGGGTCTGCTGCTGCTGCCTCTGCTCTTGCTGCTGGGTATGCTGCTGGGTCTACTGCTGCTGCCACTACTGGATCTGCTGCTGCTGGGGCCGCTGTTATTGGTGCTGGAACCACTGATATTGCTGCCAGACTCTGCTCCTGTTGGTGTCCCGCTGTCGGCCCAAGTTGGCGTTGCCGGGTCCCGGGACCCCTGCTCTGTTCACTGGAGCTGGGCACAGGCAGTGGGGGAGAGGTGGGAGCCGCAGCTGCTCTGGTTCTCTTGTTGTTCCACATGTTCTTCTACCTCGTGGTCTGCTCCTCCGATGCTCACTGCCGCTCTCCCTTCACGTTTCCTGAGTTGTGGAGAGTGCCGGTGTGTGAGTGGAAAATCCCCACACCTGGCTTTTCCTGTGGCTGGAGCTGAGCCTGGTGGCTTTGTGATGCACCATTGCTGCAGTTGGCAGAGCTGCCGGGGCCACTTTTGCTGGCCTGTGCAGGCTCTGGATGCTCTGGATCTCTCCTACTTCTCCACTGCTGCTTCAATTTCCTATACACCTCACTTTTTAGTAAAAGTGTGTATTTTGCTGATTTTTTTTCATCTTTTTTTCCCCCAGGCTCCTTTGGCGTGGTACCTATGCCGCCATCTTAACCGGAATTCCAGTCTATTATTTTTGAATTCAACTTCATTCAAATTCTTTGGACATGGGCACAACTCACCTATCCTTTCCACCAGCATAACAGTTCCAACAAAGCTATATCCTTCCTCTCTGAAATTTCATAAGTCAAACCTTCACATTCCACAATTCTTCTTAATTTTAGCCTCCCTCATCCATCATACTTATAGGGACTACAAATGTTTCTCAATGGGATAGATGATGCTTTATTAATTTAATACTTATTTAATTTTTTGTGGCAAGGATTGATTCTACAGCCTTATTCCTGTCATGTGAGTGCTATACAACTGATTTACATTTATAGTACTTTTAAAAAAGTTTTCTTATTTTTTACAAATTCATATCTACACACATATACATACACACACATACATACATATGTATGTATATATATATAATGTGTTTCAATCTTATTCACTGGCATTACCCTTGCTTGTTCTCTTCTCATTCCCAAATAACACATTTGTCTCAATTAATACCCTTCCTATTTTCATTTTTGTTGGTGGTGGTGCCCAGTTTATGAAATTAGGGTTGCTTGCATCAGCATATGTGGGAGGTTATTTTTTTACTGTAGAGGGAGCAACTCATCTATGGATAAACCTCTGAAGAACATGAGTACACCTTCTTTACCTACTAGTAACTGCTAGTAGTTACTCTGGGAAGAGTGGGCTTTTATAAATCTGTCCCCCATCAACGACAGATTTTTGACAAGCTGAATTATATTCAGCAAATCACATCTACTGAGATTGAAGATTTGATTGGTCTTATCATATACAGAAGATAGCATTCCATAACACTGTTCCCCATTCTCTGGCTCTTATATTCCTTTTACTTGCCTCTTCCACTGTGCTACATGAGCATTAGAGGGGGTGGTTTAAGTGATACATTGATGGCTGTGCACAAAAAATACAATTACTCTCAGCACTAACTATCCCATCTATCTACCTCTGTACTAGTCTCACCTACTCCATGAAGAAATGTGTATGATTGTGGCTAAGAAAAGAATGAACCTATGGATATAAAAATAGATGGGCAGAAGGCATTGTGATGATGCTTGCATTTATCTTAGCAACTGTAGTGAGTTCTCCTACAGAGACTACAACTTTCTAGTATATGTGCTGCCAAAGTGCACATGGAACAACAATTTTTACTGTTAATTTACTCCATTGAATCCACCTTTGCTTAAAATCATATAAAATACATTCTGCCTTTTCCTTTATTTTCTGTTTTATTTTTTATGTCTTCATTCATTGACATATGGTATAATAAGATGCTAAGTACCTCTCTATCTCCTCTCTCTCTCTCTCTCTCTCTCTCTCTCTCTCTCTGTCTGTCTCTCTCACACACATGTTTATCTACTAGAAGTTTTTCCTGTTGGTTACTGAATTGCTGAAATTCTTCTTTATATTTCTTCACTCATACATACAAACTAAAGAATAAACCCCTGTCTATGATATGAAATTTTCAAGTTGAAGGCACACAAGAAGGAGAATACATAATAGTTTTTTAAAGGAATATGTATAGTCTTCAATTTCCATTTTGTTGGTTAACCTAAGCCATGTACAATAGCCTATCAATAAGGCAAAGGTTCTTCTCTTTCAATGAAGATCAGAGAACTAATGTGTGTCCTTCTGGTGAGCAGTGGTACTAAACAAAAGGAATCAGAAATATAAAATTTAGCATACTATTATCATAGTCAGTTTCATGTTGCTGGGATGAACCTCTAAACCAGGCATAGTTTATAGGAAGATGGGATTTTTTTGAAGCTTACAGATCTAGAGGAAGTTTCATAATGGCAGAACAAGCTGCCCCCCCCCCCCCTTCATAGGTCCACTAAAGAGAAATACCACCAGCAGCACCATAAGCAAAACCAGAAAACCCAGGCAGAGCTCAAATACTCTTCATATCTTTAGACTGGAATTCCAGACCTGCCCCTGTGGTGGTTAGTTTCTAATTGCTGCACAAATATCCAACCAAGAGAAATTCTGGGGAGGAAAGGATTTATTTTGGATTATAGACCATAGAGGAAACTCAATGGCAGAGGAAAACAGTGATGTGAGCAGAATCTCCTGAATCTATTTGGGGACATCCATTCAAACTACCACAAAAATACACATCCTTTACTTTGTCATTTCTAGGATAAAATCCCTAACCAGAAGCAATTTATAGAAAAAAAGTAGTTAATTTAGCTTACAATTCCAAAGTGTAGAGGATATCATAGTGAGGAAAGCATGGCAGGAGTAGGAAGCAGCCATCAAATTGTCACATTAGCAGGGAAGAGGTGCAGACAGTGAGCAAGCATGCAGAGCTGAGCTGTAAATACCTCAAGTGTCACACTCAGTGACATACTTACTTGAATAAGGTTCCAACTTCTAAAGGTTCCACAACTTTTCCAAACAGTACCACCAAGTGGGGATTAAGTATATTCAAACACACAAGTCTATGAGGATATTGTGCATTTAAATCATTAAACTAAACAACATATATTTCTGCAATATCCAACAAGTTAAGCCATAAGCCCAATCTTAACTAGCTGCTACTTGGAAGTTTTACTTTGATTCAGTAGTTTCTGGGTATCACTAGAAAAGTTTTCATAACCATGCTGTATGGTTCCACTTGAGAATTCAGTCATATATTCCTAGAAATCTTTGATTTAGGTCATTGGTCTCCACTTTTGTTTTAGAGTAAATCATGTTGGGATCATCACATGAACTGTACTCATTCTCATGACTGGTAGACTTAACTGCTTTGTCTGAGTATGCTCATAGAGCTGTTAGACAAGGCCAGAGAAGTTATTACACTTACAAAAATCATACAACCTGGAAAGGTTCCCCTCATCTCTAAATTCCCAGTTCCATGAAGGGAATAATATTAATTCATATTTTAAATTCACAATAAGATTATAGTGAGAAGTTAAATAGCTATTAAACTTAAATATGGTTCTTATGTCCTTATTTTAACCCATTATTATTTTGCCAAATATTTTCCATACCTCTCAAAATCTATATGCAGTTTATGTCCCTTACAATTTAATAGGTGGCTTGAACTGTTCTCAAGATTGTCTTCAATCTATTTGATATGCTATGAATGTTTATTTCCATACAAATTTGAATGTTAAAATTCTAAACATAAGAAGATGGTAGAAATTGTTGGGATCTTTGCAGTGTGATTAGGTCATGAGGACAAAATTCAGCATAATTAAGACCTGGGCCCTAAGAGAAAGACACGTCATAAACCTAGGTCTTTGCATTTATCCTATGAGAGCACAATAAAAAAATGGTGATCAATAAGGATGCAGGAGCTGACTATAGAGTGATTCTGGTGCTACCTTGTTATTGGGTTTTATAGCCTCCTGACCTGTGAGAAATATATTGGTGTTTTTTTTTTTTATATGAAACTTGATGCAACATATTTTGTTATAGATACCTGGAATACTTAGGACAAAAACAGGTACAACACATAGGGTGGTGGTTGTTACCAGTACCTAAAAATATGAATATTTTTTGAATTGTATAATGAGTAGTGGATGGCAGATTTTTAAAGTGAAATTTGAGAAGTCTTCATTAGTATGACCAGACTTAAGTTTTATTTTGTTGGGCTGGAGAGATGGCATAGCAGTTAAGCGCTTGCCTGTGAAGCCTAAGGACCCTGGTTTGAGGCTCGGTTCCCCAGGTCCCACGTTAGCCAGATGCACAAGGGGGCGCACGCGTCTGGAGTTCGTTTGCAGAGGCTGGAAGCCCTGGCGCGCCCATTCTCTCTCTCTCCCTCTACCTGTCTTTCTCTCTGTGTCTGTCACTCCCAAATAAATAAATAAAATTTAAAAAAAAAAAGAGTTATTTTGTTGAGGGTTCAGAAGGAAAGGATAAGTGCTGTAAACAAAGTCTCCAACTTTTTTACAAAATATATAAGTAGAAGTACATGGTGGTACTAGGGCATTCTAATTAGGTCTAAAATGCACATAAAAACAAGTCATTTTGGGTAACAGAGGAAAGACCTTTCTTACTATAAAGTGGCAAAGTTATATATTGGGAAAACTCTCAGTTTGTTTATATTGTAAAGCATATAAAAACACCAAAGGTATAGAAAAATATACATGTAATTACACTAATCTGTCATCTAAGCAGAAGTTATAATGGGATGTCCAAAATAATGGCTGAATGACCCCAGAGTCAATCAAGAAATCATTAGCACTACCACTTTCCTTACAGGTCTAGAGTACTTTATTAGAAATAGGGGCACTTCAGAGCTCAAATAATGCCATGCCTAATAGAATTGTGTGTCTAAAACAACGCATAACATCCTAAACCAGTAAATCCACTGGCATAGGATTCAATCTTGGGGAAACTGTATGTATACAACACAGTATATTGTCAAAGGTAATACTCTTGCCAAAATTCACCACAAGGATAGCACTTATGAAATCATTGAGAGCAGTGCTTATGTCCTAGTGTGTCTGAAGGATACACTATTATTGTGGGCCTTTTAGCAAGGTACTGCTGCTTTATTAATTTTTATTTCTTCCTCTGTGAAATGAGGGCTTGTACAAGGTCACCTTTTAGATTCCTTCCAACTCTCACCCTACATGTACACAAGTGTACAATTATATCCATTCTTCCTTCAAACCTTTGGATAAATATACCTAAAGGTATTTCATTGTGTATTCCTACAGGACTTTCTTTCTTACTACTCATGTAATGTTTGTCTGTTACTGCTTTTTTATTGTTTGCTATTTTTCAAAAATAACTTTGTAAAAGTTACAGCATTTGATCCATAAACAGTTTACAAGTTCTACAATGACAGGCACTGGACTTATTGAACTTTCTACCTTCATTTATTTGTATATAGTATGTAATCAATAAGCACCAATGAGTTCATACCTCTGTATATCCCAGTAGTCCTCCCTTAGTACAAAATGGATAAAGGCCTAATGGTACTAATAATATTAATGTAAAGGTTTATTTTTGTCATATACTTTTCATATACAGACAATATAGTCTAGACAAAACTCCTACACACCAGTGCTATTATATCTCTTTAACATGTGAGAAAACAAAGTTCATGATGGTTTAAGACTATGTACTCAAAAAGTGTCAGAGACAGAACTGAATTCAATATTTTGTATCTAGAGCATGATGATGATGAAAATGCTGAGTTAAATAAATATCTGCATTGACAATAACTGGATTATCCCAAATACTATTAATTTTCCAAAATTTTATTTAAAATGTCCATAACAGCTTTTTTTTTTTTGTTGTTTTTCCTCAAAATTGAGTCTCACTCTAGCCAAGTGTAGCAGACAGCTTCAGGTCACTGGGATGAAGTCCCAAATCAGGCACAGTTATGGAAGAAGGGATTTCTTGAAGCTTACATATTCTCATAATGGCAGAAGAAGCTTGCCTCTATTCACAGGTCCAAACATTGACAGACAAAGCCACAAACCAACAAAACCCAAGGGCCACACCCTAGCACCTTTAGAGATACCAAGTAGAGCTCAGCACTTTGCATATCTTCTTTGTTGTTGTTGATTTTTTTCCAGGCAGGCTCTAGCCCAGGCAATTCTCCTACCCTTGCATCCCAAGTGCTGAGATTAAAGGCATGGGCCACCACGCTCGGCCTGCGTGTCTTTAGACAAGAATTTCAAATGCATCAATACACATTAGGGCTGGACATTAAGATCCACCCACTGACACCTCCTTGAGCCAGGAGGCTGGAAATCCAAGAACTTTTAATAAACTCATCTATTGGGGGACATTTATTCAAGCTACCACATTCAAATCCTTGTCCCCAATCAATTCATAAAGATCTCACATTGTAAATTGTATTCAGACCAAATTCAAAGGTTTTCACAGTCTTTACCAACTTTGCATAGTCCCAAAGTCCCAATTTTTCTCTTAAATTTAAGATTGTCTCTTAGCAGTAAGTCTTGTAACATATAATGCACGACCCATTTACATCAGCAAGGAGGGTCCAATGGGAGGGGGTAGATCATGGATGAGCCTAAACAATGGTACCAAACTGCCTGTATTTGCTGAAAAGAAAACTAATAAATTAAATTTAAAAAATTATATGCATTCTATGTATAATTGCACAGAATAAACATCTTCAACTGCTATAAGGCATAGGAAGGAGAAACTAGAACAATGCAAACTCAATGACCATCAAGCAAACATCAAACTTCTGCAAACATTCAAGTCTGATATAACCAGTGACTTAGAGTCTCCAGATTTTCCAATTCCACACCTTCAGCTGGGCTGAATTGCCAGAAAGAAAACCTCCATCCCCAGCCAGCAGCCTCCACTGTAGTCCTTGCACAAAATGGTATAACTAAACAACTTTGTGTCTCTACTGTAAACCATAGTCCATCTTCCAAAGGCTTGGCCAGCCTAGCAGGGTCATCATGCCTTGCCTCATTCTGCATCTTAGCAGTGGCTTTTGCATCTATATGTGCACATCTTGACTCACTCCATGCATATTTCATGCTCCCCAAACTAATACCAGGTGTGGTGTACGTAGTCATATTCTTAATTCAGGGACAAAATAAATACTAATCTGGAAGAGCAGGTTCCTTCTCCAGTCACCTCTTTTCAAAACAGTTTGCATTTCTATCATAATCTTTTCTCAGAAATCCTCTACACTGTTTCACTGTAAAGCAGTTGGGCTATCTTCCTTAAGATTGCTAATGTGTTTAACAATAACAACTTCAATAACATAAAATCAGTCTCAGTGCCTATAATTTTAACTTGCTTGAGGTTTTCCAACTTAATAGTCTTAAAATTATCAGTCCAATAATTGAAATAAGCACAACACTCCATTAGAAATTTAACCTTGATTAAACTGTCAGGTTCTGGGCAGCAGAATGCACCCAGCCCTTTTGCCATTAGCTCAGTTCCAACAAAGCCTTCTGTAGTCTTTGCAGTCTTTCCTTTCCCTTAGAAATTTCATAAGCCAAGCCTCAAAATTCAATTCTCTCTGCATTTAGAATTCTCAAACTCTCATCAGTATAGTCCATGGTACTTGACTTACCACTTTAGAAGTCATCTTCTTTCTCAAGTACCAAGTCCATGCCCATTCCTCAAAAATAAGCATTCCAAAAGACCAAAATCCACATGGTCAGATTCATCTTACACCACTTCTGGTATTGATTACTGTAGCAGACAGTTTCAGGTGGCTGAGATGAACTTCCAAACCAGGCACAGTTATGGAAGAAGGGATTTACTGAAGTTTACAGATACAGTGGAAGTTCTATAATGGCAGACAAATATGGACTACTTTCTCAGGTCGAAGCATAGAGAGAAAAAGCCACAAGCCAAAAAAAAAAAAAAAAAAAAAGTCACACCCTTGGACACTTAGCAATTCCAGGCAGAATTCATCACTTTGCATATCTTTAGAATGGGATTTCAAATCCACAACCACACCTTAAGGCTGGACCCTAAGATTTTCCCAGTGACACCTCCTATAGCCAGAAGGCTGGAAATCCAAACATTTTTAATAAACTCCTGAATCTATTGGGGGACATTTGTAAAAACTACCACACCAAGGCTGGAACTCTCTTTGCAATTCCAGGTTGGATTCAAACTCATAGCAATCCTCCTACCTCCGCTTCTAAATTGCTGGAAGTAAAGGCATACACCAACACACCCAGCTAATAGGTATTTTTAATAGTGCATAAATGATATCTCAGGTTGATTTCCCCAAAGTATATTTATTTATTCATTGAACATTTATTTTTGAACTAGTTTGTGCCAGTCTTAATATTGACCTTATTTGAATTTTTATTTGGTAATTTTCATTATTAAAGCTCACAGTTATTTATATTACAAATTCAATAACATATTTTATAATTCAAAAGAATGTGGCACTAACTTCTCAGATTGTGAACCACATATATATATATATACATATATATATATATATGTATGTATATGTGTATATATATATATATATATATATATATATATATATACACACACATATATGTGAGCCATCTAGGCTAGCATAAACGCAGTAACAAAAAGCAACAAGGGAAACCGTGACATATATATGTATACAATAACACATCTTTCTTCATATGGCACAGAGCATTGATGTTGGTTCTATTGTGTTGCAATGTACATAAAAATCAACTGAGAAAATCACTGGCAGAATTAAGAGATGATTTTGAAATGCTCAACTATAACTATCTTTACAGAAAAATTCTGAAGAATCACACTTGCTTTGGTAGTATCTATAACCAATTTGCTTCATAATTGGGCAGTGCCCCACACATGGATTTAAAGGAAAGGTAAGAATATATTTGGATTTTGTGTACCTTTCTAGCATACTTTGTGACCCAACATGTTCTCTCTTCAGGTATTAGGCATTTTCTTACTTTTCTCAGCTCTCGTGTCCTGGGATTTATTGAGTGGAAATTCCTCAAACTTTCCTTATTTTTCATGTCTTTTATCAGATCTCTCTGAGAAAAAAATAACAATACCAAAAATCCTTTCTATTATTTTTTCTTTTCATATTATGCTATGGAATATTCCCAAATGAATGAAGCAAACAAAACCATTGCAATAATTTTTGATGGAAAGAAATATATTTTGTGATACTAGTTTACAACAAGTCTAAAAGTATAAATTGGTCCAACAGGGAAAAAAATAAAGAAACTGGAGGCATGAACTTCATCAATGTAAAGGGAAGATATATATCTAATCCAAAATTGTATGAACATTTGTACACCAAAGGTACCAATTCATGGCATGAGATATAATATTTGATATTGCTTATTTGAAGTTTGATAAAGTCTTCACATTTTAAAAATTTTATTTATAATTTTATGAGAACTTTCCTTACATAATAAGTGTATCAAGGTTTGTAAATATTTTTAAGAATAACATTCAAGTAATTATTTTAGGACAGTAATTATGAAATCATATCTGCTTTGTTAGGAATGCCATTAGGAGTGTAACAATTTTCAAAGAATCTGTTAGTTAGTTACTTCTTATTTAAAAATCCAATGATGTTTTCATAAATGAGTATTGGAAATGTGACATACTATATCTTCTTTTTGTTTATAATATATATAGACATGGTATTAACTATGGAAATTTTAAAGGAAATGCTTCTCTTTCTCTTCTTGTTTTATTGTGTGTGTACCTATCTGTGGATATGCATAAGATGTGTGTGTAGATATACACATGTATCTATCTGAGGTCAACCTTAGGATGTTTGTCCTCTCTTTCCTTATTGCTAGAGATAAGGTCTCCCTTGCTGCACTTTTTGCCACTGTGTTTTTGCTAGCCTAGCTGGCCCACAAGATTCAGGATTATCCTGGTTCCACTTTCCATTGCTGAAAACATTTTGGAACTATAAACACATGTGACACTTTGCATAAATAATTACCTAGATGCCACAGATTAGAACACAAGACAGCAGGCTTACAAGTAAGTGCCTTTAACTGCTGAACCATCTATCTACATCTCTTTTAAAACAATTAATTTCATTATTTTGTGTGTGTATATAATGTATGTGTATGTGCATGTGTACTTATGTGTGTGTGAATATGTGTTTGTGTATGTGATTATTGGCATATGTGTGGAAGTCAGAGGAAAACATTTGGGTGTTGTTCCTTGCCTTCCACATCATTTTTGAGACAGAATCTCTCATTCTCATTGTTGTTGTTTGTTAATATGATTGGTAATCTATTTGATCCAAGATCTTCTGAACATCTGAAAAGTTCTCCCATCTCAACTTCCCATTTCACTGACTATGTTATAGGATTACAAAAGCCAAGCATAGACTCTGTCTCTTATGTAGATGCTGGAAATACAAACTTGGGAACTCTGACTTGAGATGTAAGCCTTTAACTCACTGGTCCATCTTCACAGCCTAATGAAAGACATTTCCTTACTTAATAATACAGAAATCAAAATTATATATTTTATGAATTGTTTAAATCATATAATTCTCACATAGATGATGAAATAATTTGTGGTGTACTATATAGAATTATGTTGATAAACAATTGGCTTTATAAGGGTCACATAACCTGGAGAATGATATCAGCTATGGAATGAACATTCTTAGTTACACACCTTGAGAAGTTCTACTTTTAACCAGAAACAAACCAAACAATAATGTATGTTAACTAATGTCTCCTATTATAGAGGACTTTTGATTTGGAATAAGGGCATATCAAATACACGTATAACTTTCATCTACAAAGATGATCTAACAACTTAGTGGACTAACAAATTTAGGAAAATATTACAAAGCTGTTTTCATGAGCGCCATAAGCCAAACACAAGAAGGATTCATGACTTAAAATTCTGGGACATAGGCAGAATTATGTACAGCTTGAAAGAAAAAAAAATCTCTTTTTCTCAGTGACTAGCTTTGGATAGTCAAAGATGGTATTAACATCCCAACCATATTATTCTTTTTCTCAGAAGCTTTATCATTTAAGTGTTCATTGTTGGTAGGACTAAATGTCATAGCAGAAGCATCTTAAGGAAGGAACCTTTGCTAATTAATTAGTTTACAGTTCAGTTTCTTAATTCAGTTTACAGTTCCAGAAGGTTGAGTCTATCATTATGGTAAACTTGGTAGGCAGGAGCAGGAAGCCAGCATCACATAACAATGACAGATAGAATGTAAAGACAGAGAACACGTTGGGCTAAAACATAATACTTCAAAGTCCAAACAGTAATGACACATTTCCTCCAGCGAGGCTCGATCTCCAAAAGGAGCCACAATCTTCCATAATATAAGCAGCATTTAGAAGACTACATATTCAAACTCATGAGTCTATGGGGGTCATTTTACATTCAAATAACCATACTTTTTCCTAGGCCCTCATAGCTATCATGGTCTTCTCATGACACAAAATGTATTCAATCCAACTTAAAAGGCTTCATAGTTTTTTTCAGGCATAACATTCTTCAAATTCCAAAGTCTCATCCAAGCCACAAAACATCTCTCAACTGTGTGCCCTATAAAATAAAAACACAATTTATATACTTTCAACATATAGTGGCACAGATTGCATATTTCAATTCCAAAACAGGGATGTAGCAGGGAAAATTTAGACCAGTGTGAGACAGAAAACAAGCAGGACAATCACCAAAGCCTATACCTCTCTGTCTGATATTTGTGGCTCCTGATAAATTTCTCTGGGTTCCAAATGGTTTGGGTAGTTCTATACCTCCAGCTGTGTGTCTATAGCCTATCTTGTGAATGATCCACCTTGAGCCCACAACTTCACATGGATATGTCTCATGATCCAGGATTCTCCAACATCTCAATGTTTCTATTGCAATTTAGGGCATACTTTCATAACTTCTTGTAGTGGCGCCTCATGACAACATTGCAGGGACTCTAATCTTTCCTAACAGTATTCAATCTCAGAAGCTTTCTAAACTCCATAATTCATTACACATGTATTTTTCATGCTTCCAAAGCCAGTAGCATATGTATTACACTGTTAAATTCTGCTGAAAATTGAACATGAACTCTGGTTTTAGACCACAGTTGTAGTAGCCACTGTATGCCAACATTGAGGAAGAGGGAACTCATTAATTTTCCCTTCATGCCTTTTTTTTTAAAGAATTCACATTATTACTATATTGAAACTTTAGTAGTTTAGGTTTTGCCACCAAGGAAACTTTTTCATTGTCTCAGTGCAGGGTAGTTGGCTTATCAAGAATGGTACAAATCTCATTTACAATTATAGCCAAAATAGCTACAGTCTCTTTGACTGGGATGTTGAAATTGCTCACTTCTCTTTCAATGCCAAATGTCATAGTTATCATAACTCTTTTCTTCCCATTTTCTCCCTTTCCCTGCAGGTAAGAATAATAGCAGCAAAGAGAAGCCATTTCACAGACCCAATACTATTCTGCTTTGAAAGTTTATCCTCCAAATACAACAGTTCATTATACTTAATTACAGCCTCTTAACAAATTTTCTTTGTCAGAATATCACTGAACTGCCTTTAGCATAGTTAGAAAAGGAGTCATTGTGCCCATCTTCAACTTGATATGCTGATTTTCACAATTTATATTTCTTTTTTTTCTTTTTATATACCATTTTTTTTTTCTTTATTAGTTATGGACATACTCAGTGTGTAAACAGCATGCTTAACCTCATTCCTGTCCTCCCCCCTCAGCAGGGACCCTCCTTGTTGGGGATGCCAATTATCTCCATGGGTTTGTGTATTGTGGGGGTATGCATCAGTTATGTGTAAGAGGCAATGACAATGTCTCTGTGCATAATGCTCCAACTTGTGGCTCTAACAATCTTTCTGCCCTTTCTTCTGTGAATTTCCCTGAGCTATGTTGGGTATGTTTTAGGTCTTGGGAGCCTCTGTGTCTCTGGATATCTGGTTTGGTAGGAGTTGAGTGTCCTCTTTGCCTATCTCCTTCAACATTGGGCTGATACCAGGTTTACCAAGAAAGCAGCAATTACTCTATGGTTTCAGATGGGACCCTGGTGAGGCACAATGGGCTGATTTTTCTCCTCAGCTTCTGCATCCATCTGAAAAGGAGAAGCAGATTCTCCAATGGAGAGTGAAATCATCACTAGATAAATGGTATACCAATATCATTTTAGGGAAAATTCAATATATGTAGGCACTCTTGTAGCAAAAAATATGTGGGAATTTGTATTGGAGAGCTCACCTGTTATCTGGATATGATTCTGAATTGTTTCCCAGTTCCAGATATGGGCTCCATTCCATTGAGTGGATGTGTTATCCAATCCAGAAGAACTTGGTTACCCACCATAGCTGTATGCCACAATTGCATTGGTGTGAGCATCACATCAGGTTGTTTGCTGCTGAGTACCTTACAGCATGATTTTATTGGACAAATATTAGCCATTTCCCCCCAGTAGCTCAAGTAGCATGTTTTAGCACTAGACAAACTAACTCTCTGGGGACTTGCTCTCTCCCAGATTATTGCAAGGTCTCTACATGTTTTGTAACAACATCTTATGCTGTCTTTGGCAGTAGGGTCTTACCATTAACCTTTGATGGGTAATCAACTGCTCTGACAGAAGTCTCTCTTCTTTTGGGCAAACTTCTGGGTCTCTCTGATCAACAGTTCATTGTAGATGTTAACTGAATACTGGTACTGGGAGTTACAAGCCAGAGCCAATGGAAAAGGAGGAAGCAAAATATAAGTAATTTAAAAGAGAATGAGAGAAAAGAGAGAAACAGGAGAAAATTAAGGTTAGTCTTCATCATACCATCTTCAGGGACCATTGATTCAGGTGTTCGCTCGAAGGACCTGATGAAGGTTCAACCTCTTAATCTGTCTTTCAGTGTATAGGATTTTATGGTACCAGATTCATTTGGGTCCAGTTTTGTGCCCTCCTCCACACTTACCCGGCATTCCAGCCCCACCCTCCTTATTGTCTGGTCCTTAAGGTGCCTATTAGGTATGTTAACATCTCAGGCAGATACAGGTTAGGAGCCATAGATGAGTTAGACCATGCCACATTTGTCTTTGTGTGATTAGGTCAGTTCACTCAGAATGATGTGTTCCAAGTTTGACCATTTTTCTACAAATTTCATTGTATCCTTTTTTTTTTTTAATTAATGCTGAGTAGAATTCCATCTTATAGATATACCACAACTTGGATTTCCATTAGTCTAATGATAGACATGTGGGTTGATTCCAGTTCTTAGATATTATGAATTGAGCAGCTGTAAACATGGTTGAGCAAAGTTCTCTGAACTGAGGAATTCAGCTTTTAAAGTAAACGTCCAGTAAGGGAATAACTGGGTCTGTTGGTAACTCTGCTTTTGATCTGTTGTTAAATTCAGTTTATGAGGATTTTCTTCAGAATCTTTAGCATGTTAGTTCATCGGGGAAATAGGCCTATAGTTTTCTTTTCTTGTTGCTCCTCTGTGTGGTTTTGGTATTAGGGTAATACTACTTTCATAAAAGGAGTTAGGGAGCTTTTACTGTTTTCTGATTATGTGGTATATTTTGAGAAAAATTGGTTTCAATTATTCCATGAAGTATTGATAGAATTCAGTTAAGAAGCTAGCTGGTTATTCTTTTGGGGGAGGTTTGGATTACTTTTTCAATCTCAATGGGTGAGATAGGTTTGTTTTGGAGTCTATTCTGCTCTGAGTTTAGCTTTATTAGATGGTATGTGTCTAGGAATTCATCCATTTTCTCCTTATTATCCAATTTTGTGGAGTAGAGGTTTTTGAAATAAGCCCTGATGATTCATCCAGTTGTATTTACTCCTGTTGTGATCTCTCCTTTTACATATCAAATTTTGGTAACTTGAAGCATCCCTTTCTCTCTCTCTTTTTTTTTTTTTTGCTTGATCTAATTAGCCAGAGGTTTATCAACCTTGTTTATTTTCTCAAAGAACCAGCTCTTTTTCTCATCAATTTTCTTAATTGTCTTCTTAGTTTCCAATTCATTAAATTCTGCTCTGAATACAATTATTTCTTTCCATCTGGAGCTTTTTGGGTTGAACTCTTTTTGTTCTTACAATGCCTTTAGGTGGATGGGTAGGTCATTGAGTTGGGAACTCTCTGTCTTTGTTATAACAGCATTGAGTACTATGAATTCTCCCCCAAGGACTGCCTTCATTGTGGCCCTTATGTTTGGGTATGATGTGTTTTCATTTTCATTCACTTCTAGAAATTTTGTGATTTCATTTTTACTTAATCCACTACCCATTTATTATTCAAAAGTGTATTGCTCAGTTTTCAGGAGTTGGTGGGATTCCTGGCACGTCTATTGTCACTAATTTCTAGCATTAGACAATTGTGATTCCATATCATGGAGGAAATTTTGTAAATTTTGCTAAATGTGTGGAGGCAAGCTTTATGGCCCAGCATATGACCTATTTTAGAGAGTATTCCATGGGTTGCTGAGAAGAATGTTTATTCTGTAGACTTTGTGTAGAATGTTCTATATATACTCATTAGGTCTAATTGATCTATGGTGTTGTTGAGATCTCTTACTTCCCTGTTAATTTTCTGTTTGGATGATCTATTTGTTGGTGAGAGTGGAGTATTAAAGTCCCCAACCATGATGGTGTTGGTGGTTATTTCTGCTTTGTTATCCAGTAGATTGCATTTTATAAATTGAGGGGCACCTCTGTTTGGCGCATGAAGATTAGTGATTGTGATTTTGTCCTGTTGGATCATTCCCATGATAATAAGAAGTGGCTTTCTTTGTCTTTTTTTCTTAGTACTTTTGGTTTAAAGTCTATGTTATCTGATCTTAGTATAGCTACACCTGCTTGTTTCTTATTTCTGTTTGCTTGGAATATCATTTTCCACCCTTTCACTCTGAGGAGTTATCTGTCTTTAGTGGTGAGGTGGGTTTCTTTAAGACAGCAGATTCAGGGCTCTAATTTTCTGATCCATCCTGTTAGTTTGTGTCTCTTGATTGGTGAAGTAAATCCATTATTTTTAGGGTAATAACTGTGAGGTTTGATATAATCCCTGCCATATTGTAGGTGTTTATGAAGCTTGATGTTTTCTTGGGCTTTGTAGTTTTTTGCACTTTCTCTAAGTATGGTTATTGTAATCTGCTTCATGTAGGCATTAATGTTGGTGATTTGACTCTTCTGTGTGGAGAATTCCCTGAAATACTCTCTGTAGGTTTGAGTTTGTGTTCATATATTTGCAGAGCTAACTTTTATCATGGAAAGTTTTTGTTTCACCATCTCTTATGAGGGATACCTTTGCTGGACACAGTGGTTTGGTTTGGAATCCATAAGTTCTTAGAATTTGCACTGTTCCATTACAGGCCCTTCTGTCTTTCAGGGTTTTCATTGAGAACTATGAAGTAATTCTGATGGGGTTACCTTTATATGCAATGTGTTGTTTCTCCTGAGCTGCTTTTAGGTATTTCTATTTGTTATTGATGTTTAGAGTCTTAATGATAATATGTCTTGGGAATTTCTCCTTTGTTACATTCTGTTTGGAATTCTGTTAGCTCTTTTCTAACATGATGGGGCTTTCTTTTGAGAGTTTGGGTAAGTTTTCTTTGATAATTTTGTTGAATAAATTCTCCATACCTATGGTCTGAATTCCTATCCCCTCTAGTATTCCCATAATCTGAATGTTGGGACATCTAAGGGTATCCCTCTGTTCCTTCATGTTCTGCTTACAATATTTTTAAATTATTCAAATTTTTGGTCTCAAGAACTGTTTCTTTTGTTTTGTCCTCCAGTTCTGAGTTAATATCCGCCACATGGTTGACTGTTCTTGAAAGCTTCTATTTAGGTTTGGACTTGTTCAATTGGTTTGTATTTTCTATTAACTTTTTATGTATAGTATCCGTGCCTCTGTCAAGTTCCCTTTTCATGTCATTTCCTGATTTTCTTTATGCATTTTGGAATTCATCCTTGCTTTTATTTATGTCTTTATGGACCTTAGGCAGCTGATTATTGAGGTCCTCTTATTTTTTTTTTAACTCTCCTTCAGATAATTTAACTGTCTTTGGAACATTTCCTGGTTCTTTTCTATTAGGTCTAACCCATCAAGGACAGCAATCATACAATTATTGGACATTTGCTGATTTTCTGAATGTTCTGGCAATTGCTTGGCCAGGATTGCATAGCTTGTATCTTCATTTTGGGATTCTAATGCTGTGGTTTCTTCTATATTTTGATTAGAGATTTCCACTGTGGGACTGGACAACCTTGTTGAATTTATTTGCATTTGTTTTTCATGTTATTTCTTTTGTTCTGTGGTCTACTCATCACAGTGTAGGAATCTTATTTAATTTAGGAGGAAGCTGTAGCATACCCTTGAAGTGTCTTCAGTGATTATTCCCTTTTATGTTTTCCTCTATTAGGCTTCTGATGGCAATGGGGGTTGTCTGTTGTGGAAAGGGTGGGGAAGGAGGGGTTGGATTGCTTAGTCCTGTGATGTATCAGGGTGAGGGGATGGGACAGCAGAGTCCTTTGTGTCTACAGAGCAAGAGGTGGATGGGACTATGGGTTCCTGTGACAAAGTAGGGCAGGGGAATGGGACTTCTGCAGGTCAGATCACATGGCATGGGGGAATAGGATGGGTCATAGTCCCAGTGGCATGATGGGAGAGAAAAACTGGGGGAGGGGGAGGGGACTGGGTCTACAAATCTTACAGGTAGTGCAGGAGGACCTGGTCAGCACATGGTGTGGCAGTGGCTGGGACGGCATGGCTAGGTCTAAAGTGCCAGTGCCAGGTGGCAAGAAAACTGAGGGAGGGCTGGGGGAATGCTATCCTCTGGCCTGGGTCTGCGAGGTCTGCAGGTAGTGCAGGCAGACAAGGTTGGAACATGTAGTGGTGGCAGGGTGGCTGTTGGGACAATGTGGCTGGAACTAATATCCCAATGGCAGGTGGCAGGAGAACCAAGAGAGAGAGGAGAAATGCTAGCCTGGTGGCCTCAGACCATGTAGCTTGCAGGTAGTTCAGGAGGACCTGGTCAATACATGAAGGGACAGTGGCTGGGAAAGCACAGCTGGGACTAAAGTCCTGGTGGTGGTATGCAGGAAAACCTACAGAGGGCTGGTGTAATGGTTTCCTGATGGACTGGTTCCACTGGTAGTTCAGGTGGACATGGTACATGCATGGGAGGGTATTGGCTGGGAAACTGGGAAGGCCAAAAGTCCAGGAGGTGGAAAGAGGGAAAGGAGCCAAGGGAAGGAGGAAGGAATGTAAGCTGGCTGGCCTGCAGGTAGGGCAAGAAGAACCTGGTGGTTCAGCTGCTAGAATGGCTGCTTGAGGGGTTTGGGGAACTTGTAGGCTCCCCTAGAGCATGGGAATCAGCAGATTCCCCACTTTTTCCTTCCACACCCTCCAACTGGAGGTTGGCTAAAATCTGAAGGACCTAAAAACTCCAAAGATCCTGCCTTTCCTTCCCCCTGAGGTGAAGCATGGTTAGACAGATAGCATCTTGACTATAAGTTCCACAATTTGTATTTCTTTTAGCTGTCTTTTCTTCCAAATTCAAACCATATTGGCACATTTAGCTTGCTTACAGTATGCAAAGTCTTCTCCAGTCAAAAATGAAAAGACACAATCCTGCAAACTGGTTATAAAAGACTAGGAACTACAAGGTCAGGTTTATTTCAGCAATCATCCCATTTATCTCAACAATTTTCTATATCACCTACATTCTTATTGCTGGGATAAAAATGTCTGAGCAGAAGGACCTTATAGGGTTTTAACTGAGCTTACACTTTCAAAGAGTAGAGTGCATCATTTGTGGAAAGCATAGTAAGACAGGTATGGTAGGATGGTGTTGAAAGCACCCAGTGTCACACTCTCA
The DNA here is from genome assembly GCF_020740685.1 of Jaculus jaculus. Classification (NCBI taxonomy): domain Eukaryota; kingdom Metazoa; phylum Chordata; class Mammalia; order Rodentia; family Dipodidae; genus Jaculus; species Jaculus jaculus. Next base: position 78,946,881 of record NC_059125.1, read on the forward strand.
CATTGGCAGACAAGAAGCAGGAAAATAGAGTAGCCCATGATAACAGTCTACAAGAACCAGTCATAACACCTTAATGTCCTCCCCCAGTGACAAACTTTCCTCACAAAGGCTTAACCTCCCAAAGATTCCACAATCTTTCAGAACAGACCCCGAGCTAGGAATGAAGCACATGAGACTATGTGGGTCATTTATATTCATACCATCACAAAAGCAGATTCACGTCCTGTCTGCCTGCATTTTTTACCTAATGAGATTTATTGACAGATTAGTAAAAAAATATTGAATGTCAGAGTTCATATGCATTAATCTATATAACGTGTGTACTTATGTGGACAAATATTTCAGGATTCATAAACACTAATATAGCAGTTATACCATGTAATCTCCACTTTAATGAAAGAAACTCTAAAGCAGGAAGAAAATTATAATAAAATGGAATAGGAATCATGAGAGTAAGTTTTCAGATGATGATAAAATAGAGCTATCTACTTGACACTTAAAGTATACCACTAACCTGGCCCAGGATATATTTATCTCAAACATATGCAATAACCCCCCTGCTCTTGTCTTTCTGCTTTCACTACCCTTCACCTATAGTTCATTACAGTTTTATCTCTAATATATTTTATTTATGTATTAGAGAGGGACAGAGAGAGAGAGAGAGAGAGACAGAGAGAGAGAGAGAGAGAGAGAATGAGCATGCCAGGGCTGCCAGCCACTGCAAATGAACTCCAGGCACATGCACTTCCTTGAGCATCTGGCTTATATGAGTTCTGGAGAATCAAACCAGGTCCTTTGGCTTTTCAGGCAAATGCCTTAATCACTAAGCCATTTCTCCAGCCCCATAGTTCATAACTCTTTTAAATAGGCAAATGCATTTTATTATAAACCTCAAAATGAAATGAAGTTATGAAATTTACAGGCAAATGGATGGATCTGGAAATTACTATACTAAGTGAGGTAACCCAGGCCCAGAAAGCCAAATGACACATCTTCTCTCTCATATGTGGATCCTAGCTACAAATGACTGGACATCTGTGTGAATAGAAAAAGAAAAAATCTCAGCAGCATAGGCCAGTAAGCTAGAAAGGAGATATAAAAGGAATAGAAAGGAAGGGAGGGGGGCCCTAATAGGATGGTATTGTATATATGTAAGTATAAGAACAGATTAATGGGGTGGAAAGGCCTAAGTGAAGTCAGAGGAAGAGATTGAGTAAAGGAAAGGTGGAGGGAGGGCTAATCAAAATCTAAAAGGATATAAATAAGTCACATGGAAAACATCTTTTTTGGACAATGGAACACACAGGCTCCATAGATTGTAACTAGAAAATTCTCAGTGCCAGAGATGAGATACCTTCCAGTGGGTTGTTGGCCAGGGAGGCCCCTGAAGCCCCCAAAACATTACAGAGCATTGCCAAGGCCCTTGCTTTAACACCAGGAAGAGATGGCATTGCTGAAGACTCCAAATACTTGGGCTGCAAGGTCACTGAGAAATCCTGCTGGATCTGAGCTGAAAACCTCCTCCATGTAGAGAAGCTGTTAGAAAACTGGTGAAAGCCACACTGCATGCAGTTCAATGGTAGAGAGAGAAATCACCAATGAAGATACCCAATAGTGGATACTACAAGCCTAATATTTGGCCACCCAGGCCAAATGAGCCAACTGGTGCAATAGTGGCAAGTCTGTTATGGGGGAAACCAACTGCCATATAATTTGGCTGGTGGTATGCTCTATGGGAGGGAATAAATCCCTGATACTGAAAACCTACAACAGGGGTAGTCATGAGCCCTAGGAGTGTAACATCTGCTGCCTTCTGGCGAAATGTATATACTATGCTCACCAAACTGCCCAGTAAGCACTTCTCTTAATATTCATACCCATATATTAATGCTTCTCTCACTTTTGATTAGAGAGTCTTCTCTTTTCAGATGGCAGTGATCTTGGGATGACTCAGAAGACACCATGATGTTGAGAAGTGACAGAGGAGTGCTCAGCACTGAAATATCTCAATCAAAACTTCCATGGCTCACTGTCCATTGTGAAAGTGGTGGCAGAAAGAGTGTCAGAGCCAAAGGAAGGGTCAGACTCCTTACAACGTCCTTCTCCAGACACAAAATGGCTTGGATATCCATGACCTCACAGTGCCTAACACTACCTACACAACACCACTGAGTTAGTCCATTGAAAGTTAAAAGATAATATCTCTAAATAACTTTTCTTTTCTAAGCTTATTTACATATAATCCACTGAGAAATTTATGTTTCAGTTATGTGCCAATTTAACTAAGATTCGTAACAAAATGAAGCTTAGAATCTTGAATCCTCTATAATTTGTCAGACCTAAGAGTCAATCTTAATGGAAGAAAAAATGGCATTTTTAATATAAATTCTGATAATTTATTAAAAGCAACTAGTGAATGGAGGAAAGGTTAATTTTGCCTCATATTTTCATGACATGGAAAACAGAGACAGGTTTCTTAGCAGCAGAACCAACAAAAAGCCTAATGCATAGTCAGAGTGACTATAAACCCAAAGCACCTATGTCAAGAAGGGAGGTTGGGAAAAGGCAATCCTGAAACTCACTGGCTGGCTATTCTAGAAAATGCAGCAGTAAATAACAAGAAAGACCATTATTCAAAACAAGGTGGAAGGTGAGGATGCCATCCAAGGTCTGACCTCCACACACAAACTATGCCAAATATGGATATATGTATAATGGAGAATGATGAGGTCTTCAAAATTGCATGCAGTTTTGCTTTTAAGAGTTTTGTTAAGTGCTACATGAGCTATTGGAGGGAAGTCTCCAACATCTGTCTGAGCAACTCAAGCTCTAAGCTAATCAGAAGCAAACAACCTGATATGATGCTCACACAAGTGCAATTGTGGCACACAACCATGGTAGGTAACCAACTGCTCTTGGATTTGTTAGCAGATATGCTCAGTGGAACGGAACCCATATCTGGAACTGTAAAATAACTCAGAATCATATCCAGATAACAGGTTTGCTCTCTAATATCAAACCAATCTTGGGCTACAAGAGGGCCTGCACCCATTAAATTATCTCTAAAAGAACCATGGTAATTCCAGTTAACCTGTGCTGACTTCACTCTCCCTTGTAGAATCTGCTTCTATTTTTCGGATAGAAGCAGGGCCTGAGGAAAGAAATGACCCATAGCACTTCACAGTGGAATTGGGGAAAAGAGCAAGAGTAGTGCTTTCTCTGTGAACCTGTTATCAGTGCAAGGGTGAAGGAAGATAGGCACTAAACTTCTACCAAATCAGAGAACCAGAGATCTAGAGGCACCTAAGAGCCCACCATTGAAGTAGACCTAAAATGAACCAAACATGGTTCAGGGAAATTCGTGTAAGAGGAGGGTGGAAAGATTGTTAGAGCCACAAGTTGGGACAATATGCACAGAGATATTGCATCTTCCCCATAGCTGATAACTACCCCCACAATTCACGACCCACAGTGCCCATGGAGATAACTGGCATCCCCAACCTGAAGTGTACCTTTGGAGGAGGGACAGGTGATGTGGGTAAGGATAGTACCAACATGTGCTGTTTACATACTGTGTATGTCCATAACTAATAAAAATATATAATTCAGATTTGGTAAAAAGGAGAGAGGAAGGAAATCCTTGGAAGGAATTATTCCAGAGGGGGAAAAGCAAGGATGTTTGAAAATGATTATGGTCATATTTGTGGAAGTTTTCAATAAAAATCTTGTTTTCAAGCCGGGCGTGGTGGTGCACGCCTTTAATCCCAGCACTCGGGAGGCAAAGGTAGGAGGATTGCTGTGAGTTCAAGGCCACCCTGAGACTACAGAGTTAATTCCAGGACAGCCTGGACCAGAGTGAGAACCTACCTCAAAAAAAAAAATCTTGTTTTCATAAATAAAGAAAGAATATAATTTGGTTCTATTGCATTGATTCATATCTGTCCTTATGTCTGTAACATGTTCTCTTAATTTCTTTTGTTTTATACCATTGGTGTTTAAAAGTAATTACTATAAATTCTTTAATCACATCAAATATGAGGTTGTTTCAGCAGACAAAAATCAACAGATATAATATACCATATAAAAACTTAAGGGTAAAGATTCTTTATTTCAATAAATGTGAAAGGGCATTTGAAAAAGTTCAGCATGCCTTCATGTAAAAATTCCTAGAGAAGGGCTGGGGAGATGGCTTGGTGGTTAAGACACTTGCCTACAAAGTCAAAGCACCCAGATTAGATTCCCTAGGACACACATAAGTCAATGCACAAGATGGTACATGTATCTGGAGTTCAATTTCAGTGGCTAGAAGCCTTGATATGTTCATTGTCTCCTTCCCACCTCACCCCTCTCTTTCTCTTTCTCAAATAAATAAAGAATTTCTAAAAGTAAATAAAGTTAAAAGACCTGGAAAAAATAGGAATAGATGGACCACTCCACATAGTTATAAGTTACATATTTATAAATTATTCATATATTACTTTATATATATGAAAATCTACTGCCCAAATTTGTGCAGACTGAAATCTAGTCTGTATTTAGTGTGTCCATAGGATAAAAAACCCTAAAAACAATAAAAAAATTATATCTATTATTATGGTGAAAATACTAAAAATCATTAAGTGATAACTTATTAAAACAAATGGAGAAGTCCCTTGCAAATAAGATTAATGCATCATAAAATATATTGGAAACAATTTTCTTACAACTATAAATTGAAAAAAACCTGTTAGATATCAAGGCACATTGATCTTATGATTATTTTCAGAGATATGAAAAATTATTAACTATACAGATGAACATAAAGAGAATAAAATATGCCAGACATGGTGGCACATGCCTTCAATCCAAGCATTTGAGAGAGCAGAGGTAGGAGGATAAATGTGAGTTAAAGGCTACCCTGAGACCACATAATGATTTCCAAGTTCCAGGTCAGCCTAGGATAGAGTGAAACCCTACCCTGAATTTGTTTTTTTTTTAAATTTAAAAAGAGAGAAAGAGATCAAAATACACTAAATGTCAAGAGGTACCATAATATGTACTAGCTGAGAAAAAAATAATTAAAAATTCCTATTCTTAATACTTAGAAGTGTAATTAAGTCCTTTAGCAACTGCTATAGGATATTTTTTAAATTTAAGTTATTAGTTTTCTTTTCAGCAAATATAGGCAGTTTGGTACCATTGTTTAGGTTCATCCATGATCTACCCCCTCAAAATGGACCCTACTTGTTGATTTAAATGGGTCGTGCACCGTGGAGTTAGTCCACAGTTATTGGTACGATAAATGTCTCTGCATATCATGACCCAACATGTGACTCTTACATTCTTTCCGCCCCCTCTTCCTCAAAATTTCCCTGAGCCATGTTGGGTTCATTTTTGGTCTGCTTCAGTGATGAGGTGTTGGGGGCCTCTGAGGCTCTGGCTCTCTGATTTGGTAGGCATTGATTTTTCTCTGTGTTGGTCTCCTTCCCCTTTGTGCTGGTATCCGGTTCATCAGGAAAACAGCACCCTTGCTTGTTTCGTCAATTTTCCTTAGTTTCAGTCGGGCCCCTTTTGAGGTATGTTGGGGCAGCTCTCTCCTTAGGATCTGCATCTATCTGAAAAAGAGAAGCAGATTCTCCAATGGAGAGTAAGTTAGCACCCGGAAAATTGAGATAACACTTACTTTTTTGACAGAGAGTTGAATAGGCCTTTGGTGGGTCATCAAATACTCTGACAGAAGTCTGTCATTGTTTTAGGAAACCTTATAGGTTTCTCTGATCAAAAGCTCATTGTGGATGGTAGCCCCAAGCTGGAAGTTGGGGTTACAGGTCAGTGCCCACTAAGAAACTGAAGAAAATCTTATCTAATATACAAGAGTTAGAGAGGAGAGAGATAGAGGGGAGAGGGGGAGAGGGAGGGAGGGAAGATGTAGAAGATTTAGGTTAGTCTAGATCCTACCCTCTACAGTGTCTTGTGGTTCAGGTGTTTCCTGTAAGGGTCTAGTGAAGGTTCGGCCATTTGGTCTGTCTTTTAGGAAGTAGAATTTTATGGTACCATTGCCGTTTGGGTCCAGATTACTGCTTTCCACCCTTCGATGCCCTCCCCATCCATCCTTTTATCTAGTCCATGAGGTGCTTGCTGGGTGTGTAAGGTATCTTGGGTAGATTCAGGTTAGGTGTTATAGATGAGTGAGACTATGTCTCAATTTTTTTTTTTTCTGTGATTGGGTAAGTTCACTGAGAATGATCTGTTCCAGGTTCAACCATTTTTCCTCAAATTTCTTTGTGTCGTTTTTTCTTACTGCTGTATAGAATTCCATTGTGTAGATATACCACATCTTAGTTATCCATCTTCTAGTGATGGACATCTGGGTTGAATCCAGCTTTTAGCTATTACTAATTGAGCCACTACAAACATGGTTGAGCAAATCTCTCTGTCCTGTGGTTTGAAGGTTTTAGGGTAGATGCCCAGTAAGGGTATAACTGGGTCTGTTGGCATCTCTATAGTCAGCTTTTTCAGGAGTCTCCATATTGCTTTCCAAAGTGGTTGTGGATCAAAGACCTCAACATAAGACCAGAAATTCGAATACTATTGGAAGAAAATTTAGGAAGTACTTTCCATGATATAGGAATGGAGAAAGACTTCCTGAACAAAACCCCAGTGGCTCAAGTTTTTAAACAGTCACTCAACCATTGGGATCATATGAAGCTGAAGTGTTTCTTTACAGAGAAGCATATAATAAGCAAAGCCAATAGAATACCCACAGAATGGGGGAAAATATTTGTGGGTTATCCAACTGATAGAGGCCTAATCTCTAGAATCTACAAATAACTCAATATTCTAAACAATAAGAAGACAAACACCCCACTCACAAAATGGGGCACAGAGTTGATCAGGCAGTTCACAGAGGAAGATATACAAATGGCAAACACACACTTAAGAAAATGTTCATCATCCCTAATCATCAGAGAAATGCAAATTAAAACAACTATGAGATTCCACCTTACCCCAATAAGGATAGCCAACATCAAAAAATCAAATGAAAATAAATGCTGGCAAGGATGTGGAGAAGCAGGAACACTCATTCACTGTTGGTGGGAATGTAGGATGGTACAACCACTATAGTATATTTTATCTATAGATTCTTATGACTATCATGCAAACATCTCATGCTGATTTCACCACAAAAGTGGATGAGAAAAAGTAGAATTAAAACTTACAAGAATTTTGAGAATCCTCTGCAAGGAAAAGCTTTTCTAGCAATAGGAAGAATGATACTAATCTATAGATAAAGTCTTATATAGTTAGAGAGAAATTGAATGGGTACACACTTATCTAAATAATAGTAGTAGCTTCCCTTTAGGGCTATAACCTACCAAGCCATAGACTTCTTATTTTCTGGATTTCAATTTCTGACCTTTTTGCCCTGCCTCTTCAGCAATTCCCTTCTGGCATGTGAAAAAACAGCCATAGATTTTTGACTTGGTCCCCCTTTTGTCCCCCTTACACAGAATTTCTTCATCTCATCTAGTCCCTCTTCTATTTTAGGTTATCTCTTGGTCCTTGTGTGTGGGTATGACTCACTTAGTTCATTTAAGCTTGCCTGCACAGTTACACTTTAGGGATTATTTAACAGATCAAGTGGGTATTTCTAGTGTCTATACCACACATTAAAATATCTTCCACTTCAAAGTCCACAACTAATTGCCTATCACTCCTCAGGAAGGGATTGGGGTCTCATGTCCTCTTCCATCATCATTGTGGAATGTTGATGGTCCCAGTATTTTGTAAGTCTTGTTTAAGTTATGATATTCACTGTGAGGTCATGAATTAAATTGTCCTGTCAGCTATGTTCCCATCTAACCAGGATGTATCTTATATACATAAATAAAATTGTCAATATGTAACAAAGGACAAATTAAAGTTATCTTTGATTTCTTGTTGTTTTAAGATAGCATGCCATTCTATACCATGATGACTTTGAACTTATTCTGTTGGCCCAGGCTAGCCACAAATACATGTTGATTCTCCAACTTCACCAATTAATGTATGAACCAGTAATTCCAGCCAAAATTAAAGATGAAAAACATCTTTAAGAGGAGAAAATGTTCAGTTATTTGGTCAGATTTTTAGACAGGATTTAATGTAATTCATGGTGGCTCAAACTTTCTATTTTGCCTAAAAGGACTTTGAACATCTGATCCTCCTGCCTCTGCCCCTCAAGTGCTGAGATTACAAGCTTGTACCAATACACCTTGAACAAACTCAGGGGTTTTTGCATGTTACAGAGAACTTTGCCAACTAAGCTATATTTCTAGCCCAAAATGTTCAATTTTAAATTAAATTTAACTGTACTTATAGCATTTTATTAAAATACATATAATTTTCAAATCTAATTGCATTTGATAATTTGAAGAACAAAAATTTATATACCAAAATTTAGACTTCAGTTTGGGTGAGAAAGACTTTAGGATATATTTTATGGTATAATAAGGAAAGGATCCTATTAGATCTCAAAATGAAAGAGAGAAAAACTTTCCAAAGAATAATTTTGGATACTTTTCTCCTGAATTAAATTTCCATAAAATACCATGCATTTTGTTGTTATTTTGTACAGCAGATGTTTTAGGCACATTATTGTCTATTTACATAATATATTATGATAATCATATTTGCTTTATTTCTACTGCACATCTGTCTTACAATTTAAGCATTTGATTTAGGAGACAGTTAATCAAAAATTCTAGATATCATAAAGATTTGTTACAAAGCATGACTGTCTGATATCAGATAATAAAATATATGCATTCCAGGAAAATTATTTCTTTAAACATACATCTAAGAAGGTGTTGGTTAGAATCAGCAATCATGTTAAGAATTTTATTTTCTGTTTTCTGTGTAGATTATGTTGGAATTAAAATTTCCACAAACAATGAAAACATATAAAGTCCCACTGGATACTCCATATAATTATAAGAATATTTTAGATTTTGATTAGACCTCACTCCACCTTTCCTTAACTCAATCTCTTCCCATGACCTCACTTGGGCATTTTCACTCCCATTAATCTATTCTTCTACTTACATATATATGATACCATCCTATTAACTATCCCCCTCCCTTCCTTTCTCTTCCCTTTATATCTCTTTTCTAGCATACTAGCCTTTGCTACTGAGTTTTCTTTCTACTGACACAGAAGTTCAGTCATCTGTAGCTAGGATAGAGAGAAAATATGACATTTACAGGATATAAATAAATCATACATTTTTGGACAATGGAACACTCAGGGGCTATAGATTGTTGCTAGAAAATTTTTGTACCAAGTATGGGATACCTTCCAGTGAGTTGTTGACCAGAGAGGTCCCTGATGCCCCCAAAACATTATAAGCCATTTCCAAAGCCCTTGGTTTTCCACCAGGAATAGATGGTGAGATCCAATTGCTGAAGACTCCATATACTTGGGCTACAAGACCACTGAGAAATCTTGCTGGAACTGAGCTGATAACCTCCTCCATGGAGACCTGCTGACAGAAAGCTGGAGAAAGCTATTCTGCATGTAGTTCAATGGGAGAGAGAAATCACCAGTGAAGATACTCAACAGCAGACACTGCAAGCCTTATATTTGGCCAGCCAGGCCAAATGAGCCAATGGGTGCAATAGTGGCATGGCTGTCATGGTAGAAACCAACTACCCTCTAATTGTACTGGAAGCCTGCTCCATGGGAGGAAATACATCCCTGATACTGAAAACTTAAAACAGGAGTAGTCATGAGTCCTAGGGGTGTAATGTCTGGATAAATTTATATACTATGCTTATCAAACTGCCCATTAGGCACTTCTCTTAATGTTCATATCCATATATTAATGCTACTCTCACTTTTGGTAGAGAACCTTCTCTTTTCAAATGGCAGTGACCTTGGGATGACTCATAGGCATCATGAGGCTGGAAAGAAGTAACTGCAATATTTCTATTACACCTTCCAAGGCTCAGTGTCTATTGAGGAATAGTTGCCAGAAAGAATGTAAGAGCCAAAGGAATAATTGGACTCCTTACAATATTCTCCCTCCAGACACAAAATGGCCTGGATATTTGTGACCTCACAGTGCCTGACACTACCTACACAAGACCATCATAATGGGAGGAAAAGATCATGAAAGCATAATTAAAGATACTGATTTAGAGGGGTGGGGATATGATGGAGGATGGAGTTCCAAAGGAGAAAATGGGGGGAGGGAGGGCATTACCATGGAATATTTTTACAATCATAATAATTATTAATAAAATATCAAAATAATAATAATAAATAAACACTTTTTTTAAAAGAATATTCTAATCATGGATTTTTATAATTTTGAAACAAGGTGACTACTAGGCTCTTGAGATATAGGTGTGAATCTAGAGCAGTTGTTACAGATCTTCATTGATTAAAATGGCGTTCTCTACTTCCTCCTGAACCATTTAATTGACTTTGAAAAAAAATAGTTAATTTGAAGAATTTCTGTCTGAATAATTATTTTGTTTTATAACCTTTTGTTTATTTGCAAAAACAGAGGCAGGGGAGAGTGAAAGAGAGAGAGATAGAGAATGGGCAGGCCAGGGCCTCTAGCCACCATAAACGAACTCCAGGTGCATGTGTCCCCCACCCTGTGCATCTGGATTTACATGGGTATGGGTTATTAGAACCCAGTTCATCAGGCTTTGCAGGTGAGTACCTTAACCACTGAACAATCTTTCCATCCCCTATTAATTATATTTGATTTTATTTGAAGGAATATGTCAAGAAACACTAAAGACATTGAAAACTCATCAACATAGGAATCCAGAGATACAGACAGCTCAAAACTAAAGTAGACTTTTAATGTAGCTGCCAAGACTCTGGGAACAATGAGGAAGAGGGGGCAGAATGATTATAAAAACCACATGGTGAGAAGGAGTATCCTGAGGCATTGTGAATACTAATAACCACAATGAGGAAGGTCCTCAGTGGATGGACATGGGTAGGAGATATACGAGGATAACATGAGGGTAATAGAACCAACGCACAATTTGCTAACGTAGTAAAGTTCATAGGAAATTTTAAAAAATCAATGAAATACCAAACATGAAAAGAACTGAACCTACTGTGAAACTGACATGGAACATTATTATTTAAAAATTCAGATCCAGTATTCAACAGTTGTGGGAAATATTTGGATATTTCTCTTTCACCATTTGCACTTCTTTAAGTAAGTGGTAAATACAATGACATTACAGGATCTTCTCTAAACAAGAAATAATTGTCCTTCAACCAATAGGTTATGGAGAAGAGAACTACCTCAAATCCAGAAACAAGTTGAGATACCATACATCACTAATTTGGTATATGGCATAGATCTTTGTTATACTTATTGATTTCTTTTGTGATAATGTAGTGGGAGGTTTATGTGCATCAAATAATTGGCAAGTCCTCACTTACTGCTTTCCAATTATTAACATTATGATTTTTAAAAGTTATTTATTTTCAAGCAGACAAAGGTGAGAGTGAACTGCCATGTCAGGGTCTCCTGACACTACATATGAACTCCAGATGCATATGCGACTTTGTGCATCTGGATTTATGTGGGTATTGAGGAATTGAGCATAGGCCATCAGGCTTTGGAAGTAAGCACCTTTAACCACTGAGCCATCTCTCTAGCCACCACTGTGATTCTTTCATCATCATTATGTGTTTGGTTTGTATTTAAGTTTGAGGCTTGTCATGATTATATTCATCTTACTTTAACCATTAAGGTCTGGCACATAGTCTGGCTATTCTGTGTTCTTTAAAAAAAAAAAAACTTATTTATTTATTTGAGAGAAGCAGGCAGATAGAGAGAATGGGCATTCCAGGGCCATTAGCCACTGCAAACAAACTCCAGACACATGCATCATCTTGTGCATCTGGCTTACGTGGATCATGGGGGAATCGAACCTGGGTCCTTTGGCTACCCAAGAAAGTGCCTTAACCACTAAGCAATTTCACCAGCCCCTGTGTTCTTTTATAATATAGCAGAGAGAGACCTACAGAGAGAGAGAGAAAGAGAGAGAGAGAGAGAGAGAGAGAGAGAGAGAGAGAGAATAGCATTCCAGGGCCGCTTGCCAAAGCAAACCAACGTTAGATGTGTGCACCATTTTGTGCATCTGGCTTTCTGCAGGTACTTGGGAATCTAACCCAGGCTGATAGGCTTTGCAAGCAAGCTCCCTAACTGCTAAGCAATCTCTTCAGGCCCCATTCTATGCTCTCACATAATAACTATATCCTAACATGTCCACCAATTTTTAGCTACATTCCTCCAATTAGTCTTAATCATTGCAGGCTATTATTTCATTTCTAAGATTCAAGGAAATATCTGAGTGATGTTAATTAATAATTGTAGTGTCCTTGCTCAGATTTTTTTTTTCTGGATTCATAGAGATGTTCCCCAGCGTCAAATACTGCATCACACCCAGCCTTGTACTCTAAGGCCCTCACTTATTAGACCAGCATCACTGCAAGGTGTGCTTTTTAATATCCCCTGGTACATATGAGGTAGAACATTGACTATGGGCTGTGTGTGTGTGTGTGTGTGTGTGTGTGTGTGTGTGTGCATTTTACTTTCTTTCATAGGATTTGACCTTAGTTACTGATGTAGAAGCTGAAAGAGGGAAAAGAAGGAACTTGGGAGAAATATCATATACCTTTCAAAAAAGTCTTCTTAATGATCTCTAGTCAGTAAAAGGTGCCATTTCCTTATAATTTTGAGTATTCTCCTTCCCCAGAATAAGTGGTTCTAATTGAATCTAAATTAAAGTTATAACTTCTTCATAGAAATTTAAAAGGCAGCAGAGAGATGGGTCAGTGTTTAAGATGCTTTCCTGCAAACCCTAACAATCTGGTTCAATTCTCCAGTACCCACATAAAGCCAGATGTGCAAAATGGCATATGCATCTGGGGTTCATTTGCAGTGGCTGGAGGACTTCTTGCATTCATTCCCTCTGTCTCTCTTTTCTGTATCTTTCTCTTGTAAATAAATAATATATTTTTTTAAAAATGAAAAGTTTTCCAGACTCTGAAAAATTAAAACCTTTGAAATTTAAAAATAATTTAAAAATTAATTGAACTTCAAAATTTAGAACAACTATTTTGTTAAATCAACTTTAAAAAAATTATTTATTGCTGACATTTTACTACATACTCTCCTCTACAGATATAGATTCATTTATAGCTTCAAACTTTATTGATGACAAAATGAGTTATCTCAAAGTTATCTATTTCAGGTACATTTTAAAATTATTTTTATCTTACCCAAAGCGGTTTTACTTAAATAATTTCTCCAGTTGTGTTATTTATTACATTTTACTCACATTTTATGCTTTTTAAAATTGTTATTCGAACTGGGACATTAAAAAGTTTACCTGTGTATATTATATTATATGTATATATATTGTAAAGGCTCAGACTTAGTGTTTTTTTTTTTTACATGTCATAAAATTTCTGCTTTTTCTTATATTCTCCCTTGTATTTTTGTTCTTTAGCTAACTTCAATGTTTGTCCTTTGGTTTGGGGTTGGACATTTAATTTCCCAATTTTAAAGATATAAGTATTTATGACCATGTACTTTTTTCTCTTATCATTTTTTTCTATCCAACCCCCCCCCCCAAATTGAAATATAGTATAATAATAAATACTTAAAAGATGTTTTTGACCAAATGTGTTGACTCCTTTCTTGGGTCTACAAGCTATCAGAAACAGTATAAAAGCCTAGCATCTGTTTCTTGATTTTGTTCCTGTCTCCTTTGAGTCATTCAGTTGCTTCAATGTGTTCAAAGGCATGTTATTCACTCAAGAACTGTATAAAGAATGTAGTGAGACCTAATCTAGCTCATTCTCCTTCAAGGGTGAAGGCACACTGGTAAGTGTAACTAGGGCATTTTATGGCCAAGTTTTACAATATCCTGCCACAGACCTCCAAAAGTCCTTGGAGATCACTGGTTACTTTCCTGGGCCTCTAGTCCATGAAAAGTAGAGTCTCACAAAGAGGAACAATCCTCTCAAGGTAGCCTGATTTTCACTGAAGCAATAATGACTTCTTGCATAACTGACAAAATGATGATCCAGACCACACTATACTATAACTAAACTCACTTAATTATACATGCCTCTCACTTCTCATGCCTCAGTGCTTTTCCCATTTAAAATTAAAGCTGATGTCAGTTCCTTAAAGTCAGACTTTGGGTCACTGAAACTCTTAGGTGTTCCTCTTTCCACTATGGCCACACTGCTTCAATCTCTATGCTCTACCTGTTACTACTATTCATCTTTTTCATTGGCATATTAAGACAAATGACACAAACTAGCTTCTTGAGATTCTAGAGCAAGGCAGTATGTCCTAAAACTCTGATATCAAAGTTTAAATATCTTTTTCCATTATATTTATATTCTTTTGTCTTAAATATTTTACATACAGAGTTTTTATGTTACTTAGTAGAAGTTATACTAAATATCAGGTTATTAAAGTCTAGACTTATTACACTATAGTTAAAATGTTTTATGATATTTATACTTTATAGAACTTATTGTCATTTTCATTTTGTCTACTTGGTTTTTGAATGTGGTTAATATATAAACATTCAGAGTAGGATCACACCAAGATTTATGTAGAAAACATTAAATGACATTGTAATTAAAAATCATAAATTAAGCTGAGAGAAAACAGGAAAATTGATGCAAAATATATTGTAACTTAATTTAATCAGTCATACCATCTGCCTTTGATGAAAGTAAATTGCTGTCTGAAATATAAATATCATCCTAACTCCTGAGAATAATTCAGTTTCATTTCAGGCTCATTGTTACTATTATAAATACTAGAGATATTTGTTTCATAACCTGCCATGGAAATTCAATTCACAGTTTGCAAATAATGTCTACTTCTAAACATATTACTTAATGATAATTTGTAATAATTCTTTTGACACTTCTATGATTACTGGATCCACAGTAATACTTAATAAATCATTTATACCACAAATAAATATTGAACACAGTTTGTGATACTATTTTTGATAAAGGAATACAATAGTCCAAATGAGTTTCTACACACAAGAATTTAAGTAGTGGATGATAGGGCTGGAAAGAGAGCTTTAGAAAATGTTGCATGCCTGAGAAAGCTCAGGAACCAGGTTCAATTCCCTAGGAACCATGTAAGCCACATGCACAATGTGGCACATGCTTCTGAAGTTTGAATGCACTGGCTGGAGGCCCTGTTGTACCCATTCTCTCTCTCTCCCTCTCTCTCTGCCTCTTTCTCTCTCTCAAACAAACAAATAAATAAATAAATAAATAAATAAATAAATATTTTTAGGGAAGAGGGTGGTAGCATTCCTGGACGCTGTTGGGGAGACCGGTGACAGGATGTTGGTATTGGTATTAGGAGATCTGCACATCCCACACCGCTGTAACAGTTTGCCAGCTAAATTCAAAAAACACCTAGTGCCAGGAAAGATTCAACACATTCTTTGCACTGGAAACCTTTGCACCAAAGAGAGTTATGACTATCTCAAGACTTTGGCTGGTGATGTTCACATTGTGAGAGGAGACTTTGATGAGAATCTGAATTATCCAGAACAAAAAGTTGTGACTGTGGGACAGTTCAAAATTAGTTTGATCCATGGACATCAAGTTATTCCGTGGGGAGATAAGGGCAGTTTAGCCCTTTTGCAGAGGCAGTTTGATGTGGACATTCTTATCTCAGGACACACACACAAATTTGAAGCATTTGAGCATGAAAAGAAATTCTACATCAACCCAGGTTCTGCCACTGGGGCATATAATTCCTTGGAAACAAGTATTATTCCATCCTTTGTGTTGATGGACATCCAAGCTTCCACAGTGGTCACTTATGTCTATCAGCTAATTGGAGATGATGTGAAAGTAGAACGAATCAAATACAAAAAAATTTTAAAGCCAGGCCTATCTTGATAATTTTTTTCTTTCCCTGTTCAAATTAAATAAACACTTAAGAGCCAAACAATTATAGCATTTTTATAATATTTTGCAGTAAAATGTCTTCTCTGTTAATACATAATTGCTCCAGGCTTCTTGTAAACTATGAGAATATTTATTCTGCAATGCATGGGTTCTGTAAAGAAAAATCCACCAAGTAAATGGTCACATGGTAAGAAAAATTTACCTGTAAATATCTTCAAAGTTGGTATTTGGACTTTATTATAAAACTAGTGCATGAAGAGAAGTAATCTAGATTTCTTGTATGTATTTTTCTCCTCTCTAGTAATAAATGTTTTCATTTCATTTATAAAAAAATATTTTTTAAAAGATATATATGATAAATAATAAAATAACTAATTAAATTATCATGTCATTATGAATTGTACAAAGAAAAATGAACCTGCATAGAAATATTTCCATGATGATTACTCAGAGAAATCCCAAAAGGAAGAAGCCTTTGCAAAGAAATGTTAATGTTAGATGAGTATGGCATTTTGCTACATGAATGGAATATAGTCTAGCAGAGGGAATGCTGTGTACATAAACTTTGAGGTAAAATTCTACTCATATACAAGATGATCCTGGTGATTCACAACACACTTTGTTAGTTATAATTTAACTAAAAGTACACAATATGTCAAAAATGTAGATAATTATGCTATGTATGGATGGTGGCTTATTTTATTATCCCAGGTATTATGGACATAGAGACAACATGGTCACTTGAGATCTGCCTAAACAATATAGTATGATACTGTCTCTAAAAATATAGACAATTCAGAAATTATTCATATGGACTGGGGAGGTGGATTAGTAGGTAAGACTGTTAATCATAAACATAAAGGCCAGATTGGGCCTGAGGCCACCTGAGTTTGAGTCCTAAGGACACAAATAAATAGATGGGTATGGCCATGTATGTCTGTAAAACTTGTCTTGTAAAGAGGGGGAACTTAAGTATCTGTGGGGCTTACAAAATTGTACATGTATGTTCATAGAGACTTCCATTCAAAGAAATATGCAGGTAAATTTTGGTGAAAGGTCATCTGACATTCTCCTGTGGCAACTACATACCTGTGAGTACATTTGCATAGGCATAAACCTCTCTCTCCCTCTCTCTCTCTCTCTCACACAGACACACACACACACAAACTCATGACTTGTAGTACACAAATAACATTGGTATGATATATAGTAACAGTAAATTAATATAATTGGTATAAGAGTTGGATATATTTTCCCTCAATCCATTTAGAATTTCTTCATATTTAATAGTTTGACTTTGAGAAAGTACTTTTTTGCTGTATTTGACTTTGAATGAACTAGAAAACTAATTAAATTTCTGTTAACTGGTAATTTTGATTTGAATGGACATTAACATATTAAAATTTAAAATTTTCTGACCTTTAAGCATTTTTATTTTTTTTATGTTGAAACAATCTGAAGCTTAAAGATAAGTGAAAAGACCAATATAATCTATTTTTTTCTTAAAACATTTAATAATGTGCTATTAAATATTGATGCAGTGATTCTGGAAAACATCAATATAAGTATATTATAAATAGAACATTAATATGTAAACAACACAAACTCATAATCCTCAGACTGAGGAAGGTAAGAAAGACATAAAACATATAGGGACATGAAATAAGAAAGAAACCCATCTAGACTCTGCTTGAAGCCTCTTCCCAGTTAAAAATCAAGAATTCCAGCACAATTAGCAACTATTTAAAGGCTTTCTTACTTCTGAGCTATGAATATGCAATTTTCTAGGAATCTAACCAGAAACCACATTTACAATTATGAACTAAAGTTCACAGAAAACAGTACTATCTGCTGCAACTATGTCTAGCAAGACTGAAAGGACTGATAAAGCCCCTGTGATCACAGAGAGATGGAACACTGCAAGTAATACCCAAATTAACATGGGATGCCTTTAGCCCCTTAAAAGCCATTTATTGTCCACCTCAGTGTCTGACCTAGCATCCACCATGTGACCATAAATTGATCAAGTGTAATTCTTTTTAAAATGCAAGAACAGACCCCAGCTTCTACCAACCCAAGGGCTAATAATGTCATCAGATTGCATTTGAGGCCTATGGTGGAGATTTCTCCACTTCTCTGTAACCCATCTACCTGATGGTCAGCCAATGTATTTGAAAAGTGATTTGATTTATGACTTTCTTTTGTTCTGTAACTATAAAATCTTCAGGAAATTGTTAACAGGTTGGAACATGGAATTTGGGGTGATCTTCTAAATCAGTGTTCTCAGTCCATGGTCACTCACATTTGGCTCTAGAATAAACTATCTCTTATTCTCTTTGTGGTGAGACATACCTGAACTACATTGCACAATCCCATTTGTTAGGTCAGGACAAAATGGAGTCAGCAGGATGTGGATGAAGACATAAGGAAGTGGGTCATCCACATTCCTCAGGGACACACCCAGCCATTATCCCTTCCTTGCCTAACAATGCCCCAGGTCTAGGTTTCCTGCCTCCTTGTCTCCCACCTCGTCACTATTCTGCTCTCACGCCCTAGCTATTTCCCTTCCTCACCTTTCCCCAACTGAAGAACTCTACATAGCCCACTATCTGTAATCTCAAAGTTGACTATGCTCTCTTCTTCAGAGACAGTCCTGGCTGCTCATGTTTATAAAGGAAAGTTATAAGAAACAAAGTTCCAAAATCAATAAATGATAAAATCTATATATTTATTCTGGGTAAATAGGATAAGTCAAATCTGATCTATTCTTTCTTTTTTAAAAAAAGTTATTTTTAAAGGCCTTGTGAGGAAAAAAATGGTCATATTAAAAGTGTTATGGTAAGGACAATAAAAGTTTGTTGTTGATAGTTATGAGATGAACTGACTAAAGAAGATAAACTGGAAAGAAAATTTATATGTTCGATGTGTAATGCTTAATGAAAAAGATTATTATGGCATGGTTACATAGATTATAAAACAAAAGTATGTAGATGAAAGTGTGAGTAAAGTATATAGATGAAGATATGAGTAACCTTAAACAGAAGGTTAAAGACAAAGCAATTAATCAGATTACAGACTTTATTTATTTTTTATTCTTTATTTATTTGAGAGTGACAGACAGAGAAAGAGGCAGATAGAGAGAGAGAGAGAGAGAGAGAGAGAGAGAGAGAGAGAGAGAGAGAGAGAGAATGGGAGTGCCAGGGCTTCTAGCCACTGCAAATGAACTCCAGAAGCATACACCCCCTTGTGCATCTGGCTAACGTGGGTCCTGGGAAATTGAGCCTTGAACCAGTGTCCTTAGGCTTCACAGGCAAGTGCTTAACAGCTAAGCCATCTCTCTAGCCCAAGACTTCTTGAGTTATAAAATGACTATTAGCTTAGGGCTTTCATTAGACTAACAAAGTATGGTCCTGGATGATCACAGGTTGCTATGGTATTCAAATTATAAACTTAACTTTAACTGATTGATGTTAATCTGGTCATAATAATGGTTTTAAAAAACTGAATTTAGAATACTCAACCAAATTAACTGTGTTCCTCTATTTGTTAACCTTTTATCTAAATCTTAAGATTAAAATTGACTCATTAGTATTCTTTCTTAAGGTTATTATATCTGAATCCTTGCCTCAAAAAAAAAATCTCAGAGGAATTATTTACTCTCTTTTACTATCTTATAAGGTAAATAGACTATATTTGAAACATTAAACAGTCTTTATCTGTCACACACTTAAAGAACTATTTACTTCATTGGGAATAATAAAAAAAAATATTCTAAACTAAGTTTTGCTGTGATTTAAGATGTAATTCCTCCAACAATCAGTCTCAATACTTTAATTTTATCTTATATCATTACTGAACAAGTTTACTAAAGTACCACTGACAGAATTATAGAGTTGGTTAAGGTTAGAATAGTTAAAGATTATGTCATAAAATTTTGTGTATGTTAAGAGATAAAAAATATTTATTTTTGGCTCAGCAGTTAAAGGTGTTTATTTATAAATCCAAATAGACATAGTGGAGCATACATTTGCAAATTGTTTGCAGTGATAAGTGCCTCTGATATACCCATTTCTCTCTTTTCTATGCAACATCTCTCATTTTTGCATTAGATAATGCCAGTTTTATCTAGTTTCTCTATTCTTTGGGTATGTTAAATATAGCTAAATTAATTTCAGAAACTGAGTTATAGATTGGATGGACATCTTATTTAGCTTTTCAAAGTGCTAAATCTCCTCATAAACATATCTATCTATCTATCTATCTATCTATCTATCTATCTATCTATCTATCTATATCTATACCTATATCTATATTTATATATATAAAAGTATCCCAGTTTTGATTAACTTTAAAAACTATATTTTTTTTCATATTGGAGTCAAAAATGTTGCTATATAAAATAGAGTTAATTTATTTTAAATTCTGTCAGAAGATCTCTTGTTCATGGTTTACTCTCTGTAGTCTCATGTGCCTTAAATATGCAAACTCTACTTTCTGTTAATATCATACTTTTCCAGATATCATAATATTGTAATTTGGTTTATACAAAGTCCATGGTGTTTAGCTATCAATAAGCAGGCATCACCATACCTAGCTAAAACTCTGTAATTTTAAGATGGTTCTTGACTTATTCATGCTGATTTTGCTAGATGATTGTCACTGAGGTTATAATCTAAATCCTATAAAAAGCAACTTATAACACTTCTCAGCCTTTTGGATAAGATCAAATGTAAAAGTGACTTATTGTGATTTTGTTCTTAAAAAGAAACTAAAACAGCTCACCATATCTTAGAAAAAATCCACTGCATACAAACAATTTTAATATAGTTTGTTTATTTAAAACTTTTTTTGTCATTCTCTAACCAGATGTGCTTTGGGAACCAGATATGTTATGCACCCTTTTTACTAATATGTTTTGCTAATAAGATGTACAGTCTCTCTGAGTGAGTAATAACCATATTCAGAAGCCACAATCAATTGGAAACATTGGTGTTAAAAGAAAAACCAATATTTTGGTTCCTGCTTCCAGGTCAGAAGGCCACAGGAAATGATGGGGCAGTACTGACTTCCTGTCTTCTTGATCAGAGAGGGTACAGAGTCCCAGAAATGAATTCCAAGTCAGTGTATCTGTGATAGGAATGTCACATTGGAGGAAAATCTGTCCTCCAGGCTTCCCAAAAGAGGGAGGGCCACCTGGTCCACCTGACCTTTACTTATCCTAGCAGATGACAATGCTGAGAGTCATAGAACTCCTCACAGATCCCTGAAAGTCTCTCCTACAGTTCCATTAGTGACCTCCAAAATATACAGTTAATTCTGACAGCCTACATGGTCTTACTCGCCCAAGGAGAAAAAAATGTAACTACCATATGAACAATGAGTCAGAATAATAGGAGATCCTGTCTGATGATGACTTACAATAATAAACTCTAACAATAACTTATGCCTTCTGCCTCTGCTTGTCCCTGATTAACTTCACCTATCCTGACCCAGCTCCTCTCATTTTCCTTAGCCAGAACTATTCCTCGGGCCCCATCTTTGCTTAGCCCTTACCCTATCTCATCCAGGGATCAGTACACTGCCACCCCAATGGGCAGGATCAAACTTAAACTCTTTCTTTCCTACTCTTCCCCTGATCCCCAAATGCCCCTCTGCCTCCTCTTGCCCCAAGCCCTCTATCTCTTTGCCTCTGGATGCTCATCCTTCCTTTACACATGCCACTTTCACAAGAGTAACAAGCTTCCTTTTTCTCCCTTCTCTCTTGTCATGGGGTGCACAAAGCCCATCTCCTTCACCTTCTCTATAACAGGTGTCTTTCAGCAACTGCCCTGAAGCCAGTTCAATACAGGGATGGTATGAGAGAAGTCTTTGCTTTTCTCAGGACCAAGTCATATAACAACATGCTACACTGGCACTATTGATCTAACCACTCTGCCACTTCTAGCTACCATGAAACTACTTTCTCATCACCTGTCTTGAATAGACACCACCAACTCCATTATCCAGCCTCTCCCATATAAAGTCATTGCCCTTATGGTCAGCATGAAAAACTAACCTTCCTCTCTTACCATTAACAAAAGCTGGAATGTTAGGTCAGGGAAAAAATGGAGTCAGTAGATGGCAACAGAGATATAAGGAATTGGGTCATCCACAACCCTTATGGACCCACCCAGCCATTATCCCTTCCTTGCCTAACAATGCCCCAGGTCTATGATTCCTGCTTCCTTGTCTCCCACCTGGTCACTGTTCTGCTCTTACACCCTAGCTATTTCCCTTCCTCAACTTCCCCCAACTGAAGAACTTACATAGCCTGTAATCTCAAAGTTGGCTATGCTCTGTTCTTGAGAGTCAGTCCTGACTGCTCATGTTTTTAAAGGAAAGTTATAAGAAACAAAGTTCCAAAATCAATAAATGATAAAATCTATATATTTATTCTGTGTAAATAGGATAAGTCAAATCTGATCTACTTTTTCTTTTAAAAAATGTTATTTTAAAAGGCCTTGTGAGGAAAAAATGGTCATATTAAAAGTGTTATGGTAAGGACAATAAAAGTTTTTTTGTTGATAGTTATGACATGAACTGACTAAAGAAGATAAACTGGAAAGAAAATTTGTATGTTTATATGTCTCTGTTCTTGAGAGTCAGTCCAGGCAGCTCATGTTTTTCCTGAAATAAGAGCTTCTATCTTTGCCTCAGAGTGGTCTCCACAGTCTTGGTCACTCCTGAACCTTACAACAGTGACCCTTAGGTTTATCTTAGCAGACTGTTATCTTTCCAAGGTTCCTATAAAGCCACCCTGTAACCTCAGATATCTCAGAAGGAAACATGGCTAGAGGAAATGTTGGCCTAGAAACATATTTAACAATTATTTGAAAAAAAAAATTCTCCCAAATCTTATATGCAGTCTCCAGTAGGGTACATGAAATGTGACCCTTCCTTAAGAAGCACATAACCACACTTGGATGTTTCTTATGCTCTTTCAGAGTATCTTTGTTTAACCTTCACACTTAAAACTCTGTATTAAAATATCTTTAATACCCTTCAACTCTGCTTCATACTAGCTAGTACTCAAATTCTTTTATGCATTTAAGCAGCACATCCTTGGTTTGCCTGAATCAAGGCTCTTAAAACATTAAATGAATTTCTTAGGTTGCTAAGGGTGAAATTCTGGAACAATATATCTCTCCTCCTCTGATATCTAGAGTGCTCATCTGGGGTTCAGCTGAAGCATTTTTCATAAATTTCCCTGTCACCTAGCTTGTCTTTTCTACTCTCTGTTTGCATCATTCCTTAGTTTCATTGTTTCTGTTTTCCAGACAGAAAGCCATATAGAGTTTAATGAGCATAATTAGCACCAAGAAAAGAGAAAGAAATCCTCTAGACCCATATACACCATGGTTATGGGTCAGCTGAAACAGTATATTGCTTTTATGAAGGGCATCATGATAAAGGCTTGGCTTCCAGATGTCTGAAGCCATTGTTTTACTTCTAATAGACCATCTCTGAGACACAGATATGGGAACTGGTCCTGCTCAGGGGAGAACCAGCAGAACTACTACCCAAAGTAGCTCATTGCCAATTCAAAACACATTAATAATGGCCACCCCTATGTACTCTGTCTTGACTTTGAAATCCTAGAGGCATCTCTGTTCTTTCTTCCTGCTTATGAGACATACATGCTGTGAATACTACCTTAGTCTAAGTATTGGAGGGACATGAAAAGGAAAATTCAAAATAAATTATTGAAGGATAAATGGATCTATTTGATCAGTGATTAATGATGGGAAGCCCCATTTGTGGTTGTTTTGTCTCTCACCTTTAATATAGTAATTGAAAGTAGAAGTTCAGTAAATCAAAAGTGCTTGACCACACATACATGGGGAAAATGTGAAAACAGTTAATCATTATAGAGGCCTGATGACTTTACTTGAGGTGAATAATTATGGGATTGCTTGATGAAAAGGAAAAACAAAAAGTTTCCATGAATTTTGTGAAGCTATACCTTTCTTGAAGATTCCTCTTGCATGACATGATCAGAAAATAAGACTGAGGCTAAGAGCTGTGGCAGCAAAGAAGCATAGAAGTACAGAAGCAGGGGAAAACAGAAAACAGAGAAAAAGACAAAAAAAAAAAGAAAAAGAAAAAGAAAAAAATAGAAACAGAGAAGCAGAAAGAGAAAGATGGAAAAACTAATCTGTTTCAGCATTAGCCTGTCAGCTTGCACCAGAACTTGAGTTTGAGTAGTTATTTCACTGCTCCCTTTCACACCTCTCTTCGGGGACCCTTCTTCAAGCCCGGGCTAGAACCCAACACTTAGTGTTGAGGAGAAATGAATCAGATAGCACTTTAACTTAAAACAAAGAAATGATAGATCTAAATGAAAGCTATAGATTTTTGTTTTGAAAATCTGATCTTTATCTGGCCTGATGTGGTGGCTCATGCCATTAATCCCTGCACTCTGAAGGCAGAGGTAGGAGGATCACCATGAGTTTGAGGCCACCCTGAGATTACATAGAGTATTTCAGGTCAGTTTGAGCTAGAGTGAGACCTTGCTCAAAAAACAACAACAAAAAAAAACATCTATCTCTATCCATGACTATATATATTTTCCATACCATATGCATGTTACTAAATTGCCTTATAAGTTAATGCTCATGTAAATTAAAATTGATAGCCTATCATAAATTCCTTTCTGTGCATAGTTTACCTAGGGTTTTAAGCTGGGGATACTACAAAAGCTCAACAGACTGGGACAATTAAATAGAGTATTGTCCAAGTGGCTATATTGAACAACTAAAGAGAATGTTCTGATGTTCTGAGGCTCATTTTTGTGGTGCTAACTTGAGCAATAAGTTTTAACAAATAACTGAAATATATAAGAGTTATGTATAATTGGTGCCAGGCAACTGCCTCCAAATGGGAATGCAGGTTGTCCTGGCTGTCTTGGTCCTCACACTGAGAATCACCCATCTGACCTCTCATCTCCTTTCAGATTGCCCCACTTAGCTCTTTTCATTGTCATATGAGCTAAATAAGTAATGAATTATATTAAATAAAGCAGTTTCCAAGGGCTTGTCACAAGATAGATTTACCAATAATTTTTGGCACTGTTAACATGCTTCAGATACAACATCCTATGTTTCATAAAAGCAAATTGTTTATCAATAATAAATGTTTTCTAAGTTTTATAAAAAAAAAAACGAAAAGGAACCATCAATAAAAGAGATATAGAGACTTCTGGTTAAGATAGTGGCATAGGAGCCATGCCAAAGCACCCTAGGGGAGAAAAAGCCAAAGAAAACCCAACAAAATACACACTTTTACTAAAAAGTGAGGTGTATAAGAAATTAAAACTGCAGCAGAGAAGTAGGAGAGCATCCAGAGCCCACACAGGCAGGCTGAAGCAGCTCCGGCAGTGGTGGCAGCAGCTCCAGCAGCAAAAGCAGTGGCTCCGGCATCAGCAACAGCAACTCCAGCAGTAGTGAATCCAGCAGCGGCAGCAGCATCTCCAGCAGCATCAGCAGTGGCAGCTATAGCAGATCCAGCAGCAGTAGCTTCAGCAGCAGCAGCAGTGGATCCAGAAGTGGAAGCTTCAGCAGCAGTGGCAGCTTCAGCAGCAGTGGCAAATCCAACAGCATCAGCTTCAGCAGCAGCTGCAGAAGATCCAGCAGTGGTGGATTAAGCAGAAGCAGCGGTGGTTCCAGTGGCTCTGGTGCTGATCTGCAGGGTCACAGTTGCCAGACTCAGTTTACTTCTCAGGAAAAGCCAGTGCCCAGCTCCAGAAAACAGAACAGTGGTCCAGCAACCCAGCTAGCCTACTTGACTGAGACCAAATCATCCAAAAAAGTAGCTGGGATTGCACCAGGGAAGGGTCTCACTTGGTCAAAAGCTGACATAGAACCCTCCAAAAGCCAGAAATATTAACCTCTTTGCTGATAAATTAACTGGTTGTTATAATACCTACTCTTGCATAAATACTCAGTGTTGTTTTTGATTGAATGTATACAGGGTTTAGTTAAATTTCAGAATCTACCTGTATTTTTTTTCACTCGGCCTACTTGAATACTCCAATAGCAGGCAAAGTCAAACACTAGGAACACTTTTCTAGATACTCTGAGAGCCACACCGAACATCTTAATCTCCTACATTGAAGATATATAACATCAGATCGATTTATACAGCTAAAAATATCCAGCTAACTAGAAAATCCAAGCATTAACTTAATGCAAGATGCAAAAATATATACTATATAACACAAGAAACACCAAAAATCAAGACAATATAAATCCACCAAAAATTATTAATGCATCAGAAATGACCGCCAGTGGGAACGAGTTAGAGGAAATGCCTGAGAAAGATTGCAAAATAATGACTGTAAATATGTTCAAAGAAGTCAAAGAAGAAAACAAAGGAATCAAAGAGGAAGTCAAAGGAATCAAAGAGGAAATCAAAGGAATAAAAGAAGACACAGGACACCAATTTAATGAAATAAAAAAAGAAATGTCAATACAAGACATAAATAAAGAAATAGAGGACTTCCGGTTAAGATGGCGACCGCCTAGCTGCACTACAAA
Organism: Jaculus jaculus; assembly: GCF_020740685.1. Classification (NCBI taxonomy): domain Eukaryota; kingdom Metazoa; phylum Chordata; class Mammalia; order Rodentia; family Dipodidae; genus Jaculus; species Jaculus jaculus. The sequence continues at coordinate 78,973,422 of NC_059125.1, forward strand.
CAACAAGGGAAAAAAAAGATAGATGCAGATCCTAAGAAGAGAGCTGCCCCAACATACCTCAAAAGGGGCCCAACTGAAACTAAGGACAATTGGCAACACAAGGAAGGGTGATGTTTTCCTGTGAACCGGATACCAGCACAAAGGGGAAGGAGATCGACGCAGAGAAAAATCAACTCCTACCAAATCAGAGAGCCAAAACCTCAGAGGCCCCCAACACCTCAGCACTGAAGCAGACCAAAAATGAACCCAACATGGCTCAGAGAAATCTTGTGGAAGAGGGGGCGGAAAGAATGTCAGAGTTACATGTTGGGTCATGATTTGCAGAGACATTTATGATACCAATAACTGGGGGCTAACTCCACAATGCACGACCCATTTTCATTAACAAGGAGGGTCTAATGGGAGGGGTTAGATCACAGATGAGCCTAAATAATGGTACCAAACGGTCTGTATTTACTGAAAAGAAAACTAATAAATTAAATTTAAAAAAAGAAATAGAAATAACAAAGAAAAACCAGTCAGAATTACTAGCAATGAAGAACACAGTTAATGAAATAAAAAAAAAAATCTGTAGAAAATCTCACCAGTACAATGGATGAAGAAGAGGACAGAATATCTAAGCTAAAAGACCAGGTGGCAGATCTAATACAGTCCAACCAAGAGAAAGACAAACTACCAGAAAAGTATGAATGGGAATATCAAGATATTTGGGACACTATGTACTATGTAAAGATCAAACATAAGAATAAAGGGCATAGTAGAAGGAGAATAATTTCACTATAAAGGCATAGTAGACATTTTCAAAAATATCAGAGAAGAAAACTTCCCCCAAATTGGGAAAGAGTTGCCAATGCAGATACAGCAATCCTTTAGAACACCAGTCACACAAAACCTGGAATAAACTTCTCCTTGCCATATTATAATCAAACTACCAAACACATAAACCAAAAAAAAAAAAAAAAAAAAAAAATTGAAAGCAGTTAGAGAGAAAAATCAAGTTATCTACAAAGGCAAGCCCATCAGGATTACAGCAAATTACTCAACACAATTTTTAAAAGTCAGAAGGGCTTGGAGTAATGTATTCCAAATTCTGAAAGATAACAACGGTCAACCAAGGTTACTTTATCCTGAAAAGCTACCCATTCAAATAGATGGAGAAATAAGGACATTCCATGACAAAAACAGGCTAAAGGAAAATTTGAAGAAAAAACCAGCCCTACAGAAAATACTTGAAGGAATCCTCCATGTCGAAGAGAAGGAAAAGAACACGTATAAGGAACCTGGAAAAAACAAGCAATACTCAAATACTAGTTAACAGAAGAGAGCAAAGGTAGAACTACATCCACAATTTAAAAAAAATGGCAAACATAAAAACACACCTTTCAATAATATCTCTTAACATCAATGGCCTCAATGCAAAAACAAAAAGACATAGGTTTGCAGAATGGGCTAAAAAGCAGGATCCTATAATTTGTTGTCACCAAGAAACACACCTTTCCACAAAGGATGGACATTATCTTAGGCGGAAATGTTGGAAAATGGTGTTTCAAGCAAATGGGCCTAAAAAACAAGCAGAAGTTGCTATCTTAATATCTGACAAGGTAGACTTCAGTCCAAACTTAGTCAAGAAAGATAAGGAAGGTCACTTTATATTGATTAAGGGCACAATCCAACAGGAGGACACTACAATCCTAAACATATATGCACCTAACATGGGGGCTCCCAAATTCATCAAACAAACACTATTGGAAGTAAGAACACAGATACACCAAACACAGTGGTAGTAAGGGACTTCAACACCCTACTCTTATCAATTGACAGGTCATCCCAGGAAAAAAATAAACAGAGAGGCATCTGGACTAAATGAGGTCATAGAAGGAATGGACCTAACAGATATATACAGGGCATTTCATCTAAATGCTGAGGGTATACATTCTTTACAGCAGCACATGGAACATTTTCTAAGATAGACCATATATTAGGACACAAAGCAAATCTTAACAAATTCAGGAAAACTGAAATAATTCCTTGCATTTTATCTGACCACAATGGAATCAAACTACAAGTCAATAGCAAGAAAGGCTATAGAGCATACACAAAATCATGGAAACTAAACAATACACTACTAAATTATAAGTGGATCAATGAAGAAATCAAGAAGTTAATCAAAAAATTTATAGAGTCAAATGATATTGAGAACACAACATACCAAACCTCTGGGTCACAATGAAGGCAGTCCTAAGAGGTAAATTTATAGCTTTAAGTGTCTATATTAAGAAACTAGATAGGTTACAAGTAAATGACCTAATGGTTCACCGGAAAGGCTTGGAAAAAGATGAACAAGGCAAACCAAAAATCAGTAGGCGGGAAGAAATAATAAAGATTAGGGCAGAAATTAATGAAATAGAAACAACAACAACAACAACAAAAATCCAAAGAATTAATGAAACAAAGAGTTGGTTCTTTGAAAGGATAAACAATATTGATAAACCCTTAGCAAATCTGACCAAAAGAAAGAGAGAAGAGACACAAATTAATAAAATTAGAGATGAAAAAGGTAACATCACAACAGATGCCAGAAAAATTCAAAAAATCATATGGACATACTATAAACACATACACTCTGCAAAGTGTGAAAATCTGCAATAAATGGATGATTTCCTTGATTTATATGACCTACCTAGATTAAATCAAGATGAGATTAATCACTTAAATAGACCTATAACAAGCATGGACATCTGAACAGTTATTAAAAATCTCCCAACTAAAAAAATCCCAGGCCCATATGGATTCACTGATGAATTTTACCTGACCTTTAAGGAAGAGCTAACACCATTGCTTCTTAAGCATTTCCAGGAAATAGAAAAAGAAGGAATTCTACCAAACTCCTTCTATGAAGCCATCATCACCATGATACCAAAACCAGCCAAAGATAGAACACACCAGTGGAGTGAGTAAACCAGAGCTCCCAGTTCTCCATGTAGCTTTGATGTACTTGCATTATTCTCCACATGCATCTGTGGTTATAATCCCATTTTACACCAATCTACTTCACACTTAGAAAAGCACACTCATGAAGACGCTACAAAGACAAATATGTGCTACCTCCTCATTAAAATAAGCCTTTTTTTTCCTGTTATATGTAGACTACAATACAAAAAGAAAAAAAGAAAGAAAGAAGGAAGGAAAGGAAGGAAGGAAGGAAGGAAGGAAGGAAGGAAGGAAGGAAGGAAGGAAGGAAGGAAGGAAGGAAGGAAGGACAAAAGTAAGTCAGAAAATTGAGTGATCTCCACCAAAGGTGCCTAGTCCCACAATGGAAGTCACCAATGAAATCATAGAGAAAGCTATAGAAACTGAATACCAAAATGAATACTCAACAAGCTTATCAAATGAATTCCTGAACTGGAAGCAAAGGACTAAAAAACCAACAATCACATAAACTAAATTAAGTAGAATCCTCTCTTAGAGCACTCAGTTTTTATCAATATGCTTACCTTAATTGAAGAAAGCATTAGAACCTTCAAAAGAGATATAAATGAATTAACAGTGAGTCAACAAGTAGAACATCTCAATAACCAGCTGATTAAGTTTAATGAAGACATGATCAAATGCAAGAATGAATTCCAGGATACATCAAGAAAATCAGAACTTTACCTAAAATCATACCTCAAAAAAGAGATGGACATGATGCAAAATAAGACAACATAAAACAAAAGTCAAATAAGGAATTAAAAACCTCTCTAGTACCCTTCACTAATAGAGTCACTCATGTGGAGTACAGAACCTTGGAGCTGGAAAATAGAACAGAAAAAAGAAAAAAAAAATGACCATGAGACCCAAAAAACTTTCCTAGGTGAAAAAAAAAAAAATTAAGCAAACAGAGCATGAGGGAACTATTCAGTACCTTAAAATGTCTGACAATCAGGATCATGGGTATACCTGAATGGGAATACATCCATGCCAGAGGCATAGAGAACATATTCAACAAAATAATTGATGAAAAATGTCCCAATCTCAAAAAAGAATGGCCTATCCAGGTACAAAAAGCTCACAGAGGAATCAAACAGACAGAGTCAAAGAAAAAATTTGCTAAGGGACATCACAGTTGAATCTCTTCATAATATAAGCAAAGAGAGAGTGCTAAAAGCAGCATGAGAGAAATAACTCATACATATAAAGGCAATCCCATCAAAATTACCATAGATTTCTCAATGGAAACCCTGAAAGCCAGAATGGCCTGGAATAGAATACTTCATGTCTAAAAAAAAATTCATGCATTCAAACCCAAGGTACTCTACTCAGCAAAAGTATCCCTCATAATAGATGGTGAAAGGAAAACTTTCCATGAATAAGTCAACTCTATGATTCTATGAGCACAAAGCCAAACCTACAGAAAATACTACAGGGAATACTCCACACAGAAGAGTCAAAAAACTAATCTCAAGAACCTACAAAAATAAGATTACAATAACCAAAATTAAAGCATGATCTAAAAAGTACAAAGCCCAGGAAAGCACCAAACTCCATAAGGCACCCATCATGGTAGGAATTAAATTGAACATCACAATTATAACCTAAAATATTAATGGTCATAATTTGCCCATCAAAAGACACAAGTTATGGGATGGATAAGATAAAGAGAACCTTCTATCTGCTGTCTTTAAGAAACCAACCTCACAACTAAAGACAGACACCTCTTCATGGTGAAAGAATGGAAAATGATATTCCAAGCAATTGGGAATAAGAACTAAGCAAGTGTTGCTATATTAATATCACATGAAATAGACTTCAAACCAAAACTAATCACAAAGGAAACAGAAGGCTACATTGTACTCCTCAAGAGAAAGAGCCAACATGAAGTCATCACAATTGTAAACATATATGCACCACAATCTATTAAAGAAAACCTACTTGAAAACAAAACAGAAATAAACACCAACACTATCAGAGTTGGGGACTTCAATACTCCACTATCATCAATAGACAGATCTTACAAGTGGAAAATCAACAAGGAAATAATAGAGCTCAATAAAACCATAGATCAACTAGACCTACCTGATATCTACAGAACACTCCACCCAATTCTGCAGAATACACATTCTTCTCAGCAGCCAATGTAACCTGCTCCAAAATAGATCATATATTAAGTCATAAAGCATGCCTCCATAAATTCTGGAAAATTGAAGAAACTTCCTGTATCATATAAGATCACAATGCTTCAAAGCTAGAAATTAACAAGGAACACATCAGGAATTCCTGGAGTCTGAACAATACACTTAACCAATTAATCAGTTGTAGAAGAAATTTTAAAAAAAGGAAATTGTAAATTTTCTAGAATTTAATGATAATGAAAATATATCCTACCAAAACTTATGGAATACAATTAAGGCAGTCCTAAGTGGAAAATTCATAGCACTAAATGTCTACATAAAGAAGACAGACAGATCTCAAATTAATAACATAACCATACATAAAAGCATTGGAATAACAAGAGGAATCCAAACCTAAAAGCTCCACACAGGGAAAAATAATAAAGAAAAGAATAGAAATTAATGAATTGGGAACTAAGAACACATTAAGAAAATTAATGAAACAAAGAGTTAATTATTTGGAAAAATAAACAAGACTTATAAGCCCTTGGACAATTTAATCAAGCAAAAAAAAAAAAAAAAACAGAGATGTTTCAAATTAACAAAATCAGAAAGGAAAATGGAGAGGTCACAACAGACATCAATTGGAAGAATCATCTGGACATATTTCCAAAATCTCTACACCACAAAATTGGGTAATCTGGGACAAATGGGTGAATTCCTAGACACATACTACCTACCAAAACCAAACTCAGAGCATATAAATCTCCTACACAAACCAATTACATTCATTGAGATTGGAAAGGTAATCAAAAACCTCCCCAAAAAGAAAAATCCAGGACTAGATACCTTCATGCCCAAATTCTATCAAACATTCACTGAAGAACTGAAATTATTTTTTCTCAAACTTTTTCACATAATGAGAGAACTGGAAATCCTCCCTAACTCCTTTGATGAAGTTAGCATTATCCTAATACCAATACCAGACAGAGATTGAACAAGAAAATAAAACTATAGGCCTATATCCCTGATGAATTTAGATACATAGACTCTGAACAAAGTCCTTGAAGACTGAATCCAACAACATATCAAAAGCATTATCCACCTTGATCAATTAGGATTCATCCCATGGTTGCAGCGATAGTTCAACATACTTGAAATCATTCAACATGATAAACCACATCAATAAATTTATTCATACAAACTACATGATCATTTCAATAGATGCAGAGAATGGCTTTGACAAAATACAACATCAATTCTTGATTAAAACACTGGAGAGAATGCACAAGGTTCAACCCAATAAAAAGTGTGTGTGTGTGTGTGTGTGTTTGTGTGTGCGTGTATGGCACGTAAAATCCAAATAATAGTTAATGGAGGAAGACTCAAGGAATTTCTATTGAGATTGGGAACAAGACAGGGTGCCCACTCTCAACACTGCTTTTCAAATTAGTACTGGAAGTCCTAGCCCACACAATATGACAGGAGAAAGAAATAAAAGGAACACAAACTGGAAAGGAAGAAATCAAGTTATCCCTATAAGCAGATGACATGATCCTATACATAAGTGACCCAAATGTCTCCATCTAAAAACTTCTAAACATGATCAATTATTTCAGTAAAGTGGCAGGATACAAAATCAACACAGAAAAATTAGTACCCTTTCTTTATGAAAAGGACAAATATTCAGCAAAAGAAGTGAGTTAGGCAGTTGCATTTTTAATAGCAATAAAAATATGAAAGACCAGGCTGGAGAAGATAGCTTAGCTGTTAAGGCATTTGCATGCAAAGCCAAAGGACCCAGGTTCAATTCCCCAGGTTACACACAAACCAGATACACAAAGAGGCTCATGCATCTGGAGTTCGTTTGCAGTGGCTGGAGGCCCTGGTGGGTCCATTCCCTCTCTCTCTCTCTCCCTCAATAAATAAATAAAATATATTAAAATATATGAAAAACCTTGGGATAACACTAACCAAAGATGTGAAAGATCTATATAATGAAAACATAAAAACACTCAAGAAAGAAACAGAGTATGACTTGAGAATATGAAAGGACTTCCCATGCTCCTGGATAGGTAGAATTAATATTGCAGCAATGGAAATTCTACCAAAAGCAATATACAGATTTAATACAATACTACTAAAAATTCCAACATCATTCATCATAGAGATAGAAAAATTAACTCAAAATTCATATGGAATGGCAGCAGGCCTTCAATATCTTAACATATCCTCAGCAAAGAAACATATGTGCAGGTATCTACATACCCAGTTAAAATCTATACTACAAAGCCATAGTTTAAAAGGAAAATAAAACAGCATGATACTTGCATAAAAACAGAAATTTAGAACAATGGAATATAATTGAAGACCCAAACCATAAGTCAGGTAGCTGTACCTACTTGGTCTTTGACAATGATGCTAATAATGTAGCGTAGAGAAAAGACAGCATTTTGAAAGAACTGTACTGGATAGGTTAGATAACTAAATGTAAAAAACTAAAACTAGGGCTGGAGAGATGGCTTAGCGGTTAAGCGCTTGCCTGTGAAGCCTAAGGACCCCGGTTTGAGGCTCGGTTCCCTAGGTCCCACGTTAGCCAGATGCACAAGGGGGCGCACGCATCTGGAGTTCGTTTGTAGAGGCTGGAGGCCCTAGCGTGCCCATTCTCTCTCTCTCCCTCTATCTGTCTTTCTCTCTGTGCCTGCCGCTCTCAAATAAATAAAAATAAAAATAAAAATAAATAACTAAAACTAGACCTACTCATTTCACCATACACAAAAATCAACTCCAAATGGATTAAAAACCTCCCTCATTTGGAGGACCTCATACATCTCTCTGATCAACAGCTAGGTAAGAACTGGAATCAACTCAGGTGCTCCATCACTGGATGAATGGATAATGAAGTTGTGGTAGGAGTACAAAATGGAATTCTACTCAAGAGTAAGGAAAAAAAATGATACAACAAAGTTTATGAAAATGGATGGACTTAAAACAGATCAAACTCAGCAAATATACCCAATTACAGAAAGACAAATGCTGCATGTTCCACTCATTTGTGGTTCCTATCCTCAATGACCTTGAATTGGAGCATACTGGATTGGCAACTTGAGGCCCAGACAAAAGGGTTGGAAGGGTTTGGCGGGGAGGAATAGAAGGGCTGAGGGGAATAAACACAAAACTTAACCCAAATGAATTGGTACCATAGTAAACTTTCTCCTTGAAGGTAGACTAAAAGTTACAACCCTCAAAAGGAGCATATGGGTAATACCTGAAAAGAATGGCCCTAAATATTGGAAAATGAAACTTAATCTTAAAAACAAAAACAAACAAACAAAAAAAAAACTTTGGCTCTGAACTGTAAGTCACAGTCCCAGAAACAGGTGCTACTCACACTGAGCTGTTGCTCAGAGAGACATATGAGGTCCCCCAAACGAGGGAGGTTTCCTTCAAAGCACTTGATAAAACAACATATGCTGCTGGAACTGAATATGGCTGGAATCCCAAAGACAGCCAGTCCTCAAACAGAACACTAGTGCTGGAAAGTGCTACATGAGGTACTGGTGGAAAGTGGGCAACAAAGGTGTAAGCAAGCAGGTGTATAAGCTATTCAGAAGCAACCAGCCTGACAAGAAGTACACACCAGTGCAATGGTAACACACAGCCCCCCAAAATAACTGACTACTGTTCTCATAATGCATAACCCACAACCCCATAGGGAATATCAGCATCCCCACTGAGGAGGGTCATCTGGGGAAAGGGGACAGGAAGGAGGGAAAAGATGGTACCAACAATGATGTATCCATAGAAAATATGTTCACAATAATAATAAAAATTAAAAAATAAGAAAAAACATGATATGCATATGATTAACTTTACTGTAATTGGAGGATATGTTTCCCAAAGTTAGATTATATCTAGGTACTTATCTTATTTTGTCAATCTTTTCAAGACAGTAAGAGAAAAATACAGCAAAAGCAGGTGGTGAGACCTCAGACAATCGAAGTTATATGAATGGAGAATTATAGGTTCTCAACCACAGAGATAAAACAAAGGCAGTCCAAAGGTCTCAGAAAAAAACAGAACAACTTATCAAAAGGAGAGGAAGCCCAATCAATTACATTGACTATGGAGAATGATATATTTCCCCAAAGAGATAAGTACCTACTGCCACAAAGAAATCTCAGCCTAAAGAGAAGATTCCAAAGAGAAAAATGCTATGGAAAACCAAGGACGTATAAAAGAATGTTCTTCAGTGGGGTTGAAGGGGCTCTTTTTGGCCCCTCTGTGAAGAGGGAAATCGCTGTGAGGTACAATTGTCTACCATCTTAAGGGAGTATGAGCCTTCAGCTCCAATGATGGCTACTCTTACAAATGCTGACCAAGAGTCCATGAAAACAGCCCCATTGGAACAACTTCAGATAATCATTAGGTGCTTTGGGAAATTCTGGAAAGAAGTGTGAAAATGAACAATTTTCAATTCCCCAGTACCCACATAAATACAGAAGTGGTACATGCATATGGAGACCATTTGCTGTGGTTAGAGGCCCTGGTTTGCCCATTCTCTCTGTGTGTCCGTTTCTCTCTCTCCCTCTTTCCTAACATATAAATAAAGAAAATATTTTTAAAAGATAAAATATTAGTTAGCCAAATAAAGAGCAGTTGGTTTCCCACCATGGCTGGGTGTTACTATTGCACTTGTGTGAGCATCACGAAAGGTTATTTGCTGCTAAGTAGGTTAGACCATGAGTTGCTTGCACAGATGTTGGTGATTTTCCCCCAGTTGCCAATGTAGCACCTTCTGGCACTAGACGTGCTGATGCAGAGACATTTCTCCTACCCATAACTGTGGGCTAACTCCACAACGCATGAGCCATATACCTCAACAAGGAGGGGCCAGGGGAAGGAGGTAGGACATGGATGAGCCTAACAATGGTACCAACTTGACTGTATTCACTGAGTACAAAACTAATAAAAAATAATTAATTAAAAAGATAAAATATTATTGTTTTTAACATTAGCCTTGAAATTTTCTGATTAAAATTGTAGCTAAGATAAGCAAAATATTCACAAATTGTGGTAGCTTCCAGTAGTGATTTAAAGCTACTGGCATAGCTTTAAATGTCTTACCCATGCATAGAAACAAAAACAATAGGAATTGGAAGCCTCTCACCAAACATATGGGTAATAGATTCAATAACATTCTGTTATCCTAATTCATATATATATATATATATATATATATATATATATATATATATACATGAACTTTACTTATGTTGCCTGGAAAAATAGAACTATACTCTCTAGACCCTCACAGATTTAGAAATTTTTTTTTTAAAAAAAAGGACTATAAAGTGCGAAAAAAAAAAAAGTCCTAAAAGTCTACCTGTTCTTTCTCTATAACAATCTGGGAGGTGAATCTCAGCCTTAAACTAGCACAAATACATTCCAAGAAAATAAAAATAAAAATAAAAAACAAGATGGACAAGTAACTTTTATTCAAATGCTTCCCTGTCAAGAATACAAATATTCTCTGATATATGCTGAAACTTCCTCAGGGTGGATAAAGGGGTTTCACAACCTAACTAAAAGAACTCATGAAGCTATTTTTAGCATAAAACTTCTTGCTTGAGTCTCCACAGCCTGAAGAAACAAGATGGTTTATACCTGTGAGCCATTAAAATACTTGGAAGTTCTCTTCAAACACGAAACAAAGTGGCTTCATAAAATGAAGGATGCCTTCTATTTCTAAACTTACCAGTAGTTCAAACTTTATTTTGCTTTGTTTTGCTTTATTGCTTTTCATTTGACACTGTTAGCATAACAAATACTCAATGATTACAACCTTATTCTAATTTCCTTTTATTTTTAAACCATCATTTCTTTCCTTTTAAAATTGTTATGTAAGTATCAAACATTATTTTTCCTTTATAGTCTGTGAAATCTTACTCCTCCTAAACTCAAATGTTAAGATGATAAGAACAACATTATTTTTACATTTTTTTTTCTGTGAAATCTTGTTCCTAATCTCAAAAAATTGAAGGTTATGAATATTCTGACAACACAAGGGAAACCAGTGTCAGTATTAGAATGCTGTGTACAAATAGAGACAATCTATTCTCAGACCTCTAAGTATTACATAACAAAGTTAAATCTATGTCACATTCTTCCTTTGGCTTTAATTATTTACTAACTTAATGGTTACCAAGCAACTTACAATAAAGAAATCCTGGTATTTTTTGTGCCAATCTTAGTATAACAGTGTACTCTATGCTTTACTGCTTACATAGTTTTGATATCTTGAGAATGACATCTGGTCCAGATTCCTACAAAATTATGACCCTAAAATGTGTAAGTTTGGAGATTTTCATAGGCTCCCTTCACTTTAGATCAGAAAGATTAAGATTCTTGGTTCCCTGGATAGGCAGAGTCTACCTCAATGCTTAGCATGGAAGATGCTATAGAAAATGTACATTCAACCTCACTAACCCTAAGAATCACAGACTCAGAAGGAAAAAAAAGAGGGTACAAAGACAGGGAAAATGTATAGATATGACTAGGAAAAGAACCCCCTTACTCTGGAGTCTGGTTGTAACCACTCCCCATCTGAGAATCAAGAATTCCAACACAAATAACAAATGCTTAAAATCTTTCCCCCTTCTCAGTTGTAAACCTATAAAATAGGGATCTAACCAGAAATCATATTTAGAGGAAAAAGATATGGCTTAAAACGTTTGTCAGATGATAGTACCATGTAAGCTGACTCTAGGGATACTCTGTAATCACAAATTACAAAGAGAGAACAGAAGTAGAGGAAAGGGTTCCCTAGGAACACATTGAGCAATAAAATTCCAATACTCTTACCAAATTCTACACGTAGTCTTCATCTCTGGTACAAAGGAAATGTTGCTATCCTTTGAGAAGCCCATATTGATACTTGAATGTTTCTTACTTTTCAGAGTACTTTCTTTCTTACAACTCATGCTTCAAATCTATATTAAAGTATCTTTAATAAACTCCAACTCTGTTTCATACTAGCTAGTATTGAAATTGTTTTTTTGCATTGAAGCCATGAAAGCTGGGTTGGGATCCCTATCATATTAAGGAAACTGCCAAGGCTACTGAGGGTGACAATGTAGAGCTGTGGTTCTGGCCCCCTCACAACTTGCAAGACCTTATTCAACATTCATCAATTGTAGTATTGTATTTCCTTTACAATAAAAAATGTAGTTCATATTAATGTGTTGTCATTTTTCACTATATTCCTTTCCTTAGTTCTTCTCATCATGAATTAGATTCTTCATTTCTCCTTGACAATTCATAAAGATTACAGAGTTTTGATATTTGGTATCACTACAGTTTCCTATTGGTATATTTGTGGTATATATCCATGGACACTCAGATAATATGGTATCCTTAGTGTCTAGGTATGAGGTCAACTCTTTTAGGGTCAACATTAATAAGATTATACAGCATTTTTCTTTATGTGTCCAGCTTATTTTACCTGCAATACTCTCAGTGTTAATCCATGTTACACAAATGGCAGGATTTAATTGTTTATAACTTAATTCTATTTTATTGTGTATGTGTACACACACACACACACACACACACACACACACACACACACATATAATTGAACTTTTTCCTTCATCCACAAATGAATACTAACACTAATTTAGATTCTACAGTTTGGTTATTATGGATATTTCTGTGTTAAACAAGAATGTAGGTATCTTTTTGACATTTGGATTTCGTAATAGATTTATTGAGATCAATTTTGCATTATAGAAAATCATTTTAGAGAGCACAATTACATAATTTTACTCTATTTCCATGCTAATTATGTAATTTGTGAACATTATCTTTATTTAAACACAAAAGTAGAACAACCCATTCTTATTACCAGTCATACCTTGTCCCCTCATACATCAGTCCCTGGGAAAATCATCTGTTTCTGGATTGAGATCAAATTATTACAATAACATTTTGAAGAATTGTTAAATTGCTTTCCAAGAGGCTATAATATTTTGAACTCACATTAACAATGCATATGAGGATTATGTGTCTAAATCCTCGCTAAAAGGAATTACTCTGACATTCTTATTTTATCTATCTGTGATGGTTAATCTTGGTTGTCAACTTGATTTAATCTTGAATCACCTAGGAGACAAATCTTGTTGGGAGAGACAAATCTCTGAGGAAGTGTCAAGATTAGGTTAAATGAGGTGGTGAGACCTTTCTTAAATGTGTGCAGCACCATTCCACAGGCTCAAGTCTGAGACTGAATAAAAAGGGGAAGTTTAATTATGGCAGAAGAAGCTGACCTGCTTTCACAGGGCCAAGCAGAGAGAGAGAGAAAAGCCACAAGCCAAATCCCTAAAACCATACCACAAACAAGCACACTTCAGGAACTATGGGCACTTATATATCTTTAGATTGGAAATTCAGACCAAACACCATACCTTAGGGCTGGACCCTAAGATGTACCCAGTGCCACCTCCGCCAGCCAAGAGGCTAGAAATCCAAGAAGATTTAATAAACATCTGAATCTATTGGGGGGGTTGCATTTTTTCAAATTACCACTTTCCAGTTCTGGCTCCTAATAGATTCAAAAACACCTCACATTGTAAATTGTACTCAGTCAAGTTTCAAAGTTCCCCATAGTCATTACCAACTTAAGATAGTTGCAAAGTCCCAAGTCTCAACTGAAATGTAAGATTGTCTCTTAGCTGTGAGGCCTATAAATTCATACAAGTTATATACTTTCCACATATAAAGGAAAACATCTTTAACTGGTATAAGGAATAGCAAGGAGTGACCAAAAGCAAGCAAACTCAACAGCCATCAAGTAAACATCAAACTATTGTAGTTCAAACTTGATATAAGCATTGACAGTCTCTGAATTTTTCATTCTGTCCCTCCAGTTGAATAGATAGGAAAACTGCCATCCCAGGCCAACAGCCTCCATGGTAGTCCTTTCACAGTTCTGGTATATCCAACATATCTCCAGGTCACCATGCAAAGCACAGTCCATCTTCCAATGACTTTGCCAGCTTAGTAGGGCCATCACGCCCTGCCTCATGCTTCTGCTCAGCAGTGGCTACTGGAACCATATGCAATTCATGATGAGTACATGCATTTTTATTGCTTCTGAAACCAGTATCAGGTATGCAAGACACATATTTTTTTTCTTATTTATTTATTTGACAGAGAAAGTGGGAGAGAGAGAACAAAAAATTGGTGCACCAGGGGCTCCATCCACTGCAAAAACTCCAGGTTCATGCACTCCCTTGTGCATCTGGCATACATGGAGACCTGGAGAGTCAAACCAGGATCCTCTGGCTTTGTAGGCAAATGCCTTAACAGCTAAGCGGTCTTTCCAGCTCTCCATTTTTTTAATGTAAAATATTTGGGCCATATTTCTTTAAATTGCCCATGTGTTGACAACAGCAGCTTCAGTAACCTCAAACCAGTCTCAGTGCCTGTAATTTTAACTTGCTTGCAGATTTCCAACTTAAAATCTTTCAGTCCAATATCTTTAGTGAAGCACATAAATACATTAAAAAATTAACCTTGATCAAACTCTCTGGCCTGAGCAGCAGAATACAGACAGTCTTTATGCTAATAGTCCAGTCTCAACAAAGTCTTCTGCAGTCTTCCTTCCCCTTAGAAAGTTCATAAATCAAGCTGCAGAGTGAAATTCTCCATGCACTTAGCATTTTCAAACTCTCACAATACTAGTTCATAATACTTGGTTTACCACTCCAGAAGGCATCTTCAGTTGTAAGCCTGTTCCTCAAAAAAAAAAAAAAAAAAAAAAAAATCCAAAAGACCAAAATTCACACGGACAGATTTTTTTTTAGTGTTTTTTTTTTTTTAAAATTAGTTTTCTATTCAGCAAATACAGGCAGTTTGGTACCATTATTAGGCTCATCCTTAACCTACCCCTTCCCCAATGGCCCCTCCTGTTGATGTATATGGGTCGTGCATTGTGGAGTTAGCCCACAGTTATTGGTATGATAAATGTCTCTGCATATCATGCCCCAACATGTGGCTCTGACATTCTTTCCACCCCGTCTTCCACAAAATTTCCCTGAGCCGTGTTGGGTTCTTCTTACCCCATTCCTGGTACCAATTTCTGTATTACATAGGTTCAGGTTGCTGAGATGAACTTCCAAACCAGGCACAGTCATAAAGGAAGGGATTATTGAAGTTTACAGATCCAGGGGAAGTTTTATAATGGCAGAAGAAGCTGGCCTGCTTTCACAGGACCAAGCAGAGGGAGAGAAGCCACAAGTCAAATCCCTAAAACCATGACAAAAACAAGCACACATCAGGAACTCCAGACACTTTGCATATCTTTAGATTGGAATTTCAAAATCACCACCACACCTTTGGTCTGTACCCTAAGATCTACCCAGTTCCACCTCCTCCATCCAGGTGGCTGAAAATCCAATCTGTTTTAATAAACTCCTGAATCTATTTGGTGTGTGTGTAGGGGGGATTTATTCAAACTACCGCAGTGAGTATTTAAGGTCAGGATACCATGTGAGTGGTTTCATAAAGTAATTCAAAGATGTACCACTAAAGAACAGAACTAAGTCATGGAGAAAGAGAAAACAAGCCTGTGATATTACTAAGATCTACACATATTGGCATCTGTAAACTGAATGTAAATGGCTACAAAATACTGGGATATTATGAGTAACTGTAGCTCATAGACTGTAGTGGAAGAGGAGGCAGGAGTATTTTCAGAACCACAAGGTTGGTAGAAACAACCTGAATAATAGCTGCCCCTGTGACAGAGGCTCCAAGTACCTCACAGTGAATACTAATAATCCTACTGAAGAAGAATCTTAGGGAAATAAGGACTGGAGTGGGGGACATAGTACAACCTATGGTAAACATTAATTAAATTTAAAAAGGGCTAAAAAAAAAAAACAGGCCATCAGTTCTAATAGTTCTAATATGGTCTTTTATATAAAACTTACATTTATGTTGAAATAAAAATAATTTCATTTTCCAACTTACAAGAAAATAATGATAAAAATGTCAAAACAGCATTTCAAAATATACTTCTAATACTATTTTAAAAGCACTTATTATGTAAGGACTACTTTAAAAATAATATATATCAGAAACAGCTATTTTTATAATAAACCACTGGATAAATACATAAATGTGAACATACATATTACATGTATAATTTAAAGGCATTAGTATGAATATTATTTATGTGTACACTTTATAGAAGAACAGGTTTTTTTTGTTTTTTTTTTTTTTACTCTTTCACAAGCTTTCCACCATGTGCAAAGGTACAACTGAGCTGGCAAGAGCTGCCTGTCATCTTGGGGAGCACACACAATCGGCCCTGAGTGATGGTCATAGGCACAGGAAGAAATGGGTTGGACATTCCCTTTGCTCTATGTGATCTTGCTCTATGTGATCTGCTTCTCACCAATAATATTTGCTCAAATTTAGTAAAATTGTCTTTTAGTTACATTTTGTCATAAAAAAATCTTCAAAATTCCAGTTTTATGACCAAATATCATGAAGATAACATTTTTCCTCTTTTTTTAAAAAATTTTTTTTGTTCATTTTTATTTATTTATTTGAGAGTGACAGAGAGAGAAAGAGGCAGATAGAGAGAGAGAGAGAGGGAATGGGTGCACCAGGGCCTCCAGCCACTGCAAACGAACTCCAGATGTGTGACCCCCTTGTGCATCCTGGAGAATCGAGCCTTGAACTGGGGTCCTTAGGCTTCATAGGCAAGCTCTTAACCGCTAAGCCATCTCTCCAGCCCAACATTTTCCCTCTTTTATAGTAGCCAGTGTTCTTATTGCTTCCAGCTTGTCAACTATAGTCTCTCTGCTTATGATTTCTATGAGTGTGCCGCTTACATCCTTGGCCATATTCTTGGTATCTCCACACACATAGACATAGTCATTCTTCTGAAGGAGGATCCAGGCTACCTGCTGGCTGTGAAGTTGGAGGTTGTTCTGCACACACTTTTCTGGGGCTTCCTCCTCCCTCAAGTGGGCATCTCTTGACAAGGAGAACTTTAGGTGAGTCAAGATCCCATGCTTGGAAAAACACCTGAGCTCTCCTCTGAATAAGTAATCTCTGTACTGATGTCTACAGCCATAGAACACTCACATTGCTCCAAAATTTCCATTTAGGTGCTGTTCCTGAAGCTTTGGTGATGGAGATAGCCAATGAAGGGAGCTATGCTGGTTCCTGGACCCACCATTATGATGGGGCATGAAGGGTCGTCTGGTAAGTAGTAAGAATTTCCACTGTCTACAGATGATGATAATTGCATTATTAGCTAAAGAAATGATGCAAGCAATTTTTGGGCACTTCCAGGCACTTGCTGAAGCCTTCAGAAGACAGACCTGAGCTTTCATGCATGGCTAAGTACCCCTGGGCTACAGGAAGGCACTCCCTCTCCAAGTCCTGCACACCTGAAATTAGGCTATGCCCATATCCCTGTGACTTTTGGCCAGTTGCCTAGGAAAATCCTTATTAGCCAGAAGCCTTCACACAGCCCATCCCCTGCAACCCTCTTCACACCACTATGTACATCACCTGACTCTTTCCCTATGTGCTGGAATGACTGTCCCGAGGCATCAGCTAGCAAACTTTGAACCCACAAATATCGTCAGGACCCACTTCCCACTCTCAGCTGCTTATAAACCCATTTCCCTGACAAATAAAATGAGCTTTTCACTGAGATTGCCTCCCAGAAGTGGTTCTTTTGATGCACTCACATCCCCTCAAGACCCCGCTCTCCACAGTTGCCTGGACACCTTCAGGGAACCGTACCCCCAAGGATCCAGAACCCACAGCCAATATCACCAGCTAGCCTGTGCACACACATTTTGTAAAACCTCTGCTGAGTTAGATGTAAACACCACAATGTTAAAAACTAAATGAAACTTGTCTTGATGAAGTAAACTTGAGCTTGCACATGAATATGGTCTGGGCTGGAGTTTAGGAAGATGTTAAAGCAGGAGCCCAAGTGGTGGCTGACAGGATGGTAAAGAGTGAAAGAAGTCCAAGAGGCAGGCACTGGTGTCTCAGATGAAGCAGTTGTAGTTAGCCACTCCCTGTTTACTGCACAGCTCCTGCAGCCTCTGATTTTCAGCAGCTTTACTGGTGCAGTCCACAAGGGCTCACAGAAACACCTTTTTAGGAATTGCTCATATTTCAAGACACCAGGTAAGAAGGAACTTGAGAGAACATTTCTTGGGTACATGCTGGGGCAAGGTGGCTCTGATTCCTGAATTGTTCAGCTCCAGCATGAGAGTGGTCTTTATAGCCTCATATGAAGTATGTTGAACAGCTTTGGAAATTGAGACTCAAAAAATTGGACCCACCAAAACCTCAGATTCATAGCTCTCCTCCTGGCAAAGAGACTCCTGTCAATGTACCTGCAGATAGTCTGGGGGCAGAGCAGAAGCACTACATGGGGCTTGTGACAGTGGGGCTGCTGAGTGGACAAGTGATGATTCAAAGGCTTCAATCAAACTATTTGATGGACTCCTATTTCCTTCATTTTGATCTGAAGGCTCAGAAGCCTTTCTTACTGAGTCATTTACTCTCAGAATCTCAACTGTGACTTGATATGAAGTAACTCAGGCCTCGTGGGATCTGTATCCAAAGAGACACTTGGTGGCCTTGGGAGAAGCATGCTCACCTCCTCTTGTCCTCTGCTTGACATGAAGTGATTCTGGAGAGCAGCCTAGAGTCCAGCAATCCAAGGTTCCACCACAAGCTCTAAACTAACACAGTTATCTACATGTCCTGTGTCATATAAATACTGGGCTTCATGCTTCTGAAGTCATTTATCAGTTGTTTCCCACATTGCAGAAGTACATATATTCTGAGTCACCCAGACCCAACAATCCATAGTTCAAGTGAGCAAAGAAGTATCCTGTCCTGTATTTACTTAATAAACTTGCATACTGTCAGGTGGGTCTCCAGGGCCTGTGATGGAAACCACCACCAACAGAGGAGCAATTTCTGCCTTCAAATCATAATTATCTGACTCACTGATACATTGAAGATCTGCAGAAAACCCCTGTAACACAGCTTGGTCAATTATTCTGCTATGGCCTTTGCCTGTCCTCGCTGTGTAGCATACAGTAACAAAAACCTTCTCATGTCCTCTGGGCAGATGTTGTAATTTTAACAGCAACAAGGCTGGATCCCAGAAAGCACCTGGCTAAAAGCATGAATGGATAACCTGACCACTGACACACTTGGCAATCGCTGAGTCCTCTGAGAAATGATGATGAGCTCCTAAGCATCCCTCACTGCTGGCTCCCTCATGCTGAGGCCAAAGTCTCCCTCACAGGGCCCTGTGCACTCTGAACCTAGGGCTCACCAAGAGCTCCTCAGGGTCTGTGCATCCAGGGATGTGGAAGCGTTTAGCACATGCCATGGGCCTCAGCTCCTCCATATCACTGACCAGCTCCAGTTTTAACTTCCCCATCTGGGGTTGTGTGGCCCAGCCCATACCTTAAAGCTAGACTGTTGGTCATCTGTGCAAAAGTTTTCTTTTTAATTTACACATATATTCAAAAAATGTTTTGAACTTCTGGTTATAAATTGCTGTGTCAGTACATTTCTTTTTTTTTTCAGTTATGTATATAGTGTGTACACAGCTATGATGGTGCCACCATTAGCCTTCCCCTGTTGTCCCCACAGTACAGATTGTGGGTGTTGCATTGTGGGGGTGGCCTTCAGTTCTGGGAGAAGCAATGTTTCTGTGCATAATGGCTCAACTTATGGCTTTAACAATCTTCTGCCCCTCTTCCACGAATTTCCCTGAGCCATATTGTGTTCATTTTAGATCAATTTCAGTGACATGAGGTCTTAGGAGTCTCTGGATATCTGATTTGGTAGGAATTGAGTGTTCTTGTGTCTGTATCCTCCACCCTTGTGCTGATACCAAGTTCACCAAGAAATATCTCTTGCTCACTACCCCACTAACTATATGGCTTCAGCTGGTGCCCAGATAAGGTGTGATGGGCTAGTTCTCTCCTCAGGTTCAGTGTCCATCTGAAGAAGAGAAGCAAATTCTCTAGTAGAGAGTGGGGTCAGTGCAAGATACATGGATACCCATTCTAATTCTACAGAGAATTTAATAAGTGCAGGCCTTCTTGCAGCCCACAATTGGTGGGTGCTTGATGTTGGAGAGCAGGCTCAATTTTGGATATGGTTCTCACTTGTTTCTCCATTCCAGGTATGAGTTCCATTCCACTGAGTGTATACATTAGCCAAATCAAGAGCAGTTGGTAACCCACCATGGCTGTGTGCCACTATTGCACCTGTGTGAGCATCACATCAGCTTGCATGCTATTGAGTAGCTTGGACCACGAGTTTCTTAGGCAGATGTTGGTCATTTTCCCCCAGTCGCTCATATAACATCTTCTGTCACTAGACAACCTGTCTGGGGATTGACTCTCTTCCAGTTTCCACCAAGGTCACTCTATTGTCCGTTCCAATAGCATATGGGGTCTTCAGCAGTAGGGTCTTACCACAAACCTTTGGTGGGTCATGAAATACTCAGACAGAATTCTGTCTTCTTTGGGGAAAACTTGTAGGTCTCTGATCAACAGCTCATTGTGGATGTTAACCACATGCTAGTACTGGGAGTTGCAAGTCAGTGAAAATGGAGAAGGAAGAAAAATATAGGTAATATAAAAGAGAAAAAGAGAAAAAAGAGAGAAACAGGAGAAGATTGAGGATAGTTTTTATTATACCCTCTCTAGGCCCCTGTGAATCAGGTATTCTCCCTAAGCACCAAATGAAGTTTTGACATTTTATTATGTCTTTCAAGATGTTGGATTTCATGGTACCATTTCCAAAATTTTTGTCCCTCCCCCACACTTACCCTCCCCTCTTACCCTACTATCCCTATTGTCCAGTCCTCAAGATGTTTATTAGGTATGTCAGTATCACAGTCAGATTCAGTTTAGGAGCAACAGATGAGTGAGACTATGTGATGATTACTTTCTGTGATTGGGTGAGTTTGATGAGAATGATCTGTTTCACATTTGACCATTTTTCTTCAAATTTCATTGTGTCATTTTTTCTTACCACTGCATAGAATTCCATCATGTAGATATACCACATGTTAGTTACCCATTCATCTAATGATGGGCATCTGTGTTGATTCCAGCTATTAGCTATTATGAATTGAACAGGTATAAACATGGTTGAACAAATATCTCTGAGCTGAAGTTTGGAGCTTTGAGGATAAATGCCCAGTAAGGGAGAAACTGGGTCTGTTGATGCCTCTATAATCATCCTGTTCAGGAGTCTCCATATTTCTTTCCATAATGGTTGTACTATCTGGCATTCCCACCAACAGTGAATGAGGGTTCCTACTTCTCCACAATCTTGCCAGCATTTGTCACCATTAGATTTTGTAATGTTTGCTATCCTTACT
Organism: Jaculus jaculus; assembly: GCF_020740685.1. NCBI lineage: Eukaryota > Metazoa > Chordata > Mammalia > Rodentia > Dipodidae > Jaculus > Jaculus jaculus. The sequence goes on from NC_059125.1 coordinate 78,994,974, forward strand.
GGGGTAAGCTGGAATCTCATAGTTGTTTAAATTTTCATTTCTCTGATGATTATGGGTGTTGAACTTTTTGTAAGTATGTGTTTGACATTTCTATTTCTTTTCTTGAGAACTCCCTGTGCAATTCACTGCCCCATTTTATGAGTGGGTTGTTTGACTTTCTATTGCTTAGGTTTTTAAGTCCTTTGTAGATTCTAGAAATTCAGCCCCTGTCCAATATATATCTGGCAAAAAGTTTCTCCCATTCTGCGCTAAATCTATTGGCCCTGATTTTGTTTGTTAGTCTGGAAAAAAGCTTTTCAGCTTCCTGAGATCCCAATGGTTGAGTAATTGTTTAATTTCCTGAGCTACTGGGGTTTTGTTTAGGAAGTCTTTTCCCACTCCTATATCATTGAAAGTTCCTCCTATTTTTTCTTCCATTAGTAGCAGATTTTCAGTTCTTATTTTGAGGTCTTTGATCCATTTGGACTTGATTTCTGTGTATGGTGAAATGTGAGGATCAAGTTTCATTTATCTGCATGTGGTTATCCAGTTTGACCAGTACCATTTGTTGAAAGATGCTGTCTTTTTCCCAGTCTACATTGATAGGGACTTTGAAAAATATCAAGTAGCTGTAATTACTTGACCCAATGTCTGGGTCCTCAATTCTGTTCCATTGGTCTATGTTCCTGTTTTTATGCCAGTACCATGCTGTTTTTCTTACTGTGGCTTTGGAGTATAGCTTTAGATGAGGTATGGTGATGCTTAAAAAGTATTTCTTTTGCTGACGATATGCTTGGATATCTGAGGCCTTCTGCCATTCCATAAAAATTTTGAGATTATTTTTTCTATCTTGGTGAAGAAAGATGTTGATATTTTTATTGGTATTGCATTAAAACTATATATTGCTTTTGGTAAGATCACCATTTAAAAAAAATGTTATTTCTGCCTATCCAAGAGCATTGGAGGTCTTTCAATTTTCTCAAGTCCTCCTTAATTTCTTTCTTGAGTGTTTCTCCATTTTCATTATGTAAGTCTTTCACTTTCCTGGTTAATATTATTCTAAGGTTATTGCTCTTGTTGCTATTGAAAGTGGACTATGCCACTAATTTCTTTCTCTGTATCTTTTTTTTTTTTTTTACATATAGAAAGACTACTTATTTTTATGCAATAATTTTATATCCTGCTAATTGCTCAAGGAGTTAATCACATTTAAGAGTTTTGATGATTCTCCCAATTTCACTTATGTCTGTTGTGATCTCTCTTTTTTTCATTTCTAATTTTGTTAATTTGAAGCATTTCTTTCTTTCTTTTTTTTTTAATTTTTGCTTCAAGAGATTAGCCAAGGGTATATCATTCTTGTTCATTTTTTCAAAGAACCAGCTCTTTACCAACACAGAGAAAAATCAGCTCCTACCAAATCAGAGAGCCAGAGCCTCAGAGGCCCCCAACACCGCAGCACTGAAGCAGACCAAAAATGAACCCAAAATGGCTCAGGGAAATCTTGAGGAAGAGGGGGCGGAAAGAATGTCAGAGTCACATGTTGGGTCATGATATGCAGAGACATTTATCATACCAATAACTGTGGGCTAACTCCACAATGCATGTCCCATTTACATCAACAAGGAGGGTCCAATGGGAGGGGGTAGATCATAGATGAGCCTAAACAATAGTACCAAACTGCCTTTATTTGCTGAAAAGAAAACTAATAAACTAAATTTTTTAAAAAAAGAACCAGCTCTTTGTTTCATCAATTTTCTTAATTATTTTCTTAGTTTCCAATTTACTAATTTCTGTTCTGATCTTAATGATTTCTTTCCATCTGGAGGGTTTTTTGTTTGTTTGTTTGTTTGGATTGTTCTTGTTTTTCCAATGACTTTAGGTGCATTTTTAAGTTATTGATTTGGGATCTCTCTGCCTTTGTTATGAAGGCACTTAGTGCAATAAATTTTCCCCTGAGGACTCCCTTCATTGTGTCCTATAAGATTTGGTTTTTTGTGTTCTTATTGTCATTCATTTATATAAATTGTGAAATTTCACTTTTAATTTTGTTGACTACCCACTGATTGTTTAAGAGTGTGTTGTTCAGTTTCCATGAATTTGTTGGGCTCCAGACACATCTTTTGATGTTGATCTCTAACAATACATTATTGTGATCTTATATCAAGCAGGAAATTATGTCAATCTTCTTAAATATATAGAGGCAGGCTTTGTGACTCAGTATATGATATATTTTAGAGAATATTCCATGGGATGCTGAGAAGAGAGTGTAATCTGTGGATTTGGGTAGAATGTTCTGTAGATGTTTGTTAGGTCTAATTGCTCATTGGTGTGGTTGAACTCTCTTACTTCCTGTTAATTTCCTGTTTGGTTGATCTGTTGCTGAGAGTGGAGTGTTGAAGTCCCAACTATCATGGTGTTGGTGGTTACTTCTGTTTTACTGTCAAGTAGGTTTTGTGTTATAAATTGTGGTGCCCCTGTGTTTGGTGCATCAATATTTATGATTGTGATGGTGAGAAGGAGCCTCAGAAGAAATGCCATCAGAGCCCTGTGGGGGAATGTGTGGGAGCTCAGCGAGTGACCAAATGTCCTCTGAGTTCCTCTTATGTTCCCCCCCCCCATTCTCATCTTAGCGCGCTAGCGGCTTTGAATGGGGACACTGTATTGGAGAACGAGAAGAGGGACTGGGTGTTTGAGGAAAGGAGGAAAGGGAATGAATAAGAAAAAAAAAAGAATCGACATTAAAAGATGACACATATTCTCAATGCTGTTAACTCTCTGAAATTTCTGTTTTAAGGGGAAACAAAAGAAAGCAAGGAAATATGTGACTATGAAGCGAATGTTTAGTCTCAGAGATGAGAGAAATAAAGGAAAGGACAGATTAAAGCCTAAAAAGAGGGGAGTAAAGAAAGATTCCAGTGTACTTGAGGAAAGAGAAGTCCCCCAACACCCTTCCTGCTTGTTCTTCCAGTACAATACACAGCTGGGTCCACCTTACCACATCTGGGTCGATACCAACTTTATCAACTTTTCTATTAAAGCTAAACTGGATTTAGTGCAGTCAATGATGGACTATCTGTATGCCAAGTATGTCCCTTGCATACCTGATTGTGTAATGGCTGAAATTGAGAAACTGGGACAGAAGTATCGAGTAGCACTATGAATTGCTAAGAATCCGCAATTTGACCAATTGCCCTGTACTCACAAAGAAACCTATGCAGATGACTGCTTGGTACAGAGAGTAACTCAGCACAAGTATTACATTCTGGCCACAGTCGACTGGGACCTTAAGCGAAGAATCCAGAAGATCCCTGGAGTTCCTATCATGTACATTTCTAACCATAGGTACAACATCCAGCGGATGCCAGATGATTATGGAGCCCCTCAATTCTAATTCTTACAAGGTGAAATTACCCTGCTTTCCTTGCACCAGCTTTCTCTGGTGCTGGTCATTAAGCATTAATCATTATCTTCATCCATTTGCTCTATTATGTGCTGAGCATGATTAAATATACTCATTTTTGATGCTTTAAAAAAAGATTTATGATTGTTGCTTAGCTTGTTTCTTCATTTTGGGGTTCTGATCCTATTTTCTCTTCTGTTTTGATTGGAGACATCCACTGTGGGACCAGGAAATATAGCTGGATTTACTTGCACCTTATTTTTCATGCTATTCCTTTTTTTGTTGTGGTCTGTCCATCACAATGTCTCAGAAAGCCTGGGATGTGGAATACTAGCCTGCTGGCCGGGGGGTTGGGGGCAGCAGTGCATTCAGAAAGTGTAGGTCAGAGACACTAGCCATTGTCCCTGTTCAGGGATGGAAGGGGGCAGCTACAAGTGGGAAGGCCATTGTGCACTGGGCTCACATGGTCTAGGCAGGAACAGCAACTGGGCTGGTGATCATGCATGGGGTTCAGCAAGGCTGGGCCAGAACAGTGACTGGGGCTTCCCAATCACCTGTGGGCAGGGGGACAGCAAGGCTGGGCAGGAATGGCAATTGTGCATGCCCACTGTGGTCTGCAGGGCTGGGTGGGAACTGCAGTGCACATGATGGCAGGGGTGCACAAGGCTCGGTGGGAACAGTGATTGCACATGGGAGTCAACAAGGATAAGTGGGAACAGCAACTGGGACACCAATCATGCCCATGGAGCTCTGCTTGGTGGTGGGAAAGCCTAGGGCAGAGGACCTAGCCTGCTTGCTTGGGTCCACTTAGCCTGAAGTTAGTGCATGAGGCACCTCCTACTGGGAATGAGGCTAGGATAGCTGTTTTATGGCATTGGGGGACTGGTGGTCTACCCAAGGTGTGGGAATCAGTAGATTCCCTATTTTGCTTCTCCACAACATCCAACTATAAGGCTACTAGAATCAGTAAACCACTAAACAAAAATACGCCCCCCCCACCACTTTAAGGGTCATACCTTTTCTTTCCCATGGGCTGAGGTGAGGTTAGGTGGATGCCATCTTGACCAGATGTCCCCTCTCAGTACTTTCTAATTGGATGAAACTGAGTATCTTTCCCTTATTGCCAAGCTTAGAAGAAATTCATTGTCTTTACAAATACAATTATTTTTGTAGGGGTTTTGTAGATATTTTAACTAACTGACAATCAGATAGTTTCTGACTGGTTTTTCTTTATTATTTCTATTTCCTTATTTTCGTCTTGTATTGACTTCCTTATTTCGCTAAATTGGTGTCCTGTGTCTTCTTTGATTCCTTTTATTTCCTCTTTGATTCCTTTTATTTCCTCTTTGATTCCTTTGATTTATTCTTTGACTTCTTTGAACATATTTACAATCATTCTTTTGAAATATTTCTCAGGCATTTCTTCTAACTCATTCTCACTGGCGGTCATTTCTGATGCATTAACACTTTTAGGTGGATTTATATCGTCTTGCTTTTTAGTGTTTCTTGTGTTATAATGTATATATTTTTTCATCTTGGATTAAGTTAATGCTTGGATTTTCTAGCGAGCTGGGTATTCTTAGCTGTATCAATTGATTTGAGGTTATATATTTTTAGGGTAGGAGCTTAAGGTGTTAGCTGTGGCTCTTAAGACTCTCAGAGTCTTATGAAGGATTATGTGGCATGAGTTTTCTTGCTCATTGTTCCATGTAGCTAATTATGTCTTGCATCTTCACAGCACATAGAAGCCCATGGACATTAAGCTACCAGCATTCATTTATCATGACCCGGATGGGGCCAAAAGTTTACAGGGTTCTAGGGTCAAATGAATAACAATACATCTTTGCCCATGAAAATATGTTTTAATTTGTATTTTCAATATATTTGTTGTTTATATAATCTAGACTTTTAAAATTGTATTAAACAGGTAATAAACTAAAGGGTCATTCCTAATGGTTTCTTCAAAATTACCATCACTTCTATCTATAAGCCTTGATATGTTCTATATTCTTTCCCCCAGGATGAGCTCACACATAAATGTCTCTAGTAACACTATGTAAACCAACTCTGAAAGGATTCTTCACCAGTTTATTAACATTACTCTGACATGTCTTTATGGTAAAAATGTATTAACATAAGCAATCATAGGTAATGGTATCCACTGATTATATACACATACCCCTACAGAAACCCATATCCTTATCCCCCTACATCTGTCTGTCTCTGGCTGTATCTCTTTTTCCTGTAGCTCTCCTTCTGGAAAGAATTTATTAAATATTTCTCGAGCCGGGTGTGATGGCGCACGCCTTTAATCCCAGCACTCGGGAGGCAGAGGTAGGAGGATCTCCATGGGTTCAAGGCCACCCTGAGAGTAGAGTTAATTCCAGGTCAGCCTGGACCAGAGTGAAACCCTACCTCGAAAAACAAAACAAAACAAAACATTTCTCTATTATTTTCTTTATAAATGCAATAGTGAAATTTATAAATGCTACCCATATCAAAAAAACTTGTCCTTACTAATATTTTTTTTTAATTTTTTTTATTTATTTGAGAGCAACAGACACAGAGAGAAAGACAGATAGAGGGAGAAAGAGAGAATGGGCACGCCAGGGCTTCCAGCCTCTGCAAATGAACTCCAGATGCGTGCGCCCCCTTGTGCATCTGGCTAACGTGGGACCTGGGGAACCGAGCCTCGAACCGGGGTCCTTAGGCTTCACAGGCAAGCGCTTAACCGCTAAGCCATCTCTCCAGCCCACTAATATATTTTTAATGTGTTCTAATACTAGGTGTTCTAATATTATTGTGTTAATACAGATCCTTGAAATTTAAGGACATAGGTTCTGGATATTTTGCAAGTAACTATACATATTATAATTTTATTTAGGGAATGAAAGTACTTACATTGAAATCATTGCCGTTGGCTATTGTCTTTTACATGAAAGTTACTTCTGTCAACATGATAAATCCAAGATAAGACATTTTCTTCAATAAGGGGGTTTTAAAGACACTTTAAGCTCATGGTGAGTTGTATTAGCTCTCATCAATATAAGAAGCCTCTTTGAAGAAAAATGAATAATGGTAGAAAAAAAAGATAAGTGCTTATTCAATATCCATATTCCACTACTCCAGAGGTTACCTTTCACCCAATTTGGATAGCAACTATTTATTAATAATTCTAGATTTGTTGAAAATCCTTTATACATATTTAATGCATTTAATAGTCTAGTTTCTTTATTTTAATTCTATTCTTAATACCATACATGACATATACCTCAAACTATATTACACAGAAAACTATTGATATATAACTAAAAAGTACAAGATACTATGCAAACTAAAATATCTGCACACTTTCAACAGGTTGAAACGAAAATGGATTTTTCTTTTACATAATTGAGAACTTTGTAAAATTCTATATTTATATAGGCATGATTGTAATACATGTAGTATGTTTTACACAAACACACATTTGATTGTCATTGGAGGTTCATTATATGAAAATGTGCATGGAGCTAGGCATATTGGCACTTCCTATAATTTCAGAACTCTGTGGTCTGAGGCTGCATCAGAAGCTCAAGCCTAGCTGAACTACACACTGTCTTGAGAAAAGAAGTTCTCTGGATGTAGCTTTGTAGTAGAGTGCACATGTGTAGCATACAGTAGGCTCTGGGTTTGATCCATAGCACAGACCAAACAAAGCCCCACATAAATTAATTGCCTCTTCCTAAACAATAAATAAAGAATAAATTCCCAACTAACCAAAAGATGCCACATATGATTTGACTATCAGAGGAGAATACACATGATACATGATATAAAAGCATGTTATATACAGTAATATTACGATATATGAATCCTCTGTAGCTCTTACCTCAGCACAATGAGTATTTGATGTAAACTATTTTTCAAATATGAGCTCAGATTTAAATTACTGGGGAAACATTTCCTGATCACTCAAACATTTTTCATTTCCTTTGAAATCATCTTCTTAGTTTCATGGACTTCAGGGTTTATTAAATTGGCTTTTCTTTGCCCTTCCAGTTATGATTCTCATTATGATTTGGATATATCATTTAGTACCAAATTGTAGCTTAACTATTGGGATGTTTTACTCTGAAGGTAAGCAACAATTACATGCTTTCCAAAATTAAGAGAGGATTGGATTTATGTGGTCTTGATGTTCATATATCTGAAAAGCAATTTCTCTGAATTTAATGTTGAGGGCTATCTGAAAGATGGACTTATAATCTTAGAAAATATCATTTCATTCCAGAGGCTCCTGAGAGCTCATCATTGAAGTAGATTTAAAACTCACCCACCACGGTTCAGGGGATTTTGAGGAAGAGGAGAGTGGAAAGATTCTAAGAGCCACAGGTTGGGATGTCATACCCAGAGGCACCCTGCCCCCAATAACTGACTACTGCTGTCACAATACATAACCCACAACCCCATGGCAAATACCAGCAACCATACTGAGGAGGGCTCCCAGTGGAATGGGGGTAGAGAGGAGGGAAAAGATGGTACTGATGCATAATGTATACATCCTAAGTATGTTCTTAATTAAAAAAAGAAAGTATTATTTCATGAAATTTTTCAAGATAGTCTGGATGTAATTATTTTCACTACTTTTGCATTTTTATTAGTTTGTTTTCTATTTCCTGGTCAACTAAAGCATAGTACAGTGACAGAAGTCACAAGAGTATTATTATCTTTTTTAACACAATTCACTTTCATAGAGTGTAATGATTATCAAAAAAATTTAAATTGTACTTGGAGAAGACTATTGCCACATCTTAACTTGAAGAGTTAAAATATCTAGTATCATTCAGTATTACCATATCCTCTGGAAATGTCTAAGCTATGAAACTTTAAACTAAGTAGGAATTGAAATACTTCTCATGTATTTCTTGTTAACACAAGTATGACAATATCCTGGATCAAAAAAAAAAACAAAGTTGGAAGATGACACCACCCCACTAATAGAAGAAAGATGGACTTGCATAGAAATACAAAGACATTCATAATTGTATATAATTTTAAAAGTTCTCACAGTGAGTTTTAGAAAAAGAAATCCATAAGGATAGATTTCATTTTCAAGACTTCCCTGCTCTAGGAAAAGTTAATAATGGGGAAGATAATAATTAGAATTAATATGTGAATTTACAATTTCTCATAATTACTGTTTATTACTATTTAAGTTTAGAATGTCTTCTATCAGTGGTTTCATAAATGGATGGATACAGATAGGTCATCCACAGAATTACATAGATGCAAATATGCATGGCATGAATCAAGAAATAATGAATATTTATTATGGACTCATGCTAGAGACTTCTAGTGTCAACTTTAAGCATTGTTTTCTACAATCTATTCCACTCAACCTGCTTATTCATAGTACAATCTCCAAAAAATGCCAAAATTTTCAGGCATCTTAAGAAAAATAACATGATATACATGGTAAAAGTCCACACTCCTTCTCAAGTGCTCTTTCTAATCATTTACTTTCATAATCAGCAAGAAAATATATGAGTAATATAAATTTTCAGAGACAAAAGAAATGCTGAAATAGTAAAACTGACTCACAAGAAAACATGTGTTGTGGGAAAATATGATTTGTTGTACAACAGAGAACAGGGACTGACTTAAGGTAGCAGGTCAAAATATAACCCATCCAAATTAGACAAGCATCAACTTGGGAAAGGAAATTTAGGGGATTTCATGATATTAATGATACCAAGAAAAAGGAAAGGGACATTTCAATTTTAGGACTAATCATGGAGTATATATTCATAATCTTCTAAATATGAAAAATGAACATAACATTTGTAATTCAATTTGAAGTTGTGCTATTAAAATTATTCTAATTGGGTAAACATTTTATAAGTAATTTGTAGTTCTCATAGTTTTGAGTAAACATTTGTGCTATTGCTTGATTGGTATCTATTTTTCCCTAGACTGCAATGATATACTGTCCACTATATATCTATGTAATTTTTTTGCTATTATCATAAGACTTACACCACCTTTGGGGTTTTCAAAAACAGTTTAGAACATATTAAGATAATATTTGTTTGAGCTATGTAGTTATGAATATAAATTAGCATAGTGAAATATAACATCTCTAAAGAGACTTAATTATATACTTGATTCTGTTTTTCAGCCTTCCAGTTTTGAAATTATCTTTTGCTTTTGAACTTGATCAGTTTTTTTGTTTTTTTTTTTTTCACAGTAGAGTCTCAATCTCGCTCAGGTTGACCTGGAATTCACTACATAGTCTCAGAGTGGCCTTGAACTCATGGCAATCCTCCTACAAATGCCTCCCGAGTGCTAGGCTTAATTAAGGATGTGTGCCACCACGCCTGGCTGAACTTAATCATTTTTTTAATATTGTATTTTTATTTCTTTGTTTGATAGAAACAGAGAGAGAGGGAGAAAGAGAGATGGCACACTAGGGCCTTCTGCCATTGCAAAGGAACTCCAGACACATGCACCACCTTGTGCATCTGGCTAACATGGGTCCTGGGGAACCGAACCTGGATCCTTTGGCTTTGCAGGCAAACACCTTAACTAAGCCATCCCTCCAGCCCTGAACTTAATCATGTTTAATCACTTCTAGCAAAGGTAATGTGATCATATAATTATATAAATGTTCAGTTAGCAAACTATTTAAAACCTTGGGTACTTTTTCATATAAATTTATTTTGACTGATATACACATTAATGAGAAATTTTATTATTAATTTTGTACCATTGTGGCCAAAATATCTGATAGACACTATTAAAAGGAAAATAAAGACTTTGTGTCACAGTTTTAGAAGGTTCAGTCCATGATTTTTGGCTCCATGTGCTTGAGAAGAATAGGGTGACAGTGGGAGTATATGACACAGGGTACACTTCACTTTTATTCAGACTGGAAGCAAACAAATGTTGAATGCAGACATGGACCTGAAAAAGATCAAGCTTTAAAGGAAATAGCCCCTTTACAATGCTCCAATTCCTACCTTTCACTACCTCCCATTAATGGAATCATATTATATGACTGTATCAGGGAATTAATTCATTGATTAGGTCAAAGCCCTCAGAATCATATTGTCCCTAGAAATGCCATAAAAACATCCCTGAAAGTATGCTTAACCCAATCAAGTTGACAAAATGTGATATTACATGCCCAACCATGTAACTCTTTAATATATACATACAGTGTGCAATATTTAAAGCATGTCTTTGTTTATGGTGTAAAATGTCACTGTTTTTTGGTGAAAATTTTCATAAGCTTTCATGATTTTTAGAAAATATATTTTATTGATTTATTTTAAGAGAGAAAGGGACAGATAGGGAATGGATGTTTCAAGGCCATAAGTGACTGCAAATTAACTCCAGACACATGCGCCAGCTTGTGTATCTGGCTTATATGGGTCCTGGGGAGTGAAACATGGGTCCTTAGGCTTCACAATCAAGCACCACAACCACTAAGCAATCTCTCCAGCCTACTTTCATGATTTTTGAAATGTATTCTATATTATTCCAACTGTAGTTATGCTACTGCATAATAGCAGAGCAGAACATCTGAGCTTATATAATTGGAATGCAGCACTCATTTATTAACTTTTCCCGGTCCCTTTCTTTTTTTAAAAAAAAATTTCTGTTGTTTATTTTTATTTATTTATTTCAGAGCAACAGAGAAAGAGGCAGAGAGAAATAGAGAGAGATTGGGCACGCCAGGGCCTCCAGCCACTGCAAACAAACTCCAGATGAGTGTGCCCCTTTGTGCATCTGGCTAACATGGGTCCTGGGGAATCGAGCCTTGAACTGGGGTCCTCAGGCTTCGCAGGCAAGCGCTTAACCACTAGGCTATCTCTTCATCCCTCCCCATCCATTTCTATACACTGAAAAATACAACTATACTCTCAACTTCTATGAGAATAACTGTTGAATACTGTATATATGTGTGAAATCATGCGTACTTGGGTTTTTGTGCCTGGTTTATTTCACTCAGTGCAATGGTCTCCATTTATAACTACCTGAGTACAAAAGATAAGATTTCATTCATGTTCTGCCTCCATATTGTTCCATTGCATACATGTGTCTCATTTTCTTTATGCATTCATCAGTTTATGGATATGTGTTTTGATTTTTATTGGCTATTATGACTAGTTATCCAATAAAATTGGCAGTCAAGATTCCTAAATGCTGACATCATTTTCCTTTGGATACATAAACTGTTGTGAGATTTATGGATCATATAATAGTTCTAATTGTAATTTTTGAGAAACTTTTATATAGTTTTCTATACTAGCTAGACCAGTAATGGATAATTCAAAACAACTTTTACTATAATAAAATACCAGACATAATTTTATTTTATTTTATTTTATTTTTTAATATTTTTTGTTCATTTATTTATTTATTTATTTGAGAATGACAGACACAGAGAGAAAGACAGATAGAGGGAGAGAGAGAGGATGGGTGCGCCAGGGCTTCCAGCCACTGCAAACGAACTCCAGACACGTGCCCCTCCTTGTGCATCTGGCTAACGTGGGTCCTGGGAAACTGAGCCTTGAACTGGGGTCCTTAGGCTTCACAGGCAAGCACTTAACCGCTAAGCCACCTCTCCAGCCCCAGACATAGTTTTAATTAGCTAGTTTGTGTATTATTAAATTATTAGAAATTGAAAATATTCTCTTCAATTCACAGCCTTCTCCTTGTTATGCATTCAGACCAACCATTAAGTCACCACAAGGCTAGAGAGACGACTTAGCCACTAAGGCACTTGCCTGTAAGCCTAATGACCCAGGTTCATTTCCCCAGAACCCATATAACTCAGGTGCACAAGGTGGCACATGCATCTGAAGATTTTTTTTTCCAATGGCTGAAGGCCCTGGAGCACCCATTTTCTCTCTCTTTCTCTATCTTCATCTTTCTTCTTCTCTCTGAAGTAAATAAAAATAAAACTTAAAAAAATGCCCCCCAATCTTTACCAGTTCTAAAACTTTTCAAATGTCTAAATGCAGATTCTCTTCTAAGCTTCAAGCAATCTCTTACTTGTGAGCTCTTTTAATGTCAACATGATGCATATTTTCAAAATGCAAGGGTACAAAATTAACTTTTGCATTCCAAAGGGATGAATGGGGATATAGCAAGGAAAAAATAGACTAAAGCAAGACTGAAATCCAGACAGGAAAGTATGAAATCCTGCAGCTCTATCTGAGGCTCTTAATGGAATCATCTAACTTTTTGTTGTTGTTGTTGTTTTTGTTTTTTGAGGTAGGGTCTCACTCTAGCCCAGGCTGACCGGAAATTCACTATGTAGTCTCAGGGTGGCCTCGAACTCACGGTGATCCTCCTACCTCTGCCTCCCAAGTGCTGGGATTAAAGACGTGCGCAACCACACCCGGCTTCATCTAACTTTTAAAGGCCTGGGTAGCCTCACTCCTTGCAGCACACAGAGCCTCTCTTAAGCCAGTCTGATGCTTTTCTCAGTGGACATCTCATGGTTCTGACACCTCCAATATTCAGTGGTCTAACTTGCAATGGAGGTTATACCTTCATAGCTTTCCACAGTAGCCTGCCAGGGCTTCCTTCCAGGCACTTTGACATCACACAGATTGTGGGACCTCAGCAACATCATAGAATGAGACATACTCCATGACTTCTTTAATCCTGCATCTTTCATGCCTCCAAAATCAGTACCACATATATGATGCTGCCAAGTTCTGTTGCCAGCATGAGATGCATCTGCCCTTCCTTCAATTATAATAGAATTATCTCTTTCTTTCCAGGCCATTGTTTTCAAGCAGAGAACTTCTCCCTTGGAATTCTCAGTTTAGACTCTCTCCTGTCAAGTGTATTTGCATTCTCAACTGTACAGAGAGGAGAGTGAAGTTTCTCTTTAATGTGCTCTACACTTTAGTAATTACATATGATTTGTCCTTTTCAAGCTCCTGTCCACAGTTTTTAACTTGTTTATAACCTTCTCCCCTCAAACTTCCTGTTTATCATATTTGTTTGCTATTTATAGCTGTAGATTAGTGAGAAGCAACCATGCCACAGATTTAAGATTATGCTGTATTTAAATTCCTCCATCAGAGAAATTCCACCAGATTTTGATTTCAGCCTCACTCAAATTCTCAGGACATGGCAGAATGCAGCCCAATTCTTTGCCAGGATATAATTTGGGTGTCCTCAAACCCAACTTCTGATAGAGTCTTTAGTCACCTCTGAAACCTCCTAAGACTCTACTGCCTGTATTTCAACTTCTTGTCTTCCAATTTCCCTCTAGAATAACACAATAAGTTATACATATAGCACAGTAAGGCTTTTCTAGCCCAAATTTTCAAAATTTCCCCCATTTTTTACACAAACTATTTCCAATGCCTATGAACTACATGGTCAGGTTTGTCACAACAATGGCACTATTCCTTCATGCCTATTTTCTGTATTAATTACTTTTTAATTTTTTTTTTTTGTTTTTTAATTTTTTATTTATTAGAGAGCGTCAGAGAGAAAGATGCAGATAGAGAGAAAATGGGCCCACCAGGGCCTCCAGCCCCTGTAAACGAACTCCAGACACGTGCGCCCCCTTGTGCATCTGGCTAACATGGGTCCTGTGGAATCGAGCCTCCAACCGGGGTCCTTAGGCTTCACAGGCAAACGCTTAACTGCTAAGCCATCTCTCCAGCCCATTAATTACTTTTTTGTTACTGTAACAAAATCAGTTTATGGCAGGAAGTGTTTATTCAAGCTTACAATTAGAGGGACTAGGCTATCATGGTAGAGAAATCATTGTGGTATGAGAGTAGGGGGTAGCTGGTCGCATTGCATCTGCAGTTAGAATTCAGAAAGAGATGAATGCTGTGGCTAAGCTCACTTTCATACAGTGTAGGATACCCAGCTCATGGAATGATTCAGAGAACTTTTAGAGTAGGTCTTTCCACACCAATCAGCCTAATGTAGAAACTACCTCATAGATATATCCGCAGGAATTTTCTACTGTGCTTTCCAATCCCATCAATTTGACAAGATTCACCATCATATTTTCTAAGCACAATGGTGTATACAAGTATTTCAGTAGAATAAGACCAATGATATTAAGTAGGATATTTTTCTGAAAAGGCTTTATTAAATATTTATTTAATAAATAATATATGAATGAACCCTGTGAACAATGCCATTATATATACATTGCATATTTTTCTAGAGTCTTGTGGATTCTATGGCACTCTAACTTTCATAAATCTGAAATAATGATATTCATTGTTTTGGGGACGCTGCCACTGAAGAATCAGGAAATAAAAACAGTAAAATTTTATATTTTTATCTATAAAATGCCAAGGACTCAATTTATTTTCTAGGTATCAACCAAGAACAACTTCACAAAATTTATAATCAAGTAATGTATGTTCTCTAAACAATATACTCTCGTCAAATATATGAAAATCCCTTAAGCAAAGAAAACAGAATTGGAAAAGAAGCTAAGGAATTAGATATGGTGAGGTTTTTAAGAAGGGATATTCATGTTATGTTATCATCTCAGAGTTGTCTTCTATAAGAATAGCACTAGATGTATTCTAAAGTTTGGCAATATGAGACTAAGCGAATGCAGCCTTGTATCTATTTACTTCATAAGTCACATACTTTACAGGATTTGTTGAATTGTATGCAGTGTGATGCCCAGGAAGTTAAGATGGAAGAACAATTCAAGCAAAGTACAAATATGCTTGGCTGTCATGGATAAAAAAGTAGAAATTTTCAATTGAATTGAAATTATCAAGATAGATATGTTCTTTCATCGGGGATAATAATATCTTAAAAGATAAGTAGGCCAGAACTATAGAAATCTAGATTTCCTTTGTGGAGATATCTGAGTTACAGAGCATACATGCTAGTGAATATGCATGTGCATATATATATACGTGTGTGTGTGTGTGTGTGTGTGTGTAGCAGTTAGCCCACAAACAGACAAAACAAAATTGAGAATCTACACATCCAGGTGGATATGAAGGTATGAAGGTAAGGAAAAAGAATAACTTAATAAGAGTTAAGTCCTCACAACTATCCCATGTTGTGGATGCAAAAAGGAGATGAAAACTGGCTTTCAAAAACTTACTTTCATAGCAGTAAAACAGAAGCCATATTCTACAGTGAGATTAGTAAAAATATGTGTGAGGTATTATTAATAACATGAACATAAAAGTAATTTTGAATGTTTAGCAATCAAAAGAAACAACAAAAAAAAAACCTAGCATGTATGCTTATTAGCCTTGGATTCAGAGCTTGCAAAGCTTCCACCTTTAATATCATAAAGACAGCATGTGATGTGAGAAGGCCCTAACAGCCTTTATTAGTAAATTTACTTTAGTGATGAAATTGTGAGTTTTCCTCAAAAACATTTTTCAGAATAATGTTAAGATATCAACATGCTCTGAAACATTTTATCCTCCAACCCCAACGTCAAGATCCTTTGCATAAACAATTTAAAGAAAATATGAACAGGCCGGGCGTGGTGGCGCACGCCTTTGATCCCAGCACTCGGGAGGCAGAGGTAGGAGGATCGCCGTGAGTTCAGGCCACCCTGAGACTACAGAGTTAATTCCAGGTCAGCCTGGACCAGAGTGAGACCCTACCTCAAAAAAAAAAAAAAATTCACAAAAGAAAATATGAACAGGATAACTATAACATCCAGAATTATTGAGAGATAATAATGTTAATTAAAATACAAAGTAGGTTTAATCTCATCAAGCTCTATAGACATATTTATGTTAAATTTATTTGGTGAATTGTATTATTTTTATATTGGTGGTTCACACTCTTCTTGGCAAACACTTTACTTATTTTTAAACATCACATACTCTTCTGCTTGTGTATGGTGCTTGGCCACCTAGCTGAATATACTTATCACCAGGATAATCTTTGTGGCTTGTTCTCCAGAAATGTATGAAAACTGGAATAACAGAAATTTAAAAAAAAAAAACAATATCTCAATAAATGTAAAACTAGAGCATCATGTCAATCAAAATTAGCTTGACTCAGAAGACTAATATGATATTTTGTTCTCTCACATGCATACTATAAACTTAAAATAAAAAAAAGTATGTCATAGTAGTGGAGGATTAGTTTGGAAGGGGAAAAGGCACAGTAAGGTGAAGGGTAAGGAAGAATATGATATAAGCACATTACAACAATGTATGAAAATATTATAATGAAACCCATTAATTTATGCAGGTAATGTGTGCTTGTATTCTTTCTTCAGAAGAGGGTAAATGATGGTGAATATAAGTTGAAAATAAGGGATAAATATTAAAAAGTGAGATAGTTATTGAAGAATGAATGTTTTATTCAGCTCCAAAGTGCTAGGACTAAAGGATTGTGTCACTATAACCATCTTAAAGCTACATTTTTAGCAAACTCAAAATATACATTATTGATAACTATATTCACCATGATGTGTAAAAATTACTAGAGTTTATTCCTCTTGTCTAACTGAAATTGTCTGTGAGCTTTGCAGGATTCTCTTGTCTCCAACCCCACCTCATTGTATGTATTCAGGGATTACTAATGTGTGCTAATTTTTTTTTTTTGATTGGGTTGTTTGATTTCTTTTTTTTTAATTTTTATTAACATTTTCCATGATTATAAAATATATCCCATGGGAATTCCCTCCCTCCCCACCCCCACACTTTCCCATTTGAAATTCCATTCTCCATCATATTACCTCCCCATTACAATCATTGTAATTACATATATACAATATCAACCTATTAAGTATCTTCCTCCCTTCATTTCTCCACCCTTTATGTCTCCTTTTCAACTTACTGGCCTCTGCTACTAAGTATTTTCATTCTCACACAGAAGCCCAGTCATCTGTAGCTAGGATCCACATATGAGAGAGAACATGTGGTGCTTGGCTTTCTGGGCCTGGGTTACCTGACTTAGTATAATACTTTCCAGGTCCATCCATTTTTCTGCAAATTTCATAACTTCATTTTTCTTTACCGCTGAGTAGAACTCCATTGTATAAATGTACCACATCTTCATCATCCACTCATCTGTTGAGGGACATCTAGGCTGGTTCCATTTCCCAGCTATTATAAATTGAGCAGCAATAAACATGGTTGAGCATGTACTTCTAAGGAAATGAGATGAGTCCTTTGGATATATGCCTAGGAGTGCTATAGCTGGGTCATATGGTAGATCAATCTCTAGCTGTTTTAGGAACCTCCACACTGTTTTCCACAATGGCTGGACCAGATTACATTCCCACCAGCAGTGCAGAAGGGTTCCTTTTTTTCCACATCCCCGCCAACATTTATGATCATTTGTTTTCATGATGGTGGCCAATCTGACAGGAGTGAGATGGAATCTCAATGTAGTTTTAATCTGCATTTCCCTGATGACTAGTGACATAGAACATTTTTTTAGATGCTTATATGCCATTCGTATTTCTTCCTTTGAGAACTCTCTATTTAGCTCCATAGCCCATTTTTTGATTGGCTTATTTGATTCCTTATTATTTAACTTTTTGAGTTCTTTGTATATCCTAGATATTAATCCTCTATCGGATATATAGCTGGCGAAGATTTTTTCCCATTCTGTAGGTTGCCTCTTTGCTTTTTTCACTGTGTCCTTTGCGGTGCAAAATCTTTGTAATTTCATTAGGTCCCAGTGGTTAATCTGTGGTTTTATTGCCTGAGCAATTGGGGTTGTATTCAGAAAGTCTTTGCCAAGACCAATATGTTGAAGGGTTTCCCCTACTTTTTCCTCTAGCAGTTTCAAAGTTTCCGGTCTGATGTTAAGGTCTTTAATCCATTTGGACTTAATTCTTGTGCATGGCGAGAGAGAAGAATCTATTTTCATCCTTCTGCAGATATTTATCCAGTTTTCAAAACACCATTTGCTGAAGAGGCTCTCTTCTCCAATGAGTATTTTTGACATTTTTATCGAATATCAGGTGGCTATAGCTACTTGGGCTTACATCTGGGTCCTCTATTCTGTTCCACTGATCTACATGTCTGTTTTTGTGCCAGTACCATGCTGTTTTTGTTACTATGGCTCTGTAGTATAGGTTAAAATCAGGTATGGTGATACCACCAGCCTCTTTTTTGTTGCTCAGTATTATTGTAGATATTCGAGATTTTTTGTGATTCCAAATGAATTTTTGGGTGTTTTTTTCTATTTCCATGAAGAAAGCCTTTGGAATTTTGATAGGGATTGCATTAAATGTGTAGATTGCTTTAGGTAAGATTGCCATTTTCACGATATTGATTCTTCCAATCCAGGAACAAGGGATGTTTCTCCACTTTCTAGTGTCTTCTGCAATTTCTTGCTTGAGTGTTTTAAAGTTCTCATTGTATAGATTCTTTACTTCCTTGGTTAGGTTTATTCCAAGGTATTTTATTTTTTTTTGATGCAATTGTGAATGGGAGTGATTCTCTGATTTCATCCTCTGTGTGTTTGTTGTTAGCATATATGAAGGCTACTGATTTCTGTGTATTTATTTTGTATCCTGCTACATTGCTGTAGGTTTTGATCAGCTCTAACAGCTTGCTAGTAGAATCTTTAGGGTCCTTTATGTATAGAATCATGTCATCTGCAAATAATGATAACTTGATTTCTTCCTTTCCAATTTGTATCCCTTTTATGTGTGTCTCTTGCCTTATTGCTATGGCTCTAAGACTTCCAAAACTATATTAAATAGAAGTGGGGACAGTGGGCACCCTTGTCTTGTTCCTGATTTTAGTGGAAAAGCTTCCAGTTTTTCCCCATTTAGTAATATGTTGGCTGTAGGCTTGTCATAAATAGCCTTTATTATATTGAGATATGTTCCTTCTATTCCCAGTCTCTGTAGGACTTTTATCATGAAGGGATGTTGGATTTTGTCAAATGCTTTCTCTGCGTCTAATGAGATGATCATGTGATTTTTGTCCTTCAACCCGTTTATGTAATGTATTACATTTATAGATTTGCGTATGTTGAACCATCCCTGCATCTCTGGGATAAAGCCTACTTGGTCAGGGTGAATGATCTTTTTGATATACTCTTGTATTCTGTTTGCCAATATTTTGTTGAGAATTTTTGCATCTATGTTCATGAGGGAGATTGGTCTGTAATTTTCTTTTGTTGTTCTATCTTTGACTGGTTTTGGTATCAGGGTGATGCTGGCCTCATAGAAGGAGTTTGCTAGAATTCCTTCTTTTTCTATTTCCTGGAAAAGCTTAAGAAGCAATGGTGTTAGCTCTTCCTTAAAAGTCTGGTAAAATTCAGCAGTGAATCCATCCGGGCCTGGGCTTTTTTTAGTTAGGAGATTATTGATAACTCTTCGGATCTCCATGTTTGTTATAGGTCTATTTAAGTGATTAATCTCATTTTGATTTAATTTAGGTAGGTCATATAAATCAAGGAAATCATCCATTTCTTTCAGATTTTCATACTTTGTGGAGTATATGCTTTTATAGTATGTCCCTATGATTTTTTGAATTTCTCTGGAATCTGTTGTGATGTTACCTTGTTCATTTCTGATTTTATTAATTTGTGTCTCTTCTCTCTTTCTTTTGGTCAGATTTGCTAAGGGTTTATCAATCTTGTTTATCCTTTCAAAGAACCAACTCTTTGTTTCATTAATTCTTTGGATTGTTCTTTTTGTTTCTTTCTAATTTCTTAATATACATTATCGATAACTATATTCACCATGATGTGTAAAAATTACTAGAGTTTATTCCTCTTCTCTAACTGAAATTGTCTGTGAGCTTTGCAGGATTCTCTTGTCTCCAACCCCACCTCATTGTATGTATTCAGGGATTACTAATGTGTGCTAATTTTGTATAGATAATGAATATCTGAACTCAGGTCTTCCCACTGAGCCATCTTTCCAGCCCTGGAATTTGTATTTTGCTACATATGCTTCTAATGTACAGAAAGACTAGCTGAAACAAAAAGAAATATAATGTCTTTTGAACACTTTAAAGCATGAAATATCTAGTAGTTTAAAGTATGTATTCATATATAAAATTTCAAGGTGCATGCTAATGTTAAATAGAAAGTAATATGTAATTGTATGGAATATGCACAAACAAAATAGTACATTAAGTTCTTTAAATTTGAATGTTAGTTCCATTGAGTACATATGCAAAGAAGAATAGGCAATAGTTGTACAAAAAGAAACGTTACTTGAGCAAATCATGATGTTTCTACTTTGCTAGATGTTTATTGTATGAACTTTAGAGATAAATAGAAAGGAAAACCCACTTGCAATTTATTTCTTTGAGAAATCCTTATTCCACCTAATGAGTTCCAGTCAGATTAAATTATGAAGAAAAAAGATAAACATTTATGTGAATAATTTATATTTAAGAAATTTACAATTTAGAAATATATGTGATCATAGATATAATTCTACTATATTTTACTTTTTGGCATTGTATATTTCAAGCATATAAATAATTATTGAGATGATAAAATATTAATTATTTTGTGCAATAGAAAAAACTCAGATAATAGAAAACTATGTCACCTGATAACAAATAAAAAAGCTGAACTTTATATAATTTCCTTCTCTCTCTCCCTGTGTGTGTAGCTATATATGTGTAAATGTAGGAATGTATGTATGTATGTGTGTATGTTTCTATCTTTCTATCTATTGTCTATCTATTTATCTATCTACTTGTATATCTCTAACTTTCCACCTACTTATAAACTACAATCTATCTGTAGAGCTGAGGAAATTAACAGAATATATAGAGTTTCCATCCTATTTATCACTGTACTGACTCCTGAGAAACAAACATGAGGTGAATAGTGCTTTTGACAAATACACAAATTGCTGGGACATGATATGAGAATATTAGCATGGTTTTTCCAGTTATATATTACCATTCAGTAAATTACCATAACATTAGACATTTACAGCAACTAATCTCTTATGACCTTACACTGTCAAGACGTTAGATGTATTTTAGCTATGCGTCTGATGCAGAGTGTCTCATAATGTAAAAATGAAGTGATTAAGAAGAGCTACATTCATGTCAAAACTCTAAAGGAAGGAGATCAATTTTCTGTTTTTGAGAACACTATCTTTCACAGGTTTCACAGTTGTATTTCAATTGACAGGATGTCATTCCTGGTATGGGCTTTTTGCATTTGTATGTATACACCACGATAAACATAACACAGCAGCTAACTCTTGTCATAGAGTGCTGTTGGGGGAAGAAGAAGGAAAGGGAGAAAGAAAGAAAGAGAGAGAGGGAGAGAGAATATTTTTTCCATACTAAACCATAGATGGAGAATCTTTGATGGTAATTTTTTTTTAATTTTTATTTATTTATTTGAGAGTGACAGACACAGAGAGAAAGACAGATAGAGGGAGAGAGAGAGAATGGGCGCACCAGGGCTTCCAGCCACTGCAAACGAACTCCAGACACATGTGCCCCCTTGTGCATCTGGCTAACGTGGGACCTGGGGAACCGAGCCTCGAACCAGGGTCCTTAGGCTTCACAGGCAAGCGTTTAACCACTAAGCCATCTCTCCAGCCCTGATGGTAAAATTTTAAAAACCTATCCTAGTTTCCCTGCTGGGCACATGCATTTGCTTTCAGACTCCATGCTAATTCTCATGTGTCAAACTAAACCAAAACAGCAAGTGCTCAGAAATAGTTCCTACTTTAAAATTAATTAAATTATTTGATTGTATTAAGACTACCCCAGAATGGTAGTGGTTGAAGAATTTTAGGATTAGTGATCTCTGGACCTGTATATTCTGTCTGTAGTACAATCATAATAGATGAGGCTTCAAATTATTTCCACAAATAGCTTTGCATGTGCACAATCAAACCTGTACTAAGAAATATAGACATGAGTATATGAAGATATGAGAAGACATGAATGATAATCAATAAAAAATAACATATAAAGGGACATTCACTCAAGTTCTGAGTTGCAGACCTGTAGGATATATGTTAGTATATCATAGATTATAAAGGGTTTCATTATGTATTACATATATTTTATATATTATATAGTATTGTATCTACAGACATGTGAGTATACATACATATTATAGTAGGACTATGATTATGTAGGTATTATACAGATAGCTATATAATATATGTGTTTGTGTACATATATAGGTCAAATTATTTACATTTCCACACAGATATATGTATGTATATATAAACATATAACTCATCAAAAATAAGAAAATTATTTCATTATTTGTTGATGTATAGAGAGGGCGTAAATTTATAAACATAAACAATCAAATGATTGCTATGAGTGTCAGCATGCCACAAATTTCCGAAAGGAAAGGGAAGGACAGTGAACTAAAGAGAGTCTGAGAACACCTTTGAAGAGTTGTAAATATTTTTATTTTTGACATGGTTAGTGGTACAGTGACAACTTATTCAATTTTAAATATTTCTTCTGTCCCATATTATCTATAAATGCTACTTTAAAAAATTTAAAAAGAAAAGAAAGTTTCAAAAGGAAACTTTGTATTATGGCCTTAAAATAATTGAGGTGAAGGATAAAAGCATCTAAAAATATCACTTTTGCAATACAAAGGAGAAACCTCAAAGGAAGAGACCTTGTTTGAAATGTCCCAAGGTCTTTGGTTTTATCCAGAGCATTATAACAAGAATTTTTATTGTACAAGCTTAATCCTAAAGCAGTACTGATATCTTTATTATTAATTAGACTTATACTCAACGAATATAGTCAATTTGGTACCATTGTTAGGCTCATCCATGTCCTACCTCCTCCCCCTGGCCCCTCCTTGTTGAGGTATATGGGTCATGCATTGTGGAGTTAGCTCACAGTTATGGTTAGGACAAATGTCTCTGCATATCATGACCCAACATGTGGCTCTGACATTCTTTCCTCCCTCTCTTTTGCAAAATTTCCCTCAGCCATGTTGGGTTCATTTTTGGTCTGCTTCAGTGATGAGGTCTTGGGGGATTCTGGGTCTCTAGATCTCTGATTTGGTAGGAGTTGATTATTCTCTGTGTTGATCTCCTTCACCCTTGTGCTGGTACCGGGTTCACCAAGAAAACAGCATCCTTGCTTATTTCACCAATTGTTCTTAGTTTCAGCTGGGGCCCTTTTGAGGTATGATGGGATGGCTCTCTCCTTAGGATCTACATCTATCTGAAAAAGAGAAGCAGATTATCCAACGGGAGTAAATTAGCACCAGACAAATGAGATAACCCTTACTTTTTTTGTAGAGAATTTAATAGGTGTAGGCCCTCTTGTAGCCCAAGATTGGTGGTTGCTTGATAATGGAGAGCGAGCTTATGTTTGGATATGGTTCTGACTTGTTTCCCGGATCCAGCTATGGGTCTCTTACCACTGAGGGGATCAGTTAGCCTAATCAAGAGCAGTTGGTTTCCCACCATGGCTGTGAGCCACTATTGCACTTGTGTGGGCATCAAGAAAGATTATTTGCTGCTAAGTAGGTTAGACCATGAGTTACTTGCACAGATATTGGTCCTTTTCCTCCAGTCGCCCATGTAGCACCTTCTGGCACTAGACATGCTGACTGTCTGAGGACTGACTCTCTTCCAGCTTCCAGCCATGCCATTCCATTTTACTGTCAAGCACATAAGGTGCTTTCAGCAATAGGATCTTACCACTTAACCTTTGTTGGGTCATCAAGTACTCTGACAGAAATCTGTCTTTCTTTTAGGAAACCTTGTAGGTCTCTCTGATAAAAAGCTTATTGTGGATGATAGCCACATGCTGGTACTGGGAGTTACAGGTCAGTGCCCACTAAAAAAAGGAAGAAAAAGATAACTAATATTAAAGAGTTAGAGAGGAGAGAGAGAGAGAGGGAGAGAGAGAGGGAGAGACAGAGCTATAGAAGATTAAGGTCAGTCTTCATCATACCCTCTCCAGTGTGTTGTGGCTGAGGTGTTCTCTCTAAGGGCCTGGTGAAGGATCAGCCATGTGGTCTGCCTTTTAGGATAGAATTTTATGGTACCATTGCCTTTTGGGTGTAGATTTGTGTTTCCTACCCCTTCCCTTGCCCTCTACTCTCTCCCCACCCATCCTATTGTCTCCTCCACGAGATGCTTGCTGGATATATTGAATTTTAAAGTGCAGTATTGAATTTTAAAGTGACTTCCTTGTATTTACTGAGATAAACATGTGATTTTGATTCTTCCTTCTGGTAATGTTGTGTTTCACATCTATTGATTTTCATGGGTTAAAGAATTCTCCCACGCCAGGACTAAATTTTCCTTGGTCATAGTGCTTGATGCTTCAAAATATTGCTTAGTTTAATGGTATATTGAATAGTTTTCTATTGATGTTCATCAGAGATACTGACCTAAAGTTTTTGTTTTTATTTTATTTTGTACTTACTTGATCTTAATGTAGGTATGATGTTGGTGTCATAACATCAATTTAGAAACCTTTCTTTTTCAAATTTTTGGAAGAGTGATAAAACTTATCTTTTTCAGTGTGTGTGTGTGTGTGTGTGTGTGTGTGTGTGTGTGTGTGTGCTATGTTAGTATGTAGTGTGTGCAGATGTTCATGCCCATGTGTACATGAGCAGAGACCAGAGGAGCATGCCACGTATACCCCTGTGTCAATATTACAGTTTATTTCCTTGAGACACTGAAACTGAAACTCACCATTTTTTTTTTCTAAGTAAGTTGGCTGCCTAATTAGCCCCAGAAATTCTCCTGCTTACACTTCTCTTAGTGCTGGGGTTAGAGGCATGATTAGTCATTCCTAAAATTTTTATGTGGGTACTTCAGGTCCTGATGCTTGTGCAGCAAGCTCTCTTATCCAAAGAGCCATCTCCCCAGTCCCATGTTAGCTGCTTTTTGGACGACAGTTATATTACATTTATGTGGATGAATGCTTTCCTTCTATCCAAGTGTCAAAACTGCTATCAGGAATTTATTGTGAAATAATATGTATGATTTATAAATATTTAAGAAAATTTATTATCATTCAATTCTCAAGCTCCTTCAATTTATTAAATGAACATTGGTTCACTCATATAAATAATTTATGCAATTCTTATCTTAGAATTATGATTTTAATCCCTTGGAGATATCTCCTTTTCCATGTTTATTGCAGTGCCGTTATATGCGACCATATAAAACATTAAGCTAAGTAACTAAACCAGAACCCTTGTGTTCCTTTATAGAAAACAACTTCTTTTATTCTTTAATATGGATCTCCATTTGGAATTCTTGATTTACATATGCAGGTGTGTTAAACAGATGAAGTAATATAGCAGTTATTTTGTCTCTTACTTATTTTTCAAATTGTCTGTGTGGATGCATGCACATGTAGAGGCCAGGGCACAACTGTGAGGTGTCTGTACTCCATGTTCTTTCAGACTGGTTCTTATGCCTCTGCAAATGAATTGCTTGACTAAAAATGAATATTAGGCTAGCTGGGCCATGAGTTTCAAATTCTTCTGAATCCAACTTACAATTCTGTAAGGGTGTTTGGATCATAGATACATTCACTACATTGCATCTTGCTTTATATGGGTGCTGACGAGTTGAGCCTGGGCCAGCTGGATTTGAAAGCAAGTGTTTTTAAAGACAGAGCAATCTCCCTAGCCCTATACGTTCCTTCTTGATGCTTTAAGTTTGAGTCATGTTATTTAATATATTAATAATTCATTTGTTTCTTGTTGCTTAATTCTCCTTTTATCTTTTCCAGCTCTATCCATGTTTCAATGAATGAATCTGTTATAGTTTTTGACATATTTACTTCTGTTTCTTTAATATTGAGAATAATATAAATAGGATTAAATTTTACCTGCAATTTCTGAACTTCTTACTAGTATGTACAAAGACAATATTTTTTCTGCATTAATTTTGCACATTGGGTATTACTAAATTATTTAGTTATAATTTTGGAGATTATATTATAATTTATATAAAATTATGATTGGAATATAAGACAATGTTACCCCATCCTTCCCAATATGAATGTCTCTCATTTAAATAGTTATTGCTTGACTACATTTATCATGATATTAAATACCATGTTGGAAAGAAGAGAGAGAGTGGCAAATATCTTTTTCTTGTTTCTCAATTTTTGCTTAAAATAAAATATATAGACTTTCAAAAGTTTAGGCTTTAACAGATACCTCAATCAGCTTAATAAAATTATCTTATATTGTAGATTTTTCAGTCAATTATATGATAAACGTGAAATTGTTATGGTTTTGCTAACATAGTAATGCAAGTCAAATAGAATTTATACAGAAATAATTTACTTTGTTGTCTAGAATATTTTGCAGAGAAGTAATTTGTGTTTTGTTTTTCTAGAATGTGTGTTTAGGGCTGGAGAGATGGCTTAGTGGTTAAGCGCTTGCCTGTAAAGCCTAAGGACCTCAGTTCAAGGCTCTATTCCCCAGGAACCACATTTGTTAGAAGCACAAGGGGGCTCACGTGTCTGGAGTTCTTTTGGAGTGGTTGGAAGCCCTGGCGCGCCCATTCTCTCTCTCTCTCTCTCTCTCTCTCTCTCTCTCTCTCTCTCTCTCTTTCTCTCTCTCTCGCTCTCTCTCTCTTTCTCTCTTGCTGTGCCTCTTTCCCTCTGTCACTCTCAAATAAATAAATAAAAATAAAAAAAGAATGTGTGTTTAGATATGTCAAATTAGTCATCTGAAACAATCTTCATTATATGAAAGTGTTTTTTTTTTTTAATGAACGTGTGGGGAGGCTGTGCATGCTATGGCACAAATGTGGAGGTCAGAGGACAACTTCAGAGTGCCTTTCTTCTCCTATCTTCTATAGACAAAGGATCATTCTTGTTTTGTCACTCCTGTTTGTCAAATTCTGTATTCTTCTGGATCTACCTCTCACTCTAGTAGGTTCATTGATATTAGAAATGTGAGTGCCACTGTGGGTTCAGCTTTTTGTCAGCACTGAAGAATAGTGCACTCAGCTTGGTAGACTTTTAATCAAGTTGTTTTAGCAGCTTATCAATCTCCTCACATTCTATAAGAAAGTTTTAAACTAAATATCCATTTTCTCCAATAACTATGTTATTTGTGTTGGATATCCATTTCATCTTAAGAGAACACTGTTTTGGCTTCCCAGGAAAATGACTATTTCATTCATGCTTTCATATTTATATGCAGAAAGTCATTTGCTTTAGTATTTCAACAATCATTTTAATACTCCATTTGTATTTGATTATATTATTCATTTCTAGTCAACAGTCTCTAACAGTCTACTCAGTATTTGAGATTATTCAGCACAATTTAGCCATGAAAATCAATAAGAGACTCAATACTTTTAATAAAAAGGAGTTTATCTCTTTTGTTGATTCTATGGTATTTTGTCAACATTAACCATATTGCTTCTATAATAATTTAGGCATAGTGCATTAATCTTACCAGTTTTAAGAATAATGAGAACTCTCCCCAAATCTAAGTTTCAACATGCCAAAGAACAAACTTTTATTTAAATATTTTATTCATTTATTTGCAAGCATAGAGATGGGGCAGGGAGAGAGAATGGGGGCACCAGGGCCTTCAGCCACTGAAAACAGACTCAAGATGCATGGGCCACTTTGTACATCTAGTTTTATGTGGGCATTGGGGAATCAAACCCAGATTGAGGGACCAAACTTTTAAGTAGGACCATCTATGGATAAGTGTCCTAGGCTAGAACTGTTATTTACTTCATTACTTATTAATTTATTTTTGCTAGAATCATCTACTTGGAAAACACCAAAGAATAAATGGTAAGAAAAATAAGTAAAAAAAAGGAGCACACCTAAATATCCAGATATATATAAAATCAACAGACATATATATTAATATAAGTATATGAATATCAAGAGTTTATTTATATATAAACTACAAATGATAAATTAATGATAGAAAAATCTCACAATGACAACAAAGAAAGTCAAATATAAAAGCATAAGTTTAGCAAGAAATGTTATATTTTTTCTAAATGGCACTTAACCATAAGGATGTTTGGTTCATTTTTCTCTGCCAATTAATGAATTAAAAGGCAAGAAAGTGTTTAAGAACATAAAGTTTATTCCAAAGTAAGATTTAACAAAAGCAAAAGCAGAGAGAACAGACTCTTTGGTGAAAAGGAGATCACAGAGCTAGAAAATACAACAACGCAGTGGGAAGCAGGACTTTCATCAAGTGAGGGAAGACCACCTGTCTAAAGTCTATGATTGGTCAGCTTTTACAATGATGGAGGTGCTGGTTGATGCATGATGCATCCAGTACTATGCAGGTTCCTGAAATCCCACCAAACCAGCCTACCAATGGGAAAATTCACTTAGGCCAGGAATAAAAAGAAAGAAGTGGGATAGTCCCCTTCACCATCTTGGGTGAGAATAGACAGCTATGAATGCCCTTTTTTCTCTTATTTGTGTGCCTAGCTAAAGAAATTAGTGGTAGATATCTTGATTAGCATGTGTGATACCCTAAGTATGATCCCCAGCACTGAAGATAAGGGGGAAAGTTCAAATTATTTGCAAGGAGATATCACATGATTAAATTAAATTTTCAAAATACCCTCTTAATTAAATATTTTTAGATACCACACAAAAGACATGATCATTGACAGATTTGAGAAGCTGGAATTATTAATATTTATTTCTCTCTGAAGACACTATAAAGGGGAAGAAAATTCAATCCAAAAATTAAAAAATACTGTCTGTAAAAATCACTTGGCAAAAGACTGTTGTCAAAAATATTGAAAACATTGAGATGTAACTCAATAGTGAGACAGAAAAATATCCAATTAAAATGAATTAAATATCTTAACAGACACTGATTCAAAGAAAACAGAGAGAAAATAAATATAAGGATCAAAACATATTCCACATCCTGTCAACATGAAAAGCAAACTAAAACAGTGAGTTATCATTGCATACATATTAAAATGCCAAATTCAAAATACCACATGCAATAAAAAAATCCTTTTCTCTGTGCTGATGAGCAAACAAAGTGGCAAATATGGCTTGAAAGACAATCTATCAGTTATATGAAATAACTAAATACATTATGACCCAGCTACTCAGCAATCATTCTCCTTAACAATTAACCAAAGTTGTGGGACATTATCTTCATTGGAGAACCTGCACACACATGTTTCTAGTAGTTTTATCATAATTGCCCAAATTTCAAAGCCACCAAGGAGGTAAGCAAATAAACTTATATCCATACTATAGAAGGCTATTCAGAACTAAAAATAAATAAGATTACAGCCATAGACAAAATGGAAGAAGCCCTAATGCCTATCAACCAGCAAAAGAAGCAAATCTGAAAATACTAAATCCTCTATGACCCAATTAGATGACATTCAGAAAAAGGTAAAACCATTACGGAGTAGAATGCTTAGTGTTTGCCTGAGGAATAAGTTAACACTGCAAAGAATCCATAGGACAGTGAATTATTTCTGTAAGATGCTTATATTACCTATAGTATGTAATCAAAAATAAGCCCTAATGTAAACTGTGGACTCTGAATAATAATGATGCATCATTTATGCCTATCAGTGGTGAAAACAATGTAACACTGTTGGGAGATTTTAATGATGGGAGCTTCTGCCTGTGTGGGGACAATAAGCACGTAGAAATCTGTGCCTTCTATTCAGTTTTGGAGCAAAACTATCATTGTTCTAAAAATAAATTATGTAGAAAACAACTATGTGTGGACAGCTGGAATTTTTGAAAATGGTAAATAATGAGAGTAAACTAAGTCTGCTAGATTAAAAATAGGAACAATATTTTAATTTTATTTTTTTTCACAGCTTACATTCAATACATTATAACTAATTAATATCCAAAATGTATTTGGAATTAGCATTTTATATCTTCAGCTTTAACATAGCACATCATAATTGCTTCCCAGGATTACTGTGATAATCTCTTAAACAGTACACTTCATTCACTTTTCACTTCTGGATAGTTCCTCTACAGTCAAAAGCCATATGAATTTGCTAAAATCAACATCATTTCTTTCAATTTCACATGCTATAAACCTCTTCAGCTTCCCATGGGCTTACTAGGGCACTCAGGAATAAAAGCATGATTTATTTTATTTTTTTTTAACCATCTGATCATAGTTTAATTTTTTGACTACCTATAAATCCTCACCTTGATTTATTCATTCTAGCATGTACTAAGTGACATTTAGAGTACTGTTTTGTTTTCCTACCTTTATTTTTCTGTGTCTGTTTCAATTTTACTATTCTACTACAGCCAGGATATTAATGTGACCCCTGCTCTCCACTTGATCTCTGATCTGGAACTCACTATCCACATGTCTTCACAAAATTGGTCTTTTCATATTATTCAAATCACAGTTCAAAGATAATTTCATCTGAGTTACTTCCTCTGATACCTTAAACTTATATTAACGTATTTGTTGACTTGTTATTGTATGCCTCCTACTGTAATCGGCTCTGAAAGCAAGCATGTTTTTGCCATCATAACTGTGGTAGTCCAAACTCAGTTCATTTTATGGCTCTACCACCTTGAAGTGCTTCAAACAAGCAAACATAAAAGTTCATATACAGTTCAATGTATACTAATTTATTTAAAAATTATAGGGTATAATATGGAAATTTAAGATGAAAATATCCTTTGATCATACAAACTAATGGCTACATCTCTATCTTGATAGCAGTTTCAAACATATGTACACATAAATGTATAAAAAAAGATAATCCACAGCAATGAATATTACAGTAAAACTTTTAAAAAGCTGCATCCCATATAAATGTATATGAGAAATTATAAACCTTAATATTTCCATGAACTGCTGCTTTGTTAACTTTTCCTGTGAAGATGTAAACAAATGTCTCTTTCACTTCAGGTAGGACAACAGTGAAGATCAATGTAAGGATACCACCAAACTCCATCTAGATGAACCAGTGAGTTTATTGGGGTTACTTACAGGACATGTATGAGAAGTTATGTACAGGAGAGTTGCATGACTTTCAAATAGCTGAATTACTTGGAATATCTCATCCATCATGGCTGATGACTTCATGGTAGCTGTATTATTGAGTCACTCCTTTAGTTATCCTTCCACTTCCTATATACTCCATCTTCTCTCAAAATCAATTACACCTTATGGGAGATGCAGGAAGAAGTAATAGTTGAAATCTAAGATGAGGTTCCTTTAACATTGTCCTCATTCATTTGCTAGGATGTGTCAGTACCTTCATCACCATTATCATAGACTATTGCCACTATTATCAGATTATTCTACTCAGTTGCTGTCATGGATCTGCTCATTCTTTGGTCATTTGGACCAATCATAGATGACAAAGCACTAAAGGGTGATCTTCAATATGTTTAGAATTGTATGCTATGCTGATAAATTGATCTCTATTTCAAGATGGTGATCATGTTATACTCAGAGGAAAAGCACCATAAAACAATTGAAAAAGTACTCACTGTTAAAATTTAGCCATGTAGTATCTTTGTAATTAATTCCTTTTAATACTGAATTATATTTCATTGTATGTATTATCACTGTTTCTGAAAAACAATTGTTCTTAAATATTTGAGCTGATTTTATTACAGATTAGATTACAAGTAAAAATTTGTGTAATTTCCATGGCCATGAAGCATATTGTTTTGGACATTTATATGTATTCCAGAAGAATAGGCAAGTAAAACTTGAGCATGACTATACATTTTATAAAAGGGAATAAGAGAAACGCACTCAATTTTTCATATATGCCTATCTGTTTAAACATAAATAAATATTATATGGATAACCATTAAAATAAAAAAAAATAGGGCTGGAGAGATGGCTTAGCAGTTAAGCACTTGCCTGTGAAGCCTAAGGAGCTCGGTTCAAGGCTCAATTCACCAGGACCCATGTTAGCCAGATGCACAAGGGGCGCACACGTCTGGAGTTTGTTTGCAGTGGCTGGAAGACCTGACGCGTCCATTCTCTCTGCCAGTTTCTCTCTCTGTCTGTCGCTCTCAAATAAATAAGCATAAAAACAAAAAAAAATTAAAAATATTCTGTTAGGAACATTCAGTTGTTAATAGTGGATTGCAGATCATTGTGATTCTAGTTTTCTTTGAAATTTTTGCTTCATTTCCTTTCATTTCTTTTATTATTATTATTGTTATTGTTAATAACATAGTTTGTTAAATGTTATTTTTTATTTTTATGGAAGAATTTGACATTATAAATAGGGTAGATTCATTGAAATTAAACAAAAGTCTATTATTTTTATGTACCATATTAATATTCATTTGAAAATTATCTTTTACATTTTATCAATAAATATATCTTATAACTCATTTTAATTATTGGAAATTCAATTCAATTTAACATACATACATACATAACCATTTCAAATAAATTTTTTTTCTATTTGTTATGTTAAGGAAAAATTATATACATATATATGTAATTAATTATTAGCTAGTGATAGATATGGACATATGTATATTAGCTAAGGCCATGTTATTGTGTCAACAACATGTTATTTGGACTGATAACTTTGTTAGTTAGAATGTGGTCAATAAATTTTTATTAGTAATATACTACATAGCTGAAATTGAATTAAAAGCATTTTCCTTCTTGGCATATTCAATCTCTGTAATATTTTTTTGTTAACTTATTTCTTGTAACTTGGAACAAGCTAACATGCACAAAGTACTTTCTTCTAATTGGATTGCTACTCTCCCAGGATTACAGAATTGGTAAGAATTAAGGGAGAAATTGTTTTCATAATGTAGTAGCTCAGTATTACAAATAATCTAGCTAATTTAAACTTATATGAAAGAGAAAGCCAAACAAAAAGTCATGATGCAAACAACTAGCATCTCCTATAGTTTTTAAAATAAGTTTGCTTAATTATGTATAGAGTATTTTTCATATTTTTGACTTGTCAAGGCTATATTATCTAATGATTTTTGTGTTCATTTAGAAATGGATTGTGCTATGTGAAGTGCATAATCTAAAATGTGATATTTAAAGATTGAAATATTTTATTAGTTACAGCTTTGGTTATATCTAGTTAGAAGTCAAATAACTGTAACTAATTCCTTTATTAGCTAGATTTTTAAGTTGATATGCTTGATCAAATACACTGCTGAGAAAATTAAGGCATTTTAATATTAACTAAAGTGTTTATCAGAGACTTGGTGTTTGCTTAGACTTAAGAATAGCCACAATGTTCTCTAGATCAAATATGGAAATATCTTACTTTGAAATAAATTTAATTATTGATATCAAGAGTAGAATATTTGGGGCTATCCTTATAGCTCAGTGGACAAAGTGCTTGACTCACAAGTATGAGTTGAATTCTCAACAGGCATGTAAAATGCCAGGTGTGGTGGCACATGCCTGTAGTTCTAGCACAGGGGAGGAGTAAAGGAAGATCACTGGGGCTCACTGGTTAGATAATCTAGCCTAATTGGTGAGCATTAAGTCATTGAGAGACACTGTCTCAAAAAAAGTGGATGATATGCTTGAGTAATGGTATCTGAAATCGTCTTTTGGCCTCCACATGCATGCACATACACACACAAGAACCCACTCACATATGTGTCCACACATATGAACATGCATTCATATACAAAAAGACTGGTACATTTCAAAACTATCTAACTCCATGGACAGTTTATAAATCATGATCCTACATGTTTCTTAGTAAGTCATTAGACTGATGCACACTGTGCTTGTTTGATGTAAGTGTCCCCCAAAATCTCCTGGTTGTGAATGCTGAGTTCCCAGCTGGTGGCAATTTGACAAGTGAAGCCTTGCTGGGGAATGTGTGTTGCTGGGGCAGACATTGAAGTTTATTAGCCCCATGTTTGCCAGTGTTAGTTTTGACTCACTCTCCTGCTGCTGTTATCACCTGCTATGGAAAATGTGATGCCTTGGCTTTTGTCATGCCACGCTGTCCACTTCCATCATAGTTCTTCCCCTCAAGACTGTGTAGATCAAACCAGCCAGTCATGGTGGTGCACACTTTTAATCGCAGCATTTGGGAGGCAGAGATAGAAAGATTGCTGTGAGTTTGAGGCTACCTTGAGACTACATAGTGAATTCAAGGTCAGCCTCTGTTAGAGTGAGACCTTACCTTGTAAACCCAATAAAAGAAAAAAAATGACTAAAGCAAAATATTTTCTTCCATCAGCTGCTTTATATTCAGGTGCTTTACTCCAGCAATATGAAGTTAATGGCAACAAGCACTTATTTGCAATTTGAGATGCAAAATCACAATTACCCCATAGGTAAAGAAGTGTTTGTTTTCTATTACAACACACCTTACTTAAAATCAAGGTGGCTTTTTTCTATGGATCAGATCCTTTAATGGAGTGTCCATGCCCTCTAATTGGTTCCCACCAGGCTAACAGTACTATATACTTTGTTCAAAGATAGAAGAAGAGGATCATCCTGTCTTCTTTCTTCTGATCTTCCAGGAAGGAATCCCATATAATTCTAAATCAGATGAGTGATGGGGTCCTCTCATATATCAGTCTCAGAGGCTAACCCAATGAAGGAAAAGAAGTTTCCTTCATCAAATCCATAGGCTTGAGCAACTTGAAACCTAGGTAATTAGATTTGGTGAATATATCAGTGATTGGAGTCTTAGGAATCATCTTAGAATTTTGCTTGTCACAGGTTCTAGTTTTAAATAACTAGAGTTTGATGCTATCCCCACTATATAAGTACATTATATATAGCATAGTGACCTCTGATATTTTTTCTGAATTATCTAAAATGCATCATTTTTTGTATGTCTGCCTTCAAATACACTAGTGGAAAGAAAATTGTTTTAAGTATTTACTCTTCTAAGCTTTTGAAAAAAAAAATTCTACATCTCTTTAAGACTTACTATTTTCTTTTACTAACCATTTTTAAAATATTTTATTTACTTATATATTTGAGAAAGTGAAAGAGACAGATAGATGAGAGAGAAAGAGAGAGACAGACAGAGAGAGAGAGAGGTGGGAGGAATACCAGGGCTTCTAGAAAATGCAAACAAACTCCAGACACATGTGTACCTTGTATATGGCTGTACATGAGTACTGTGGAATCACAACTCGGTCATTTGGCTTTGCCAGCAAGTGCCTTAACTGCTATGCCATTTTTCCAGCCTCCAAACTTATTATTTTTTAAAATATTTTTTTCTTTTTATTAAGAAACATTAAATTACAACAAAAGTGACAAGATAATGAGGAAGAAGACAAGAGTATCCACTCTCCCCACTTTTATTTAATATAGTATGGGAAGTCTTAGACATATCAATAAGGCCAAGAGACACATATAAAAGGTATACAAATTGGAAAGGAAGAGATCAAGTTATCATTATTTGCAGATAATATGATTCTATACATAAAGTACCCTAAAGACTCTACCAGCAAACTGTTAGAGCTGATAAGCACATATAGCCATATAGCAGGATACAAAATTAACACACAGAAATTAGTAGCCTTCCTCCATGATAACAGTAAACACACAGAGGATGAAATCAGTGAATCACTCCAATTAACATTTGCATCAAAAAAGTACTTTGGAATAAACCTAACCAAGGAAGTGAAGGATCTCTACAATGTAAACTTTAAAACACTCAAGCAGGGCTAGTGGCTTAGATGGTTTAGTGGTTAAGGCATTTGCCTGAAAAGCCAAAGGATCCCGGTTTGACTCTCCAGCGCCCACATAATCCAGATGCACAAGGGGTCACATGTATCTGGAGTTCATTTGCAGTGGCTATAATACCCTGGCATGCCAATTCTCTCTATCTATCTGCCTCTTTCCCTCTCTGTATGTTGCTCTCAAATAAATAAATAAAAATAAACAACAACAACAAAAACAAAGCTGGTGGTACCACCATACCAATTTTAACCTATATTACAGAGCCATGATAAAAAAAAAGCATGGTACTGCCACAAAAACAGACATGTTGATCAATGGAACAAAATAGAGTACCCAGATGTAAGTCCAGGTAGGTATAGCCACCTGTTGTTCGAAAAAAAAAATGTCAAAAATACTTATTGGAGAAAAGAGACTCTTCAGCAAATGGTGCTGGGAAAACTGAATATGTATATGTCGAAGGATGAAAATAGATCCTTATTTCTCTCCACACATAAGAAATAAATCCAAATGAATCAAAGACCTTAAAATCAGACCTGAAACTCTGAAACTGCTAGAGGAAAAAGTAGAAGAAACCCTTCAACATCATGGTCTTGGCAAAGACTTTATGAAAATAACACCAATTGCTCAGGCAATAAAAACACAGATAAACTGCTGGGTCCTCATGAAATTATAAAGCTTTTGTATGGCAAAAGACACTGTGAATAGAGCAAAGAGACAACCTACAGAATGGAAGGAAATCTTTGTCAGCTATACGTCTGATAGTGGATTAATATCTAGGATATACAATGAAATCAAAATACCAAATTATGAGAAATTAAAAAATGGGCTATTGAACTAAATAGAAAGTTCTCAAAAGAAGGAATATAGCTGCCATATAAACATCTAAAAAATGTTCTGCACCCATAGCTAACAGGGAAATAAATGCAGATTAAAACTACATTGAGGTTCCATCTCAATCCTGTCAGATTGGCTATCATCATGAAAACAAATAACCATAAATGCTGGTGAGGATGTGGATAAAGATGAACTCTTCTACAGTGTTGGTGGGAATGCAATCTGGTCCAGCCATTGTGGAAACCTGTGTGAATGTTCCTGAGACAGCTAAAAACAGATTTACCATATGACCCAGCTATACCACTCCTAGTCATATATCCTAAAGACTTGTCTCACTACCTTAGAGACATTTGTTCAACCATGTTTATTGCTGCTGTATTCACAATAGCTAGGAAATGGGATCAGCTTAGATGTCCCTCAACTGATGAGTGGAAAATGAAGATGTGGCACATTTACACAATGGAGTTCTACTCACTAGTAAAAAAAAAAAAAAAAAAATGAAATTTACAGGAAAATGGATGGATCTGGAAAGTATTATACATTAGTGAGGTAACCCAGGCCAAGAAAGCCAAACATCATATATTCTTTCTCATATGTGGATCCTAGCTACAAATAATTGGACTTCTATGTGAGTAGGAAGAAAACTCAGTAACACAGACCAGTAACCAAAAAGGGGATATAAAAGGAACATAAAGGGAGGTAGGGGGACTTAATAGGAAAATTTTGTAAATATGTAAGTAGAAGAATAGAATAATGGAGGTAAAAAAGCCTAAGTGAGGTCACGGCAAGAGTTCGAGAAAAGGAAAGGTATAGAGAGGGCTAATCAAAATCTAAGAATATATAAATAAGTCATATGAAAACTGACTTTTTTGGACAATGGAACACTCAAAAGCCATAGATTTCCCTTACTAGAAAATTTTCAGTGACAGAGACTGGATATCTTCCAGTGAGTTGTTGGCCAGGAACGTCACTGATACCCCCAAAACATTACATGCTATTGCCAAGGTTCTTGGTTTCCCACCAGGAATAGATGGCAAGACCCAATTGCTGAAGACGC
This sequence comes from Jaculus jaculus, assembly GCF_020740685.1. Taxonomy (NCBI): domain Eukaryota; kingdom Metazoa; phylum Chordata; class Mammalia; order Rodentia; family Dipodidae; genus Jaculus; species Jaculus jaculus. The sequence continues at coordinate 79,032,815 of NC_059125.1, forward strand.
CACATATTTGGGCTGCAAGGTCACTGAGAAATACTGCTGGAGCTGAGCTGAAAACCTCCTCCATGTAGACCACCTGACAGCTGGCAAAAGCTACATTGCATACAGTTCAAAGAGAGAGAGAGAAATCACCAGTGGAAATACTCAACAGTGCATAATGCAAGCATTAAATTTGACCAGCCAGGCCAAATGAGTCAATGGGTACAATTGTTACATATCTGCTCTGAAGGAAACCAACTGTTCTCTAATTGTACTGGAGGCCCGTTCCATGGGTGAGAATACATCCCTGATACTGAAAACATACAACATGGGTAGTCATGAGCCCTACAGATGTAACATTTGCTGGTGTTTGGCCAAATGTACATACTCTCTCACCAAACTGCCTAATAAGCACTTCTCTTAATGTTCATACCCATATATTAATGCTACTCTCACTTTTGGTTAGAGAAGCTTCTCTTTTTGTATGGCAGTGACCTTGGGATGACTCAGAAGGCACAATGCTGCTGAGAAGAATGACAAGAGAGTTCAGCACTGAAATATCTCTATCACACCTTCCAAGGCTCAGGTTCCATTGAGGAAGAGGTGATGGAAAGAATGTAAGAACCAAAGGAAGGTTAGAACTCCTTACAATGGATTCCTCCAGACAGAAAATGGCCTGGATATCCATGACCTTACAGTGCCTGACAGTACGTACACAAGACCATCATAATAGAAGGAAAAGATCATGACATCAAAAGAAAAGGAAGCCTGATTGAGAGGGAGAGGGAATATGATGGAGAGTGAGTTTCAAAGGGAAAAGTGGGGAAAGGAGGGAGTTACCATGAGTTCTTGTCTACAGTTATGGAAGTTTCCAATAAAAATATTTAAAAAGTAAAAAGCCATAGGTCATAGAGTCACCATTAATCTAGTTCTAGGTCAACAGTTAAAAAATTACTTTCTTTGCAAACTCTATTTCATTTTTGAGATTTAGTTTCCTCACTAAAGAAATGAAGAAATAATTCTTAGATGTCAAGTGTATTGTATGGAATAACTGATAATGAATGTAAAAGCTTTGGGTAACACATTGTTTATCATAATGTAGGCACTCAACAAGGTACTACTTTATATTTTAATACAACCCATCACCTAATAGTGTTTGTTGGATGAAAGTCAGGAAGATTGTCATAAAATAATTATTTCTCACTTACTCACCTTTACATAATAAATACACAGAGTTATTATGTTCAGGAAGTTATAATCTCTGATAATAAGAATTCAAAGTGTATATTGTTTTGTTTATTGTTATAAAATAAAGTTACCTCCATATATATTTACACATCAGAAAACCATTAAATATATTATTAAAAATATATAAAATAATTTTATCTTGTAAAGGGATTCTATAATATGTTAGAGCAAAATAATTATGATCATTCCTATACCTTTCCTTTAATATCCAAGCATAATCCAAAGATATAAACTATTTCACAGTAGGACACTCAGTATAGAGTAAACCTATAACGATGATTGGTTTCTTGTACTTTGTTATGAATTACAAAATGATATTAATAATGTGAAAGATTGAATATGTTATCAATTTAATTTAACTTTTAGTTATCAGTAAATTAAAATCTCATTCTATTTTAGCATTATGTACCATTCGTTGTTCTGATAATTTGGTAGGTCAAGTTATTACCACTTATTAAATATAATTTTAATTTGATTCCTTTATACTATAAAACTTCATCAGATTAAATTCTAGCATTTTCATAATTTAATTTAATTATTTTATGTCAGAGAAGAAATCTTATCTTTTCAGAAACTAATTAATGTTTTTCTTCCATAGCCATGTTTACACATAATGTCAATGAAGATGACTAATTAGGTCTAACTGTTAATGGCTTCTGTTATGATTAGAGAAAACTTAACAATTTTACTTGGTATCATGTACAAAGACAAAGAGTGGAGTTGACATTTAACATTAGGGTATAATCTGTGGGGTTGGGGAAATGGATGACTGTCATTCATGCTTGTTGTGCAAGCATGAGGGTCTGAGTTCAGAATCACAGAAACTATGTGAAATCCAAGAACAGTGGTGCAAGTTTTAAGTCCTGGTGCTGAGAAGGTGGTGAGGAGGACTCCTTGAGCTTTCTGGCTAGCTAGTCTAGCTGAATCAGTGAGGTTTACATTCAATGAGAAACCCTGTCTCAAAAAATATGGTGGAGAGTAAATGAGAAATTCACCTGAATTTGACCACTGGCCTCCACACACAAATTCATATGCATGCATGTGCTCACACACATGCACACATACATAAACCACACACTCATGTATACTTACATATCCTATGATTTTCAGTTTTCTATAACATTTGAGTTGCATGTGTTACTCATGTTTCATTTTCCTTATAGGAGTCTTACATGTGACTTCTTTCTCTATGGAATACATCATTTCCACTGCTACACTTATAGTGTACATAAGAAATGTTGTACTTGGCAAAAATATATCAGGGAGCCAAGCTTCAAAAAAATTAATTCTTGATCTTGAGAGATGGCTTAGTGGTTAAGACATTTGCCTGCAAAGCCAAAGGATCCAGGTTTCATTTCCCAGAACCCACATAAGCCATATGCACAAGGTTGCACAGGAGTAAAGTTTGGAGGCCCTGTCATGCCCATTCTGTCTGTTCCTCTCTCTCCCTCCCATTTTTCTCAAATAAATAAACAAATAAAATATATATTTTTTAACTAGTTCTTTAGTAGGCATGGTGGCACATGCCTTTAATCCCAGAACTTGGGAGGCAAAGGTAGGAGGATCACCAGAAGTTCAAATCCACCCTGAGACTACATAGTGAATTCCAGGTCAGCCTGGGCTAGAGTGCGACCCTACCTAAGGAAATGAAAACAACAAAAAGTAGTTATTTTTGGCTAATTAAATATGGTGTCTCTTTACTCATTTCCTTTTCAATATATAAAGATGATCACAGTATGTTTTAGTCAGGTTCACATTGCTAGTAGAAAGCACCCAACCAAGAGCAGCTTGTGTAAAAAAGGATTTATTTGGCTTACAGACTCAAGGGGAAGCTCCATAGTGGCAGGGAAAATGGATGGCATGAAGAAAGGCGGAATATCACCTCCCCCCCAATATCAGGTAGACAACAGCAACAGGAGAGTGTGCAAAACACTGGCAAGGGGAAACTGGCTATAATATCCATAATCCTACCTCCAACAATGCACTGCTTCCAAGAGGTGTTAATGCCCAAATCTCCATTAGCTAGGGACCTAGCATTCAGAATGCCTAAGTTTATGGAGAACACCTGAATAAAACCACCATATTACACCCCTAGCCCCCATAAACTGATAACCATCCATGATGTAAAGTTCAATGAATTCAGTCCAACTTTAAAAATACCCATTGTTTTTTCAATCCTAATGATGTTCATCATCCTTATAATCTAAGGTCTTTTAACTGGGCCAAAATACCAAAAGTCCCCCCAAATCCCATAATAACACAAAATAAATATTCACACTGAAAAAGACAGCATTGGGTATAGCAAAGAAATATTCAACCAATACAGGGTTTAAAACAACCAGGGCAAACATCAAACTCTTTAGCTCTAAGGTGCAATAACTCTAGTGAGTGACAAATATCCAAGTCTAATAATTCTAACCAGTGACAATTATCTGGACCACCAATTTTGCACCTCCAGGTTTGTTAAGTCCTGTGAAAACTGTGAAGTCCTGGGAAACTTCATTTGGGGCAGCAGCTCTCCTTAGCAGTCATCTGGTGGTCCCCGCATCTCCACTAGATCTCCACTGCAATCCATGACTCATCCTCAGGCTCCATCAGGTCTCCATTCAGGCAATCTAGCAAACCTGCTTCACAGCCATGGCTGTCTCCAAAAACAGAAGACCATGTTACAATTTAAATGATGCTCTCTTTCCTGCATTTCTGATACACCATAATACCAGGTGAGGTGCCAATTTGTTAATGCAGGGAGGAATAAAGCATATTTTGAAGAACAGGACAGTCCATCAGAATTCAGCCACCTTCAAAAGATTCTGTATTCTTTCTGTTGTCCCAATGTAGATCCCAATATTAATGGTTGTATTTTCTCATACAATTGTAGCAGTTTCATTTCATTTTTTTGTACCATATCCCTCTGCTCACACCAGTCCATTTGTTTAATTAGTTTTCTATTCAGCAAATACAGGCAGTTTGGTACCATTATTAGGCTCATCCGTGACCTACCCCTCCCCATTAGCCCCTCCTTGTTGAGGTAAATGGGTCGTGCATTGTGGAGTTAGCCCACAGTTATTGGTATGATAAATGTCTCTGCATATCATGACCCAACATGTGGCTCTGACAGTCCATTTATATGCAATGCAACCCTGCACAAATTATCAGGACATGGGCATAACAGCAAGCCTTTCATACAAACTGTTTCTAGCCCAGTCCACCCTCATAAGCCAGTCCTCAAAGTCCATAGTTCTTATTGCATTCAGGTCTTTCAACTCGGACCAGAATAGTCTGTCAAGCTGTGCTTACAGCCTTTCAAGGTTTGTCTTATGTTATGATTTCAAATTCATCCATATCCTCCTGCAAAACAATTCCAAAAGACCAAATCCACAAAGTCATGTTTCTAGCAGCAACAATCCCACTCCTCTGGTACCAACTTTACTGTTTCAGTTAGGTTCACATTGCTGGCAGAAAATACCTGATCAAGAGCAAATTGTGTGAAAGGGTTTCTTTTGGATTTCAGACTCAAGAGTAAGTTCCATGATGGCAGGTGAAAACAATGGCTTGAGAGAAGGGTGGATATCACCTCTTTTCCAACAACAGGTGAATCACAGCAATAGGAGAGTATGCCAAACATTGTCAGGGAGAAACTGGCTATAACACTCATAAGCCCTCCTCCAACAATACACGGCTTCAGGAGGTGTTAATTCCCAAATTTCCATCAACTGGGATCCTAGCATTCAGAACACCTAAGTTTGTGGGGGACAACTGAATCAAACCACCACACAGCACATGTGTTCTATTTTTAATTAATGCATGGGAGTCTTGTAGATTTATCATTTCTTGGTTGTATTGTATGGGTGGACTTTAATTGGTTATAGTTTTTTTTTAAATTACTATAAGCAACACTGTCTTAAATGTTTTAGTGCATGTATTATTAACTGCATTTTTTATTTTATTTCATTTAATAATGAACAGCAATTATAATGGCTGGACCAACTATGCATTGTTTTAATTTTTCTAGAAGTTTCCAGATTAATTTTTCAAATGGGTTTAGAATTGCAGATTACTACCAGCTACATGAAATTTTCATGGTTAATGTTTTACAATCATTTGAATAAAAAATATGGCATATTAACATTCTATATTCCTTTTCTTTAGAATAATAGCATACATACTTTTGTTGCAAAATATAGCTCTCAAATTGTAGTTGCCTGGCTGGAGAGATGGCTTAGCAGTTAAGCGCTTGCCTGTGAAGCCTAAGGACCCCTGTTCGAGGCTCGGTTCCCCAGGTCCCACGTTAGCCAGATGCACAAGGGGGCGCACGCATCTGGAGTTCATTTGCAGAGGCTGGAAGCCCTGGTGCGCCCATTCTCTCTCTCTCCCTCTATCTGCCTTTTTCTCTGTGTCTGTCACTTTCAAATAAATAAAAAAAAAAGAATTAAAAAAAATTGTAGTTGCCTAGCTCAATAAATAACTAAGAATCAATTGGGCCATGTAAGTGTAAAGTCCAGAAGGTAGAAATAAAAGCAAGAATGGATGCAGTCAACAGAATAATATGACAAGAAGTTTGCTTCTTTCTTGCTTTTTATTCTGTATTTGTATACATTGATTTCAAAATCATTGTGGTGGTTTCAGGTTAAAGGTCCCACATAGCCTCATGTGTTTCATATGAAGCTTCATACTTAATACCCAGCTTAGTATTCATAACCCACAAGAAATTTAATACATAAATTCATCACTTCTCAAACTAAACTGTATTAACAACAAACATCTATAAATGGTGTATAACAAGCAGGATAAGACCATATTTATTGATATATAAGCACATAGCAATACTTTGGAAAAATGTTAATCCTGCATTAATACTTAATGGTCTGTGATGTCTAAATGTATAATTGCTCCACTTTACATTTAATTTACATATCACTTTATATTGAATCTCAGTTCCTGTACCAGATGTTTGTTTAAAAAATGTAATATGGGCTGGAGAGATTGCTTAGAGGTCAAGGTGCTTGCCTTTGAAGCCTATGGACCCAGGTTCAATTCCCTAGGACCCACATAAGCCAGATGCATAAGGTGGTGCTTGCTTCTGGAGTTTGTTTGAGGTGGCTAGAGGTCCTGGTGCACCCATTCTGTCTCTTCCTCCCTTCTTCCCTCCCTCCCTCTCTTTCTCTTCAATAAATAAATAAAATATTTATAAATTTTAACATATTTTGTTGAATTCATTGTCAAAATTCCTCAATAATTCATTTGTATTAACAGCATAAGACTATGCTGATATTTCCTCAGGATACATTAAGTGAGGTTAAACAGGATAAATGTCACAGTTAGTAATATTGTAAAGGCAAAGCTCTTTGTAGTAAAACTACATATTAGCTTTCTGCTTTATGGCACTTAGCAGTAACTTTAGAAATACGGCTTCTGCTTTAAGTGATGCATTGCACCTCTAAGAATAAAATAAGGATAAAACTATGACTCTTAAATGAAATTGTTCACTATTCAGTAAGAGTATTTTAAAGGAATAATAATAATAGATATAAGTAATTAAATTTTGGGTAAGGGGCAAGAAAGCAAAATTTATTTTAAAGTGGAGACAAAGGAAAGCTCTCTGTGACAGAGATGGGTCTTGTAAAAATGGATATCCAATGTAGCACTCTGGGCCACCCTTCCTTGTACTGAGGAAAATTCTGTCCTTTATCCATATAGGGATTAGGCAACAAATTGTTTGGTTAGGGGAAAGAGCCCAGACTCAGAAAGAACCTGCCAGAAAGGAAAAGATCTGGCAAAATTTCCAAAAGGAAGAAGATCCAAGAAGTACTCATAGTGAGCCTCCTACATCAGCATCCTGAGTGCTGGTATTAAAGATATGTATCATCATAACTGACAGGTCTTTTGATTTTGAAACCTGGTAGTCTCTGTTGACAAAAATAAAAAATAAATAAATAAATAAAAAGACCTGAATTCTATTCTGTGAGTACCAAGGAGGATATGTTTTGAATGTTGTAAAATTTTAGCCTCTTGTTAAACAAAATGAACAGGATCCTTTGCTAGAACTTGGCCAAATAAGTGTGGCAGCCTTACCCCAATAATGGAGAAAAAGATTCTGGTATAGTCAGAAATTAAGTGAGAAAATAAATATTCCCCAATTACATGAGAGGCATGGGCATGTGCCTGGTGACAGGTTCGCTATCAATGCCTACCAAAGTCATTATTTGTGAAGAGGTATGGCCAGGGTCAGATATCAATAGTGAATATGAACATGAAGGACACTGATGGTCTCCCTTCTAGTGTTATAGTTCCCCTGGGCTCCAGGAAACTGATGCAAGATTGAGTTGTGTGTGCCAGAGAGAGAATTCAGTCCATTTATAGAGATGCCACTGGCTTCTAATGTTATGCCTTTGAGGGAAGTCAGCTCTCCAAATGGCTCCTTTGTCACAAAGGATAGGCATGGGGGAGTGTGGAAGTCCCCTTTAATGACACACTCTTCACAGGTGCTTGGATGCCCACATGTATAGCTGTTTCTGGCTTTTCTCTTAAAGCTGCTATTACAGCCCGAGTCTATTACTGGATCTTTTCTCTCTCTAGGTTATCAGCCTTCAAATCCAAATTATTAATTTTTTTGTTTTTTTTAATTTTTAATTTATTTATTTTAGAGCGACAGACACAGAGAGAAAGACAGATAGAGGGAGAGAGAATGGGCGCGCCAGGGCTTCCAGCCTCTGCAAATGAACTCCAGACGCGTGCACCCCCTTGTGCATCTGGCTAACGTGGGACCTGGGGAACCGAGCCTTGAACCGGGGTCCTTAGGCTTCACAGACAAGTGCCTAACTGCTAAGCAATCTCTCTAGCCCTTTGTTTTGTTTTTTTGAGGTAGGGTTTCACTCTAGCCCAGCCTGACCTGGAATTCACCATGTAGTCTCAGGGTGGCCTCGAACTCATGGCGATGCTCCTACCTCTGCCTCCCGAGTGCTAGGATTAAAGGCGTGGGCCACCACACCCTGCCAAATCCAAATTATTAAAGACTGTAGGGGATCTCTTGGTTTGGTTTTCTACGGTACTCTCAGATCCAACTGCTACTTATGTATCGTTCTGCTGATGTCTTAGGCTGACTGAGTCAAAACAAAAATGGTCTTTGATAACTGTTTCTCTAATTGGAGAATAAAGGAATATGTGTTGTACTTGATCAAAACCGATCACAGCCTTTCAATAAACTCACTGCGATGTTTTATTTGGCATTTGAATGATAATGAATATTTGGAATAATTAAGGGGCTTGGTGAGTATTCCAACAGTCTTTCTAGAATACCTGTCTGAAAATGTCTGTATCTTTGTTCTGCTTCTTTCCCTTCTATTCTGTCTGTTGTTTCCAGTCAAGGTCCACCAGAGAAAAGGCTTTAAGCTTTGTGGGGAGGAGAAGACCCTAGTTTTCCATAAACCATAAGCTTTCTTAGGGAAGAGGCAGCTGAGTTCAGGGTGGTCTCATTAGCATACTTCCTTGGAGTGGAGGTTGAACTCCAGCCAGTTTCTCAGTGAGTTTATTGAAAGGCTGTGATCTGTTTTTGTCCCCATTCATAAAAATAAAGCATTTCTCTATGAGAAATATAGAGTAGAGAGACATGCTATCTTTTCTGTCAAAGTGGTAAAGAAAGAGAGAAACTCAGCTTTGGAATTACCCCAATCTGTGGCAAGCCCCCACTTTCTGAGTCAGCTGTCCTTGAGACCAAGAAAATTAGCAAAAAGAACCCTTTAAATCAAAGCTTCTACTTATGCATCTGGTAAAAGTTCCCAGAATCATCTGTTCCTTTACCCTAGAAACTACCATTTTTTACATTTTAACCAGTGATGTAAGATTGTGAGGCCAAACTGATTCAGAGTAATATAAAATGCCAGCATGGAATATCAAAAGGTCAACAGACCCCTGCTTTTGTGCTTGCTTACCTGAACTTTTAAAACTAGCTCTTCACCCTTCTTGAAAATAAACAGTGCTTTGCCAATATGCTGCAGATTGATGATCATTTTCAAAACCTAGACTCATTTCCAACAATCAGTATACTTTATGGCTGCTTGTGTAACATTGTCATTTTCATTTGTTCTTAAGGTCTGATTTAGAAGTCAAGTTCTATAATGTTTCACAATTGTAGTAGGGATCATCAGAGTACTCTGTGAAATCCATTTGAGTGTGATTGAGGTCTTATAATGGGAATGGGGCACAGACTTTGGTTGGGTCTTCCTCGGATAGGACACGTAGAAGCTGCCAAGCTGCCATCTCCAATGAGGAGGCCACGGACTCAGGATGTTTTAAAGGAGCGACTAAGGGAAGAGAAGAATGTTTTAGCTCTGGGTAGTGGGGGAAGGTGGCGTTAGAACTATGAAACATTCCCTTTCAGGTTCATTCCTCTTGGCCAGAGGGTTGCAGTACTGGGAGAGAGATTTCCATAGTGCAGTCAAACCTGCCAGCAGGGGTGAGTCAAACTTAAAGGTTTTACACAGATTGGAGTTTTCCCTGAATGTAGAAAAAGATTGTATGCAAGAGACTTCTGAGCATGGACAATTCTTAAGAAAGAGCATGTACATATGCAAAGTAGTATTGCACTTTATACTTCAATCACATGGCCATGCCTCACTGTCTTCTAATTTGTAGGTCAGCCTAGCTGTGGGTTTGTGGAGGAAGGGCAGTGGGTAGACTGACAACATAATTTTCGTTTTATCTTCCTTTGCAGACACAGGACTTTAAGCAGGATGGAATGTGTCAATGACTCCTTGCCACACCAGTAACCTTTCTTTTAACTTGCCCTTGTCCTATACCCTGCCTGCTGATCCAGGTTGGACATCTTGACACAGCAGTGGTGTTATGTTTCATGTACTATGATTTGGAAAACACTTGTCAAATATATTTCCCCAAAACTTTCTTTTGCCAAACACAGGGTGTTTCCCTCTTCAAGACAATGCTTTCTGTATCCATTCTCAATCACTGGGTAATACAGCAGCCAAGTGATGGGATGAGTGCTTTGGAACATTATTTTCCAGACACAAAAGCTAGTCCTTGTATTCATGACCTACACATTAGCTGTCCTTACTACCACAAGACCTGAGTAATATTGGGCCTATCAACCAGTTATCCTGGATGATGAAAGAGGGAAAAACAAGATTTAGCAGTTTGTTTACATTTGTTTAAATTGAAATAGAAGAGGAAATAGTAGAAAGAATGTGTGTAGGGTGTGAAGACAAAGACACAAAGATGGGTAGTGTGAGATTATGTAAAATTGTATATAGTTTTTTTGTTTTTTTTTTTAAAGTAAAATCAGAAAGACCTGTGTTTGGGAAAATTTTAGAAAAAGAGATTTGACTAATGTTCCAAACTGCCAATCTTGAGATGGGAAAGAAAAAAAATATGAGCCTTATGGAAATGTGCTATAATCAAGGGTGAAAAGAGGACATTGAGTGGGATAAAAGTAGGATGAACTTTGCCCACTCAATTGAGGGAGCCATCTGTGTGCATAAGCTGCTTTTCAGTCTTCTGCTCTCTTTCATATTATGTCACTTTTTCTGACCAGGTTTAAAGTTTGTCGAACTTACTTGACCACTAATGTCCTACAGATAATTTTGTATCCATTAATTGGAAGCTCTCACTTGAGAACTAGACGCAAATTGCATAGACAATGACCTTTTGCTGCTAAGTCTTTTCTTTTGAAAATTATTCTAATGAAGATATTTGCTTTTCTTCAGAAGAAACAATAAAACTTTTTAAAAAACTATTTATTGACAGTGCCCATAAGTACAGGCAAAAAAGTGATGATTTCCTCCCCCACCCTCATTATCCACCTCTCAAATCCATACTCCACTCAATCCCTTCCCCCTTCCAAAGAGTCTTTCATTTATTTCTATGACATCATCTTTCCCCTGTTAAGAACATCATGTATAAGTAGTATCAGGCCCTGGCAGGTCATGAATGGCAATGCAATTTTGTGTCTGGAAGACTTGAGAGTACAACACAATGCAAATGGAAAATGCAATTTTTTGAGAAAGTTTGCAATATTTTATTTATTTATTTATTGACTTATTTGTAAGCGTACATGCATATGTATATTTGTACGCACACACAGACAGATAGATAAATGCTTCAAAAATTCTTTTGTGTGGACCACTCAATTATCAGACTCAAATCCAAATCAGATCCAAAAATTGAAATTTCATTTAACAGTATTCCTTTCTATTACTATCAAATCAAGCCGTAGAGGACAGAAAGTGATCTCAGGCCTTTTTTTTTTTTAATTTAATTTATTAGTTTTCTTTTCAGTGAATACAGGCAGTTTGGTACCATTATTTAGGCTCATCTGTGATCTACCCCCTCCCATTAGACCCTCCTTGTTAATGAAAATGGGTCATGCATTGTGGAGTTAGCCCCCAGTTATTAGTATGATAAATGTCTCTGCAAATCATGACCCAACATGTAACTCTGACATTCTTTCTGCCCCCTCTTCCGCAAGATTTCACTGGCCTTTGGTGGGTCATCAAGTACTCTGACAGAAGTCTGTCATTCTTTTGGGAAACCTTGTAGGTTTCTCTGATCAAAAGCTATAGCTACTTGATATTCGACAAAGGCCCAAACAATATAGACTGGAAAAAAAAGATAGCATCTTCAACAAATGGTGCTGGACAAACTGGATAACCACATGCAGGAAACTAAAACTTGATCCACACATTTCACCATGCAAGATTTCCCTGAGCCATGTTGGGTTCATTTTTAGTCTGCTTCAGTGCTGAGGTGTTGGGGGCCTCTGAGGCTTTGGCTCTCTGATTTGGTAGGAGTTGATTTTTCTCTGCGTTGATCTCCTTCCCCTTTGTGCTGGTATCCGGTTCACAGGAAAACATCACCCTTGCTTATTTCGCCAGTTGTCCTTAGTTTCAGTTGGGCCCCTTTTGAGGTATGTTGGGGCAGCTCTCTTCTTAGGATCTGCATCTATCTGGAAAAGAGAAGCAGATTCTCCAACGGAGAGTAAGTTAGCACCCGGAAAATTGAGATAACACTTACTTTTTTGATAGACAGTTTGATAGGTGTAGGCCCTCTTATACCCTGTGATTGATGGTAGCTTGATATTGTAGAGTGGGCTTGTGTTTGGGTATGGTTCTGACTTGTTTCCCAGCTCCAGCTAAGGGTCTAGTACCACTGAGTGGATCAGTTAGCCAAATCAAGAGCAATTGATTCTGATTCCTCACCATGGCTGTGTACCACTATTGCACTTGTGTGGGCATCACATCCGGTTATTTGTTGCTAATTAGGTTAAACAATGTGTTGCTTGGACAGATCTTGATCATTTCCCCCAGAATTTAGAGTGAAATATTTAGGTTCAAATCCTGACTGTCATTTTGTGGCTATGTGATTAGGAACAAATTACTTAATAAAATGTTCTTCATTTATTTCACTTATAAAACGGTGATATTAATAGTCCCTACCTCATGAGATTTCATTTTATAAAGATGAGTGATATAATATGGAAAGAAGGTAAAGTATTATTAGCACATAATAAATGCAATTATAAATTAAGAAATAAGTACTCATTTTTTAAATTATTTACCACAAGAGTTTCATTACATTGTAGTGCCTGATTTTTACTGAATAGCTGTAACTGAATTAAATATCATTAGCTCCAATTATTCTCTAGGAAACTGAATCTCCACATCATGAAAAGTGGAAATATACATAATAAATTCAATTTTATTAATCAAATTTAATGTGTAGTCTTTACAGCATTTCAGAGGCTGTTTGCATAGGAAGCAGTAAAAGGTTTTTTTTTTATTTTTTGTTTATTTTATTTATTTATTTGAGACCTATAGACAGACAGAGAAAGTGGCAGAGAGAGAGCTAGAGAGAGAGAATGAATGCGTATGCCAGGGCTTCCAGCCACTGCAAACAAACTCCAGATGTGCCCGCCCCCTTGTGCATCTGGCTAACGTGGGTCCTGGGGAATCAAGCCTCGAACCAGGGTCCTTAGGCTTCACAGGCAAGCGCTTAACCACTGCAGTAAAAGTTTTTGTATTAGCCCATACATACAGACATTATATATACCTACATTTATTTTATATATATAATAAGTTTTAGGAATATCTATATATACATATACATAACAATTATATATTATATTAAATATATATGCACAGTAGATTTTTGTTGTTATTCACCCATATGTAAAGCTGAAAATGCAAGGCATGGTAGGTAGCACATGCCTTTATTCCCAGCACTTGGGAGGCTGAAGTAGGAGGATCGCTGTGAGTTTGAAGCCAGCCTGAGGGTACATACTGACTTCCAGGTTAGCCTAGACTAGACAGAGATCCTACCTCAAGAAACAAAACAAAACAACAAAAAAAAGGTGAAAATATGTCATTTGCAGAAAATTGGATAATACTCTGATACAGGGGTTCACTGCCCTTAGGAAGTAAAGGCAAGATCCAAGGTGAATTCCAAGCGAGTCTTATAGCCCAATGACTATCTTGAGATGGCTTTGGTGACTGTAAATCATGATAACCTTGCTTCCTGTGTTAAAGTCACCAGAGCAGAGAATGACTTTTCTCAAAGACCCTCACACCAACTAAAGATCATTATTTATGTGGAAGGAGTTAGACTCAAATAAGGATCACATATTTTCTCTCATATGTACTGTCTTTAAAACATTACATGGGGCTGGAGAGATGGCTTAGTGGTTAAACGCTTGCCTGTGAAGCCTAAGGACCCTGGTTCGAGGCTCAGTTCCCCAGGTCCCACGTTAGCCAGATGCACAAGGGGGCGCACGCGTCTGGAGTTCATTTGCAGAGGCTGGAAGCCCTGGTGCACCCATTCTCTCTCTCTCCCTCTATCTGTCTTTCTCTCTGTGTCTGTCGCTCTCAAATAAATAAATTTAAAAAAAAATAAAAAATACATGAAAATATAAGGAGGATTATTAAGGATGGGGAAGAGAACTAGTAGCGAGAGAAGGGGAAAAACAGTAGGTATCAGTATATGAATATAACATGTCATATATATATATCATATATATGCTATATATATGAAAATGTCATAGTGTAACACATTGTGCTATAAAATAGTATATGCTAATAAAAATGTGTATGATAACTTATGGCAATAAGAGGAGTTTATAAATTCAAGCTGCCTTGATTAATAAACCTACATATGTACAAAAGACCAGCACAACTTTGAATGCATTATTTTGTCATTGTCTCAATATATTCATCGGTAAAGGACTGTAAATGTGCCAACCTTACAAAATAATTATGAAGCTTTAATCATATAATGCATATAAAAACACTTGGAGCAGGAGCAGGGCCTAAAACAAAGTAAGTATTCACCACATGCTACTTTTAATAATATCAAGAAGACTTAAAAATTATATTAAAAATATTGGTGTTATCATTAAAATATAAATGAAGAATATTTTCTTCATAGATTACATAATCTGCTGTATATAAAAGAAGCACAGTAAATAGAAAATATGCTGCTAAAAGGAGAGTGTTCAATAAATTTCCTGAGTAAAATATGAACTTCCAAATATACTTTAGTCTTGTATAATATAAAATATATCAAAAATTGTGCTATTATTACACCAAATATTATAAAACATAATATATGCATTATAAAAATCCATATGTTTTAGAAATTCTATGTAAATTTAATATAGAAGTTAAAATTTTTAAGCTGTAGAAAATATATGATAGATACACCTTTTATGATACTAAGTTATGGTGAAACACCATAAAAATAAAACATATGCACATGAATAGAAAATAAAATAAATCAGTTCAAGAAGAGATTAGAAAATGAATATCACTATGCTATTATTCTGGGATTTTGGGATTTAATAATGATGTTAAGATGAAGCAAATTTTATTATCATATAATAAACCTATTCACTTCCTTTGAATTATATGTTGAGAAACTATTTCTTTCTATGACTAAAATTTAGACTGGATCAATAAGTTGCAATTTCCAAGGGTGGTCTACAGATAGCAAAGTCATGGTGTTAAAGGATAACCCATTTAACAAAATACTATACACAATTGAATGAGGGGAGCCCCAGTTATAAGACAATGTTTAACTCAATTGATAATATCCAATATGTGTCTTTAACATATAAAATTAATTAACAATATTCCATTCATAGAATTCTTTCAAATAAATATGTAAAAAGCTATAAAAGAAGGAAAAAGTGAATTACTCAAAGGACAGACTCAAATAATGAAACATTATAACATAAGAAAATACAATTTAAGAGATTCACAAGGAAGATAGTTCCTAGTACAGATGAGTATTAGGGGGAAAATATAAAAATCCATGACAATGCAATTGATTCAATCTTATGTTTATGTGTGTGTTTGTGTCAGAATATATCACATATGAATACAGAATGATATATACAGAAAGACATCCATTTTAATATTTTTTTGTGAATTAAACAACAAAAGATCCTAGGTGGAAATCATTCATTGGATTAGTATGTAAAATCTGACAATTTGGAAATAAAACTGGAGGTAATATGACCAATAACAGTATGCCCAAACTGAATAATGTGACTCAGTTATAATTTTGTGTCTGAAAAACTTTTGTAGAAAATAAAATTAAAACAGGAAATTTATCATTTTTATATTTTGATTTTGCCATTGCATGAACAAAAATATTTGCTAAATAAAAAGGGTAGAGTTAAAATTTCAAAACATGAGGTGCTAAACTAAATCTTCTACATCTTCCCTCCCTCCCTTTCCTCCTCTCCCCCCTCTCTCTCTCCTCTCTAACTCTTGTATATTAATTAAGTTTTTCCTCATTTTCTTAGTGGGCACTGACCTGTAACTCCCACTACCAGCATGGGGCAATCATCCACAATGAGCTCTTGATCAGAGAAACCTACAAGGTTTCCTAAAACAATGACAGACTTCTGTCAGAGTACTTGATGACCCACCAAAGGTCAGTGGTAAGACCCTATTGCTAAAGACTCCATACGCAGCTGACACGTAAAATGGAATGGCATGGCTGGAAGCCAGGAGAGAGTCAGTCCCCAGACATTCAGCATGTCTAGTGCCAGAAGGTGCTACATGGGCGACTAGGGGAAATGACAAATATCTGTCCAAGCAACTCATGGTCTAACCTAATTAGCAACAAATAACCTGTTGTGATGCCCACACAAGTACAATAGTGACACACAGCCATGGTGGGGAACCAACTGCTCTTGATTCAGCTAACTGATCCCCTCATTGGTACAGGACCCATAGCTGGAGCTGGGAAACAAGTCAGAACCATATCCAAACATAAGCCCACTCTCTAATATCAAGCTACCATCAATTATGGGGTACAAGAGGGCCTACACCTATTAAACTCTCTATCAAAAAAGTGTTAACTCAATTTTATGGGTGCTAACTTTCTCTCCGTTGGAGAATCTGCTTCTCTTTTTCAGATAGATGCAGATCCTAAGGAGAGAGCTGCCCCAACATACCTCAAAAGGGGCCGACTAAAACTAAAGAAAATTGGTGAAACAAGCAAGGGTGCTGTTTTCCTGATGAAGGGGATACCAGCACAAAGGGGAAGGAGACCAACACAGAGAAAAATCAACTCCTACCAAATCAGAGAGCCAGAGCCTCAAAGGCCCCCAACACCTCAACACTGAAGCAGACTAAAAATGAACCCAACATGGCTCAGGGAAATTTTGTGGAAGAGGGGGCGGGAAGAATGTCAGAGTCACATGTTGGGTCATGGTATGCAGAGACATTTATTGTACCAATAACTGTGGACTAACTCCACAATGCACGACACTTTTACATCAACAAGGAGGGTCCATTGGGAGGGGGTAGATCATGGATGAGCCTAAACAATGGTACCAAACTGCCTGTATTTGCTGAAAAGAAAACTAATAAATTAAATTAAAAAAAATTTCAAAACAGCTCTAGATATTGAGTCATGTGTGCATATAAACAGACACTCAAATGTAAACAGTCTGTCCTCTGTATCTATGAGCTACTCACCCTAAAATTAAATTCACTATGAATTATTTTTAAGATTTATTTATTTATTTATTTAATTTTAATTTTTTTTTTTTTTTTTGGTTTTTCGAGGTAGGGTCTCACTCTGGTCCAGGCTGACCTGGAATTAACTCTGTAGTCTCAGGGTGGCCTTGAACTCACGGCGATCCTCCTACCTCTGCCTCCCGAGTGCTGGGATTAAAGGAGTGCGCCACCACGCCCGGCTATTTTTATTTATTTATTAGAGACAGACAGAAAGAGACAGAGAGAGAGGGAATGGGCACACCAGAGCCTCTAGCCACTGCAAACAAATGCCAGATGCCTGTGCCACCTTGTGCATCTGGCTTAGGTGGGACCAGGAGAATCAAACCTGGCTTTACAAGCAAGCACCTTATCCAGTAAGCAATCTCTCCAGCACAAATTCATTATGAATTATAAACATTCACAAACAAATATTCTATAAAATTCTCATGTTTTTCTTGTCATTATTTGTCATATTGTACAATATGACAACTATTTCCATGGCACCCATATTTTATTATAAATAACTGAAAATAATTATTACAGGTGATATAAAAGGGATGATTGTATAGCATATAAACTGGTAGTATGTCATTTAAAATCAGAATGAGCATAAAATATGTATTTTTTGTTATTTACAGAACTGTACTTATAAAAAGTGAAGGTGGGCTGGACAGATGGTTTAGCAGTAAAGGCACTTGCCTGAAAAGCCTAAGGACCCATGTTTGACTCTCCAGATCCCACCTAAGTCAGACACACAAAGGTGAGACAAATGCAAGGTCACACATGCCCACTAGGTGGCACAAGCATCTGGAGTTTGATTTCAATGGCTGAGGCCCTGGCATGTTAATTCTCTCTCTTCCACTGTAGGGTCCCTGGTTTCCTCAGGAGGCCCTTGTACACCAGCTGTCTGGAGGTGTCCAGGCAACTGTGGAGCAGGGTCTTGAATGGCGGCCAGTGCCATGGTAAGAAACACCTGGGGGACAGATTCAGAGAACAGCTGGTTTGTTTGTCAGGGGACTAAGTTTTTATAAGCAGTTGAGAGATAACAGGAAGAGGGTCCTAAGTGGATTGGTAGGTTCAAAGGTTGCTTGGCAATGCCTTGCGACATTCATTCCAGTACATAGGGAGAGAGTCCGGTGATCTACATAGTGGCAGGAAGAGGTATGGGTAGCAGGGGATGGGCTGTGTGCAGGCTGCTGGCTGATACCATATAAGGAGTCTCCTAGGCAGTTGGCCAAAGGTTACAGGGCTATGAAGCTTAAATCTTATCAGACCCTCCAGGTATTCTGGCCTTGAAGAGGAGTAGCCCTACTTCCTGCTGAACTTGGGACCTGAGATTTTTGTCTGGAGGTCCAGGCTCACTAAGACCCCTGAAAATGTAGCGGGGGGCGGGGGAGATCCCCTGCTGGTCTAGTAGCTGAGATGCGTCTGGTGGTTGGTTCAGGTTGCTGCGACCTCTCTGTAGCCTGGGGCCCTTAGTCGTGCCTGACAGCTTAGGCTTGCTTTAACCTGGGCCCTGCCTGTTCCTGACATCCCTCTGTCCCTCTCTCTCTCTAAAAATAATAAAATAAAAAAGAGAACAAAAATGGAGGCATTTTGATATATTCTCTATTATGCCCCAAATGAAAAAAACTGTATAAATATCAATTTGAAACTCCTTAATAATGAAATCAATTGTTGATTGTTTAATTCATTTTTTAAAATGGCTTTAAATTTTTACTTTCTAACTTAGTTATTTTACAAAATGTTACATTTCTGGAGAATTAGTTCCAAATAGAAACTTATTTCATAAGAATATCAAAATGGTAGGTAGCTTAGGGTTTCAATAATGTGTCTGCTATTTAGGTATTGAGACTAAGTCTGAGAAGTTTGAAAACAAATTACCTCATCATGCATTTATGTTCAATATAACAAAGATCCTTATCCTCTTTAATTAATACACCATCTCTTCTGCTTCTTGTTTGAGGAAGGAAGCCACTGTTTTCCCGAATGCTCACAAATTCTTAGTTGTAATGTATCCTTCTTAAATGAAATATTAGCAAATAAAAAACTACTTTATCACTATGTGTATGTCATGGGCACTTGATGGATATTCAGAGACCAACTAAATCTCCTTAGAGTTAAGGTTTGAATCTCACTTTATATAATATCTTTAACAATAAACAGTGAATTTTTAGAGTAATGAAAATTCAATGGAAAAGAACATTGAATCCAATGTTAGAAATTTATAAAAAGGCAAATAAAGGGTAAATAGAGACTAGTGATTCTTATTATGTAAATTCCTCTCCTGAAGGTAGTAACCTTCAGGAATGTAAGAGTATAAAATTGTCTTTAGCAGTTTTGTTCTTCCTGATAAGGGAAGGTGGCTTGTGTTTTGCTTTGGGAAATTTATTTCCTGGTTTTAGGCAGACAGAGGGAGAAAAGAGTTTTTCTACATCTATTTCATTTTAATTGTCTTCAGGTCAGCCATCTTTATGCCAAAGAGGTACATTGTGATGTGACATTTTCTGGTCTTCCAGTACTTTATCAACTGACATCTAAGAGTATATGTTCTGTAAAACGACTTCCATCTCTGATTAGTTATCACACAGTTAACACAAAATGAGCTGAAGAATGCATTAAAAGGGATGTGAAAGTTTTCAGTAGTACCATATGGCATCCATAGAGACAGAGCTGGTCCTTGGGACCTGGACATCACATTTCTCAAATTGTGTGCTAAATACAACACATTTCATCTGTTAACTGAAGTTCCAAGGGGGAGAAAGGAGTTGAATCTCTATTAAAGACAGTACATGGCTAAATGACTGAAATTTCTGTTTACAGAGCATTAAAATGTTGCAGAGCAGAGACAAATTGTCTTGGGCTAGTTTTAGTCCCTTGAAAAGTCATTTGATACCCAGCCCTGTATCTTACTTAACACTCTTATGATGATCAAAATCTGTAAAATGTATTATTAATAAGCCAACACTTTCAGAGATTTCAAAATCTAAGACTGTGACCAGATATAGCATCTGAAATCTATAAGTTGTCTTGCGTTGTAAGCAGCCTTCCTGGTGTATACACCAATGTATATGAAACAAGTCACGATTTATAACTTCTTTGTTCTATAAGTATAAAAGCATCATGAAACTATTATTACATAAGGCTTTGGAATGTGGGGTGACATGAACCTGTATTCTATGACAAAGTCACTTATATTTGATTCCAGGTTACTTTTTTTTATTCCTTTGAGGAGAGGACTGTGTTTTTGCATTGACACTCCATCAAATTATGAGGCAGGTCTGGAGAAAAGGCTGAGTGCTTAAGGCGCTTACCTGTGAAGCCTAAGAACCAAGGTTTGATTCCTCAGAATCCACATAATACTGATGCACGAGGTGGCACATGGAATTCATTTGCAGTGGGTAGAGGCCTTGGTATGCCCATTCTCATACTCTCTCTCTCTCATTAAAAAGAAAAAATAAATAAAAAGAACTATGATAAAAATGCAATGTAAATTGAATAGTGGTTTGTTTGTTTTTTTTTTTTGTTGTTGTTGTTGTTTTTTCCCCCCTATGGACATAGCTCTTACTTGCGTATCCTTTGTAAAAACTCTGCTTTTATTCTTTATTCTTCAACCCTACTTTCTCTTTCTCAGATTTAATCACATTGTTATTCCAGGGTTAATCAATAATATAAAATAAAGACAAAGTATAATTGAGAAAATGTAATGAATTTTTCTCTGAGGCATATAATATTAGGTGATTATGAAGATAATCTAGTTTCTTTATTATTCAATAAGCTCTATTATATAGTTGATTTTAAAAGATCAAGGGCTGGAGAGATGGCTTAGAGGTTAAGTGCTTGCCTGTGAAGCCTAAGGACCCCGGTTCGAGGCTCGGTTCCCCAGGTCCCACGTTAGCCAGATGCACAAGGGGGCGCACGCGTCTGGAGTTCGTTTGCAGAGGCTGGAAGCCCTGGCACGCCCATTCTCTCTCTCTCCCTCTATCTGTCTTTCTCTCTGTGTCTGTCACTCTCAAATAAATAAATTAATTAATTAAAAAAAGATCAAAATGCATCCTGTATGTGTAGATTTACTTTATCACTATCATTGATATTCTCCAAACACTTATGTCCCTGGAGAGTTCCAGTTGTCACCTTCTGATAGCTTTTTTTTGCTAGTCAAGTCGCAGGTATAATTGGATATGATTGAGTGATACAAACACAATTCAGTAAATTATTAGGACTTTGAGAAGTGTTATTATTTACTTTGTTTTAGAAAATTTCAGTTTAGCTAATGAGGCACTCTACCATACTACATGAAAGTAAAAATTACTATACCTGTACTTATTTAAAATTTAGTAATATGACTATACAATAACAAATAGTAAATAGTAGTAAAATTTAGTAATCTCACATTAAGTTCAATTTATATATATTGCAGCCATTTTGGGGTATCAGTGAGGGATTAGGTCCATGGTTCTTCAAGGACACAAAAGGCTATATATTCTCAAGTAAATTATAAATATATAAATTATGTGGTATATGCACAAAACCTATGTATATTTTTGCATATACTATATAATTAATAGAGAAATCCCATATAATGCAATGCCAATACTAGATAAATAGTTCTTATTCTATGTTATTTAGGAACTGTGACATGATAGAAGAATATGTATGCTCAGCACAGATGCAGTTAAAATGTTTTCATGCAATGATTGGCTGAATGATGAAATCCATTGATAAAGCTAACTGACTACATCCAAAATCATTTTTTTAAAATTTATTTGAGAGCGACAGACACAGAGAGAAAGACAGATAGAGGGAGAGAGAGAGAATGGGCGCGCCAGGGCTTCCAGCCTCTGCAAACGAACTCCAGATGTGTGCGCCCCCTTGTGCATCTGGCCAACGTGGGACCTGGGGAACCGAGCCTCGAACCGGGGTCCTTAGGCTTCACAGGCAAGCGCTTCACCGCTAAGCCATCTCTCCAGCCCCCAAAATCATTTTTATTTAACTTTAGCTGAACCAACAGTATGTATTTCTTTCAATCGTATTTGGGAAACAAACAATATTAGAATGTCCAAGAATCTAAAAGATACCAATAAATGGGTATATATTATATAATAGCATAAATATTCCTAATTCCAAATTTGTATAATCATGGTCAATTTAAAAAGTCATGGAAGGCTTGGAAGAGATATCTCAGCCTATGAAGTGATTTCCTTGTAAGCATGACAACCTGAGTTAGATTTTTCAGTAACCATGTATATACATAGTGGGCATGGGGTTTCATGCCTGTAATCCCAGTGATGGAGAGGTAGAGGCAGAAAACTCCCTAGAGCTAACTGGACATTTAGTATAGTCTAACTGGTAAGGTCCAGGCCAATGGTGTACCCCGCCTCCAAAAAGAAGTAGACAGTCTTCTAAAATCACATGCATAAACATGTCAGTAAAATTTCATAGTAAGCATTTATTGATTTCTCAGTGTGCTAGGCCTAATACTAAATAGTTTATATGTACCATCTCATCTAATTCCTATAAGAAACCAATCATCACTTTACTAAAATTCTAATTTTACCCATGATAAATCTGAGTTTAATGTGCTTAAGCTACTGCTAGTCAATACATTATTTGAATACAGATCTATCCCCCAAACATGTTTTTTTTTTCCTTGATAGTATTGACTAAAAATAAATACAAAGTGAAAGTCTGTCTGGAAGTAATGAGAGTTAACTGCACCTATGTGAAACTGGTGCATAAATTTTAAATTACGGGTTTAAAGAGATTCTTATTATATATCTCTATGTCATATGTCTCTTTGTACCTATTTTATAATTTCTTTTGTAAACTACTATGATTATTTAAATGATTATTTTAAATCCATTATATAATAGAAAACATCAAATGTGGAAATTGTGGTGGCTTGCATTAGGTGAGCCCCATAAACTTATGTGCTTTGTAAAGTTGGTGTCCAGATGGCAAGATGGGAGGTGGAAACTTGCTTGAGGTGTTATGTTGTTGATGGCAGGCTTAAGGGTGCTTAAGTCAGCTCCTCTCTGCTAAACTTCAGCTAACTTTTCTGCTGTTGGTGTCTACCTGATTTTGGCAAAGAGGTTTATGTCCAGCCACTGCTTTACCACCTTTTCCCTGCCATCACGAAGCTTCCCCTCAATACTGTAAGCCAAAATAATCTCTTTCAACTGTCAGTGGTTCTTGCATGGGTTATTTATCCCAGCAATGAGAAGGTAAATTCAACAGATGTATTTATATTAAACAATGACTTTATACATTTCCAAAATTACTGTCATGATTTTACCGTTATAATGCCTCAATTTTTAACTGTTTTTTTTTCATAGGTCCTATCCATTAAAAATAAAATAAGTTTGCACATCACTACTGGTGTGGATCATAAATGTCACTTTTCTGAGTATACTTGGCTGCAATTCAAAGATACCTTGGAAATGGTGTTCTCATAATAACATTGTTTTAATATGAATTTTATGAGGTCACTGTCATATTTTTGTCATTGACATGGTACTAAAATGATATGTGAAGTATTAATCATACACCTTTCCTCATATTTCATCTTTATACCTTATCTTTTCTTATCATTTCACTCAGAAACTTTTTTTTTTGGTTTTATTTTCTCAATTTTCATTAACATTTTCCATGATTATAAAAAAGTATCTCATGGTAATACCCTCCTCCCCACCCCCACTTTCCCCTTTGAAATTCCATTCTCCATCATAACCCCTCCCCATCTCAATCAGTCTCTCTTTTATTTTGATGTCATGGTCTTTTCCTCCTCTTATGATGGTCTTGTGTAGGCAATATCAGGCACTATGAGGTCATGGATATCCAGGGCAGTTCGTGTCTGGAGGGAGCACATTGTAAGGAGTCCTACCCTTCCTTTGTCTCTTACATTCTTTCTGCCACTTCTTCTGCATTAGACCCTGAGCCTTGGAAGGTGTGATCAAGATGTTACTCAGTACTCCAGTAATTTCTTTCCAGCACTATGATACCTTCTGAGTCATCCCAAAGTCACTGCCATCTGAAAAGAGAAGATTCTCTACCCAAAGTGAGAGTAGCATTAATATAAGTGTATAAATATTAAGAGAAGTGCTTACTGGGCAGTTTGATAAGCATAATATATAAATTTTTCCACACATCAGCAGATGTTACACCCATAGAGCTCATGACTACCCCTGTTTTAAGATTTCAGTATCAGGGATGTGTTTTCCCCCATGGAACAGGCCTATAGTCCAATTGGAGAGCAGTTGGTTTCCACCATGACAGATGTGCCACTATTGCACCCGTTGGCTCATTTTGGCTGGCTGGCCAATTATAAGTCTTGCAGGATCCACTGTTGAGTATCTGTACTGCTGGTATCTCTTTCTCCCATTGAACTACAAGTAGAACGGCTTCTTCCAGCTTTAGGTCAGCTGGTCTACATGGAGGAGGTTATCAGCTCAGTTCCAGCAGGATTTCTCAGTGTCCTTGCAGCCCAAGTATGTGGAGTCTTCAGCAATAGGGTCTTACCATCTATTCCTGGTTGGTAACCAAGGGCCTTGGCAATGGCCTATAATATTTTGGGGGCATCAGGGACCGCCCTGGCCAACAACTCACTGAAGGTATCCCATCCCTGGCACTGAAAATTTTCTAACAACAATCTATGGCTCCTGAGTGTTCCATTGTCCAAAACCAGAGGATTCCATATGATTTATTTGCATCCTCTTTCCCTCCACCTTTCCTTTACTCAATCTCTTCCCCTGACCTCACTTTGGGCCTTTTCACCCCCGTTAATGTATTCTTCTACTTACATATATACAATACCAACCTATTAAGTACCTTCCTCCCTTCCTTTCTCTTCCCTTTGTCTCCTTTTTAATTTACTGTCCTCTACTACTGAGTTTTTTCCTTCTCACACAGAAGCCCAATCATCTGTAGCTAGGATTCACATATGAGGGAGAACATGCTGTGCTTGGCTTTCTGGGCCTGGGTTACCTCACTTAGTATAATACTTTCCAGATCCATCCATTTTCCTGAAAATTTCATAACCTCATTTTTCTTTACTGCTGAGTAGAACTCCATTGTGTAAATGTGCCACATCTTCATTATCCAGTCATCAGTTGAGGGACATCAAGGCTGGTTCCATTTCCCAGCTATTAGTGAATTGAGCAGCAATAAACATGGTTGAGCATGTACTTCTAAGGAAATGGGATGAGTCTTTAGGATATATGCCTAGGATTGCTGTAGCTGGGTCATATGGTAGATCAATTTTAAGCTGTCTTAGGAACCTCCACACTGATTTCCACAATGGCTGGACCAGATTGCAATCCTACAACAGTGTAAAAGGGTTCTTCTTTTTCCACATCCCCGCTAGCATTTATGATCATTTGTTTTCATGATGGTAGCCAATCTGACAGGAGTGAGATGGAATCTCAATGTAGTTTTAATCTTCATTTCCCTGATGACTAGGGATGTAGAACATTTTTTTAGATGCTTATTTGCCATCCATATTTCTTCTTTTGAGAACTCTCCATAGCCCATTTTTTAATTGGCTTGTTTGACTTCTTTTTTTTTTTTTTTTCTGGGAAAAAGAGGTTTATTTTGGCTCACAGGCTTGAGGGGAAGCTTCACGATGGCAGGGGAAAACGATGGCATGAGCAGAGGGTGGACATCACCCCCTGGCAAACATAAGATGGACCACAGCAACAGAAGGGTGTCTTGTTTGACTTCTTATTATTTAACTTTTTGAGTTCTTTATATATCCTAGATATTAATCCTCTATCAGATACATAGCTAGAAAAGATTTTTTTTTCTTCCCATTCTGTACGGTGCCTCTTTGCTTTATTCACAGTGTCCTTTGCAGTACAAAATATTTATAGTTTCAAGAGTTCCCAGTGGTTAATCTGTGGTTTTATTGCCTAAGCAATTGGAGTTATATTCAGAAAGTCTTTTCCAAGACCAATATGTTGAAGGTTTTCTCCTACTTTTTCCTCTAGCAATTTCAGAGTTTCAGGTCTGATGTTAAGGTCTTTAGTCAATTTGGATTTAATTCTTGTGCATGGAGAGAAAGAAGAATCTATTTTCATCTTTCTACAGATACATATCCAGTTTTCCCAGCACCATTTGCTAAAGAGGCTATCTTTTCTCCAATGAGTATTTTTGTCATTTTTATTGAATATCATGTGGCTATACCTATCTGGAGTTATATCTGGGTCCTCTATTCTGTTCCACTGATCTACATATCTGCTTTTGTGCCAATACCATGCTGTGTTTGTTACTATGGCTCTCTAATATAGGTTAAAATCAGGTATCGTGATACCTCCTGACTTATTTTTGTTGCTCAGTATTATTTTAGATATTTGAAGTTTTTTGTGACTCCAAATGAATTTTTGGATTTTTTTTTCTCTTTCTGTGAAGCATGCCTTTGGAATTTTGATGGGGATTTCATTAAATGTGTAGATTGCTTTTGGTAAGATTGCCATTTTCACAATATTGATTCTTCCAATCCAGGAATAAGGGATGTTTTTCCATTTCCTAGTGTCTTCTGCAATTTCTCGCTTGTCACTCAGAAACTTCTAATTATGCATTTAATGGCTTTATTTTATTTATTATCCCCAAAGTTATTAATTATTTCAGAATAATTTATGTCATATAAATGTGTACCATGAAGTAGCAAAAGTGAGGAAAGCTATTATAGTCCAAGATTTAAAAAAATATTAAATTATAATAAAGTAAGTAGATACTTTAAAAGTTTTTTGTTATCTTAAAATAAACCATTGTTTCTAATGAATAAAATCTTGGAATACATAATTCTTCACACAGTCTATAAAACTTTAGGATATATAAAACACTGCTAAAACTTAAGAGCAGGTTAACTCACTGATGAAGAAATTAAACTGCGATGAGCTAACATGGTGTTGGAGAAATTTCAGGATAAAATACTTTTTAAAATTTTTTTTTAATTATTTATTTATTTGAGAGCGACAGACACAGAGAGAAAGACAGATAGAGGGAGAGAGAGAGAATGGGCGCGCCAGGGCTTCCAGCCTCTGCAAACGAACTCCAGACGCGTGTGCCCCCTTGTGCATCTGGCTAACGTGGGACCTGGGGAACCGAGCCTCGAACCGGGGTCCTTAGGTTTCACAGGCAAGCGCTTAACTGCTAAGCCGTCCCTCCAGCCCTAAAATACTTTTTTTGAGCTGGGAAATAATTCATTGGAAAAAGTGCTTGCTATGCAACTCTGAGTACCTGAGTTCTAATTCCCAGTACCAACAAAAAAGTTGCAAGCTGTGAAAGGCTTTTGTGTACTTAAGACAAGAAGGGAAGCTGAGACTGTTGATTTTCCAGAAGGTTCTTGAATGGTGTAGTTAGCATTGATAAACCCTGCCTCAAACTAGGTGCAAGGCCAGAACTACCCTCAAAGTGGTCCTACGATCTCCATACACATGCATATGCCTGCAATCTCACACATGGATACACTCATACAATAAGTAAATAAATAAATATTAAGAAATGTATGAATAATTTAAAAGCTCACACCCAGGGAATATCTCAAGTAAGTATTCTGTTCCCTCTCTCTTTAAAATTGAAAAAAAAAAAGCAAATTAAAACAAGTGCAAACAAAGAAAATAAAAACAGATATCAGAAACAACAAAATAACTTAAACAAGAACCTCTTTTTAAGTTTAGAAAAACAAAAATGAGAAAATATTGAATTTAAAATTAACTGAAAGGAAATTTGGAAATAAAATAATGATTAATGTAAAGAAGTATACTAAATATCTAAAATTAATTAACCCAAATGTTTTTCAATCTCTTTCTGAAATTGCAAAGTGAAAGATTTCATTCTTGCTCACTTTTGAGGTCAATGTGTACAGATACCATAACAGATAAAGCAGCATAGAAACAACAAAATATGTTGACTCTCTCATGAACTTAAATAGTTCTCAACAAATTATTGACAAATTAAATAATTTAGAGTATCAACAGTATCAATGTACCATTAACAAAAAATTTAATTTCAGTGTTCAAAATACTCCCTCATTGTATCTTTTGTATCCAGAATTTCTTCATGTCCATAGGACCTGGAAACTACTCAACTTATATTAATCTGCAAATAAATTAAAACATAAAATATATGATTTTTGTGAAACTTTTACTTATTTCACTTAAATATTTAAGTGTATTCGATATCAGCCTAAGAGTTTTTCTATTGATATATTATTATCTTTGTTGCTGAGTAGTATTTCATGGTATAGATATAACACAATTTGTTTATCCAATGAGCTATTAACATATTAGTTTGACATCCTCCCTGCTAGCTAGCAGCCATAGTGCTAGAAAGAACTATTCAGGTTTGTGGGGGAGAAAAAAATCATGGACAGACTTAACCATTAATGAATCCTCAAAGCCAAATAACTGGCCAGCCAGGTAAGATGTGCTCACCAGTGCAATAATGGTATGCCAGTTATGGGATAACAAACTACTCTCCAATTGAATTTTGGAAGGATTTTATGCCTTGAACTTAAAAAGTGCAAAACCCTATACCTTTGAATGTTACAGGTTCTACGGGGGAACACATATCACGCTTCTTTGGCTAATATATACACTGTGGCCATCAGATTTTAAATGTTTATGCCCATAGATTAGGAGTGTTCTCACATTTAGTTAGGGAAGCTTCTTTTGCCAATGATGGTGACAACCAGGGATTTTCAAGAATAAGATTTCTCCATCACATACTCAGGGCTCAGGGAAAACTGAATAGGACGTTCTAGAAAAAATACTTGTTCTGCTCTCACCACTAGACAGAGAAACTTCTCCATGGAGATATTTACGGATACTAAAGAGCCTCAAAGCTTAACAAACTGCTGAAAATAGCAGACTGATGTGATATACTCCTGTTATCAATTGACTGGTCCATTCATGATTTGACAGTGAATATTGTTACCTTAACAATATTGTACAATATTGAGCCCATTAACATTATGGCATCAGATTATGGATGAGGACAAAAATTTGATCATACAACTTCATACATAAAAAATCACGAAGTTCATCTCACAATGATATCATTACCTCCACAAATCCTGGACAACATTGAGATCATTAACATTATGGCATAGATTATGGAGGAGGACTTCATAGAGTAAAATCCAAAACTGTTCTTTAGAAGGGCTATATAACTGTATATGCAAAAGCAATGTAAAAGACCTAATTGCTCTAAGTTCTCACTAACACCTGATATTGACAAATTTTCCTTTGGTCATTTTAATAGCTCATGTTGATGTTAATAATATGCTATATTTTTTAAGACAGAAGGATAATGCCAACATGGAAATTTTAAGCCTGTAGGAAAAAAAAATAGAATTTCTATTTGTTAGTGACAGTGAGACACCATGGAAATCTTCATTGGCACATATAGGTAAGATTGGTAACCCATAATTTGAAGTCTCTTTCACACATATATTTCACCTATGTAAGTATTAGCAACAACAAAAAAAAAAAGAAGGAAAGGTTCTCCTTATTCATGCTATTATTTGGATTTATACCTAAATTCTAGAAATGAGTTGAAATAAAGTGGTATCCTAGCTGAATATTTGGCTATTTGCATACCTGTGTCTGTGTGTTTGTCCATGTGCATGCTTAGACTGGCCTAGCATCCATGGATTGCACAAGTGATTATCCACATGCCTCAAAGATTTTTTTACTAATTAATGGTTGCATTTTATAATGCAAATGTTCCATCTCCATATACAAATTTCTAAATATCTAAAATATTTCTCATAAGGAATTTACATACATTTTCTAATGAGATATTCTTTTTTAATTTTATTTTTATTTATTTATTTATTAGGCACAGAGAGAGAGAGAAAGAGAGTGAGAGAGAGAGAAGGACAGTAAGAATGGGCACACCAGGGCCTCTAGCCACTGCAAGTGAACTCCAGACACATGTGCCACCTTGTGCATCGAGCTTATGTGGGAACTGGAGAATTGAACTAGGGTCCTTAGGCTTTGCAGGCAACTGCCTTAACTGCTAAGCCATCTCTCCAGCCCTAACCTTTTTCTTGTTTGTATGTTTGTTTCTTTGCTTGTTTTATCAAGGTAGTGTCTCACTCCAGCCCAGGCTGACCTGGAACTCTGTAGCTGCAGACTAGCCTAAAATTCACAATGATCCTCTTACCTAGAATTAAAGGCATGTGCCACACATCTAGTGTAAAGAGATAGTCTAAAGGTATTTAGCTTATACTATTTCTTAAAATTGCATTATATAGTCAAATCTCCAGGGTATAATCATCAGAGAGATTACCTAAAAGATTTACAAAACTCAGCAGTTGAGGTTTTATTTAATGATGAATATTCAATTTTGAAGGTAAATTTTATCTTCTATATCAGTAACAATTTAGCAACAATAAAAGTGAAATTGGGCTGGAGAGCTGGATTAGCAGAAGGAACTTGCCTACAAAGCCAAAAGACTCATGTTTGATTCCCTAGGACCCACATAACCCAGATGCATAAAGGGCTGAATGACACTGGAGTAAATCTAGAGTGCTCATTCTCTCTCTCCCTCTCTCTCTCTTCCTCTTTCTATGAAATAAATAAATGAATAAACAAACAAACAGACAAATAAATAAATACAAATACAAAATCACTTAAAAAGTTGAAACCATTACTGTTATTTTAACTCTGCAATTATCCAAAACCTTCCCTTTAACTCAGAAAGAAATACAATCTCTATATACAACTCTAAAACAACATTCAATCTGAAATATTTCAATAGGAAGTAAGACAAAAATATAAAAGATTTACCTAAATGATCCTGGTAAAGAAAGTCAGTGCAATCTTTCAATGAATGGATGACCTAGTTCCTTCAATCATGTGAAGACATTAATTTTCATAGAAATTCTATCTCTTACAAATAATTGTATGTGTTAATCTTCAGTGCATAACTTGGATTTTTTAGATATTATAAGGAAGATCTTTGCACCTAAGAGTATATATGCCATTGTTAAATGAACAGGCTAGCTCAATACTCTGAGTTACTTGGCAATAAATTGAAAACTAACCTATATTATTAAAAGAAATATAAATCCAATTTAAGAGGCAATCTTTCAGTATGGTGTAGTGGTTCAAACCTGTCATTCCACCATATAGAAGACAGAGGAATGAGTATCAAAAGTTCAAGACCAACCTAAACTATATATAGAGAACCTGTCTCCAAAAAGAAGGGCATAACTTTTATAACTGCTGAGTATCAGTTAGTTGCAAATCAGGCAAGCTCCCACCTATTACAGGCTACCAATTGGTCAGATTGAATTCAAATAAGCTAATGACTTGAAGTAAACCATCATGATATTTCTGCTTTGCTCTATAAATGCTCACTACCTTCTTCCACTCTCAAGTTTTCTGAATCTCTTCTGGATATGAGTGTTGTCCTAGTCATGAGGTTTTTTTAATTTTTTTTGTTTATTTTTATTTGTTTATTTGAGAGTGACAGAGAGAGAAAGAGGTACAGAGAGAGAGAGAGAGAGAGAGAGAGAGAGAGAGAGAGAGAGGAGAGTGGGTGTGCCAGGGCTTCTAGCCACTGCAAATGAACTCCAGACGTGTGTGCCCCCTTGTGCATCTGGCTTACGTGGGTCCTGGGGAATTGAGCTTTGAACTGGGGTCCTTAGGCTTCACAGGCAAGCGCTTAACCGCTAAGCCATCTCTCCAGCCCTAGTCATGAGGTTTTGGACAATTACATATTCCTCTCACTTCTTAGAAACAGTAAGACGGGTTATGATTTTTTATAATGGTATTATCTTTTACTTATTTATTTACTCATTAGAAACACAGAGCAAGAAATGGATAATGGGCACACCAGGGTCTTTAGCCACTGCAAACAAACCCCAGACGCATGCACCACCATATGTATCTGGTTAACATGGGGCTTGGAGAATAGTTAGTGGGTCCTTAGGCTTCACAGGCATGTGCCTTAACCACTACACAATCTCTCCAGCCCAAGGGTTATGATTCATAGGTCATCCTAAACTAAACAGGGAAAATTTTTCCAAAAGAGAACAAAATAAAAGGAAAACAATACATAAAGTTTTCCCATTTATTTTTGAGGTAAGGTCTCCCTCTAGTCCAGGATAACCTGCACAGTGACTCCCTACCTCTGCCTCCAAATTGCTGGCATTAAAGATGTGCACTGCCAAGGCCTGATTAAAGTTTTCCTTTGAACAACATATTTGCACCCCAGACTAATGACAAATGGAGTTTTTCTCAATGACTTATAATGTAGCAAAAATATTATCAGTATATTTGGGTTGGATCACTATTTATATATACCTTTTTACATTTTTTGTTAATCTATTTAATATGGAACTCTTGTTTATACCTGTCTCTTCTAGACAGTCAAAAGTACATAAATAAGTGTGAGTAAAGGTACTTCGCTCTAAGAGCTGCATCTTACTTGAATAAATAAGAAATGCACTTATAAAATGACAAAAGGCTTAGAGAGATTGCTCAGTAGTTAAAGGTGCTTATTTTTAATGACAAGAGTAGGTGTATGATAAAGGACAAATGAGTGATATACATAAGGCACAGTATGAATTCAGAGAAATAAAAGTCTAAAACGGGTTATAGGGTTTGAACTTAGACCTAAATATATGACGGGTATTAATTAGGTGAAGAATGAGTGCCACAAGTAAATAATAAAAATAAAATTTCTGTAAACCATATGTATAAAGATATAATTGAAACACATAGATAATCTCACAAAGAGAAATCACCTCATATCACTTTATATTACAAATTCGGGATATAGTGGTTTGAGAGGGACACATTTTTTTTTTTTATTTTGAGTGCTAAGAACAGCCCTAAAATTACATATGTATTTTTAAGTGATATTGATTTTTTGGTTTTGTTTTCTTTAACCATTCTTCTCTAAATTCATATGAAGAAATACAACTTTTATGAACTAAAATTGCCATTCTTACACATTATTAGTAACACATATTATTTTTTGTTGCTTTTATTTTTATTTATTTATTTGAGAGCAACAGACAGAGAGAAAGAGGCAGATAGAGAGAGAGAGGGAGAATGGGTGTACCAGGTCCTCCAGCCACTGCAAATGAACTCCAGATGCATGCGCTCCCTTGTGCACCTGGCTAACGTGGGTCCTGGGGAATCAAGCCTCGAACCGGGGTCCTTAGGCTTCACAGGCAAGTGCTTAACCACTAAGCAATCTCTCCAGATCACAGATATTATTTTTGATTGAATAATTTAATTGAATTTTCTGGGGATTTTTTTAGTAGTTATGTACACAGTGTGTATATAGCCATGTTGGTACCATCATTAGGCTCCTCCATGTCTTCCCCTCTGAAGGGACCCTCCTCATTGGGGAATGTAGGTTTTGCATTGTGAGAGTAGCTATGAATTATGGGGAAGAGGCAATGTCTCTGTACATAATGTCCCAACTTGTGGCTCTAACAATCTTTCCACCCTCTTTTCCATGGACTTCCCTGAGCCATGTTGGGTTCATTTTAGGTCTACTTCATTGATGAAGTCTTGGGAGCCTCTGTGTCTCTGGATAGCTGGTTTGGTAGGAGTTGAGTGTTCTCTGTGTCTACCTCCTTCACACTTTTGCTGGTACCAGGTTCAACAAGAAAGCAGCATTATTGCTCACTTCCCCAATTACTCTATGGTTTCACCTGGGGCCCTGAGGTGGTGCTATGGGCTCATTCTCACCTCAGGTTCTGTGTCAACCTGAAAAAGAAAAGTAAATTATCCCAAAGACAGTGAAGTCATTGCCAGATAAATGGGATAGCCATTATTATTTTAGAGAAAATTTAATAGGTGTAGGCTCTCTTGTAGCCCACAATTTGTGGGAGCATGATATTGGAGAGTGGGCTCATTTTATGTATATAGTTCTGACTTGTGTCCTAGTTCCAGTTATGGGTCCCGTTCCACTGAGTGAATCTGTTAGCCAATCCAAGAGCAGTTGGTTACCCACTTTGGCTGTGTGCCACTATTGCACTTGTGTGAGCATTACATCAGGTTGTTTGCTGTGGAGTACCTTAGACCACGAGTTGCTTGGACAGATGTTGGACATTTTCCCCAGTCACTAATGTAGCACATTTCTGCACTAGATGAGCTAACTGTATGGGGACACATTCTCATCCTGATTCCAGCCTGGTCACTCCATATCAACAGCATATATGTACCAACAGCATATGGTGTCTTCAGCAGTAGTGTCTTATGATTAACATTTGGTGGGTCATCAAGTACTCTGATAGAAATTTGTCTTCTTTTTGGAAACCTGGTCTCTCTGATCAACAGCTCACTATGGATGTTAACTGCATGCTGGTACTGAGAGTTATAGGCTGCACCAAGGGAAAAGAAGGAAGAAAACTAGGTAATATAAAAGAGAAAGAGGGCTGAAGAGATGGCTTAGCGGTTAAGCGCTTGCCTGTGAAGCCTAAGGACCCCAGTTCGAGGCTCGGTTCCCCAGGTCCCACGTTAGCCAGATGCACAAGGGGGCACACGCGTCTGGAGTTCGTTTGCACAGGCTGGAAGCCCTGGTGAGCCCATTCTCTCTCTCTCCCTCTACCTGTCTTTCTCTCTGTGTCTGTTGCTCTCAAATAAATAAATAAATAAAAATAGAAAGATAGAAGAGGGAGAGAGAAAGAGAAAAAAATAATGGAAGGTTAAGGTTAGTCTTTATCATACCCTCTCTGGGACTCTATGATTCAGTTGTTCCCTCTAAGGACCTTATGAAGGTTCAACCTTTTAGTCTGTCTTTTAGGATATAGAATTTTATGGTACCACTTCCACTTGGGTCTATTTTTGTGTCCCTCCCCAACATTTACCATACCCTCCTGCCCCATTTTGTCCAGTCCTCCTGATGCTTAATAGGTATGTCAGCATCTCAAGTAGATTCAGGTTAGGAGCCACAGATGAGTAAGACCATGCTTCAATTATCTTTCAGTGATTTGGTGTGTTTGCTGAGAATGATCTTTTCTTAAGTTTGACCATTTTTCTTCAAATTTCATTGTGTCATTTTTCCTTATTGCTGTGTAGAATTCCATCATGTAGCTACCACATCTGAGTCATCCATTCATCTAATGATGGGCATCTAGGTTGATTCCAGCTCTTGACTATTATGAATTGAGCAGCTATAAGCATGATTAAGCAATCTCTCTGAACTGAGGCATAGAGCTTTTAGGGTAAATGCCCAATAGCAGAATAACTGGGTCTGTTAGTAACTCTATAGTTAACTTTATTTGGAATCTCCATATTGCTTTCCACAGTAGTTGTACCATCTTACATTTCCACCAACAGTGAATGAGGGTTCCTATTTCTCCACATCCTCACTAGCATTCGTTTCCATTAGCTTTTTTGATGTTTGCTATCCTTACAGGAATAAAGTAGAATCTCATAGTTGTTTTAATTTGCACTTCCCTGATGATTAGGGATGTTGAATATTTTCTTAAGTGTGTGTTTGCCATTTCTATTTCTTCCTCTGAGAATTCCCTGTCCAGTTCTCTGCCCTATTTTGTGAGTGGGTTGTTCAACTTTTTATTATTTAGGTATTTGAGTTCTTTGTAGATTCTAGAAATTAGGCTTCTGTTAGTAGTATAGCTGGCAAATTTTTTTTTCCCCTTCTATGGGTAATCTATTGGCATTATTATTGTATGTTCCTCCGTGAAAAAAAAAATAATAATCAGCTTCATGAGATCCCAAAGGTTGATTGATTATTTAATTTTCTGTGCTACTGGAATTCTGTTCAGAAAGTCTTTACCCACTCCTATATCATGGAAACCTCCTCCTATTTTTCTTCTTCTTGTACTAGCAAAGTTTCTGGTGTTATATTGAGGTCTTTGAACCATTTGAATTTGATTTTTGTCCATGGCAAGATGTGTGGATCGAGTTTCATTTTCCTGCAGATGGTTATCTAATTTGTCCAGCACCATTTGTTGAAGTGGTATCTTTGTACCAGCCTACATTGTTAAGGCCTTTGTCAAATATCAAGTAGCTGTAGTTACTTCACCCAAAGTCCAGGTTGTCAATTCTGTTCCATGGGTCTGTAATCCTGTTTTCATGCCAATGCCATGTTGTCTTTATTAATATGGCTTTGTAATATTGCTTTAGATCAGGTATGGTGATGCCTCCAGAGGTGTTTCCTTTGCTGAGGATATGCTTGGATATCTGAGGCCTTCTGCCATTCCATATGAATTTTGAGATCATTTTAGATTTATTTATGATTATGGCAAACTAGTGATCATTTTATCAATCACCTGTGAATACTGAAATTATGTGTTCTGTAGTAATTCGTACTTGGGAAATTGCATGGTCCTGCTAATCTAATTTTGTGAGATTTCTGTTTAGTTGTTCAGTGTCTTATATTGTTTTAGGTAAATTTAGTTTTCTTTTTTATGTATATTTTTCAGGTGATTGGCCCAAGCAATCTCCAGTATAATTATGATTTCTGTGAATACTTTGCTACATATGTCTTTTCATGAATAGTCATTTTTATTCAGGGCTCTATTAATCCTATTTGATTATTATTTATTTGCTTGATATCTTTATATATCTTTATATTTACTTATAGCTATTTTTAAAAATGTAAGAATGAAAATTAAATTATTTTCAGCATACATATGCTTTATGACATGATACATATGCAATTTTCATATTCAGTACCAAGTTTAATATTTAATACCTTATTGTCATTCAATGGTTAGAGTGTGTTAGAATTAATAATTTCCTTCTTTGAAGATACTTGTGGTCTGATTACTCCCCAAAAGTTTAAGGTCTTCTAGCATACTTTATATTCAGACTAGGTCTTGTTAAGGAAAGTAAAATGGTATGAGTGTATTTCCAGAGTGTTACATTTTCCACTTCGTATTGAAATCAAGAGTGGATTTTTCACTCATCATGTCTTTAATAATCTGATAGGACCCTGTAAGCACAGAAGTATTATCCTTTCTTGATTGGGTCATCCTGCATTTTCTTTTAGATTTATTCACATTTAGCCTCCAGAAATTTGTCAGTTATAGAATCATAGTTTAGATTGGACGACCCTGCTACATATTATCTGTCTGTGACATTAGGAATTGGGGCAAATCTGTGTGGAACATAAGTGTTCTCATTACCCTTTGTGTTATCTTTCAGTTTCCCTATGGTTCTAAGCCATAACATGTGTGTGAAGAATATACAACATAATATATATGTAGCATATATTATATAAACATGAAAACATACATTTTACATGTATTTATTTATTTATTACTTCCCATATACTTAAATCTGTGTAACTTAAAACAGCAAAGATTTTAGGCTAAACTATTTAGGTTGACTACCTTCCCTTTTGCCAATACTGTACTACATATAATAGTAAACATTCTTCCTCCTAGTAAACTTCTATTCTATTGTACTTTTCCATGACATAATGACCCAGTGTTTGAAGTTGCTGGGCACATAAATGTTCTCCCTCCACAACCTGAAGTAATTGGTAATCTTCACAAATGTTAGTTTAGCCCTTTTATATCTTAACACAGGTTGCTTTCTAGTTTTTTTTTTCCCCATTCTAAAATGTATTATACAACTATTCAAGTCCTTTAGGACAATTCTTCCACTATACCTGTGAAGTTTAAAGCTTAGGTGAACTTGCAAAGAAGGAACTTAGTACTGTACACAATTATCATATAAAATGGCATTCTTTGAAATGTGCACATGGTTGCATGGTTTTAAGAACCAACAAAGTCACAGACACTGGCATCTGCCTATACCTGTGCTCACTAACAGTGAAGCAAATAAGCAAAGACCAAGCTGTTCAGCTGAGGCATTTCCTTTCATTGCAGAAGTAACAAGTTTACTACATTCATGTGGTAAAGCCAATTAAAGGTGCAATTTATATATTAAAATATTTTTTTAGAAGTTGTGCATATGAATGTATGTATATACATATACATACATACATACACACACACACACACACACACACACATATATATGCATATATATATATATATATATTCATTAGCATCTGAAACTGGTCTGTTTCCTACTAGTTATCTTAATCAATATAGCAAGCATTTCTATACTGCTTAGTTGTCTAACTTTGAACTGGTAACAGTGTGCCTGGGTTCTAGTAATGGCTTTTGTTTTCTAGCTTATTTTTAAATCACATCAGCATATGAAGATTGCAAGGCATCTTTTAAAACATCCATGAAATATTTTAATTTTAGTCTGTTATGATAGCACATGGATTTTAACACTTTTTAAGTTTATCCACATGACTCCATTGTGCAAGTAAGATTAAAATGGGATGGTTACATGCAAGAATCATTTTAGAGCCATTAAAACTGTTCTAAGTATATGTAGATAATATGTTAATAAAAATAAGTTTAACATCCTGAAAAGGAATTTCATTAAAAATCAAGATCCTAATATTAGCCTGTGAGATAATTATCATCATATTTATCATAAAATAATAGGAAATATATTCTGAACTGCAAAATACTTTCCATAATAAAGTGAAATGTTCACAATAATTTTATGTAAGGAAACATATTCTGTCTACAGTCTTATTTTTGTCTCTTTTGTGATCATAGAAAGGTTGTATGCATATCAATCAGGCAACCATTTCCTAAAACAAACTCTCAGAAGTTAAGAAGTCATCTTATATAAGTATTCTAGCTCATTCTATTATCTCAGAGCTTAAAAACTATATCACAGAAACATCTATGAAATGATAGTATGCAATTTTACATTCAACAATGATAGAACCTGTTAGTTACAGGAAAAGGAAATAACCATTGTGTCATTTAGAAGTTTTTAAAATTAAAAGTTTTTTTTGTTGTTGTTTTGTTTTCCCCTGGAGTAACTGAAAGACAATTAAATGAAATGCTAACAACAAATTAAATGCTTTATAGGTCAGTCATCTCATCAGGTCTCTTTAGGGAAGCTGTTTTCATATAAAGCATGCCATAACCTATTTGCATAATGATTCCGTCTTAACTGTGCCTTCTGCTCTTTTATGCCATGTAGTTTATTCTGACGCATAGCTGATATAGGAGAGACATAAAGGATGGAAAAGCTTCTATTTATGGCAAATAAAATTTTCACAATTCAAGTATAGTAAACTAAGCAAATTAAACCTGACAGTAACTGTCTTTAGAAACCATAGATATGATATAATACAAAATACTTAGGGCTATTTCTTCTCATGCCAAAACAAAAATCAGAGAGTTGAAATAAAAGTATTGGTATTTTGTGTTGGAAAAAAATCTCCTATGTAAGAAATTAATATTTGTGTGCCTTTTTTCCTGCATTGCTCATCTGTACACGTGGAATGGGTTTCAGGTTGTTCAAGCTCTCATTTAAAATGTATTATGTGCACAGAGAAAAAAAATGTAATATTATATATTAAGAAGTGATATTGTGCCAACAATCACAATACATCTTAGGTGAAAGTGTGTGTGTCTGTGTGTGAGACTTCACTCTGACTTCTTGTCTCACATTTCTTTGTGATCTCTTTCAAAAGAATTCAGATGAGACAGAGTGCAGTTTAGAAGAAAGGCAGGCAGGCTTTGTTAAAAGTAGATGATAGCACACCCTCAAGGGATAAGAATGGATAATGCTCAAATGGTCCAATGCATACCAGAATACTTTCATGGAATTGAGTGTAGCTAATGGCCAGAGAGACCATTAGGCCAATTCACTCTAGGCTTCCTTAATATAATTTCTAAGTCTTTGAAATACATAGCTTTCTCAGAGGGTATTTTCTTGTCCAGATAACTAATAGGACCATTTGTATTGACACTTATAGGAGGGGACAATGGTATATACTTGTTCTTTATCAGAAATCCTCCTGATAGATAGCAACCTCATAAGGTGTAGAGCTCCTGGGACCATGTTTAGATAGTTATCAGTTAATGACCTTGCAGAAAGTTCAGAATGTCATGCATCATCCCAGGGCCAAAGACATGACTCAGGTCATGTTCTCTGAACAGTAATTAGAGTCCTTCAGTTCCAGCTCTGGGTTTTAAGTTTTTTCTAAAGAGCAAGGTTTATTTCTTCCAACCTCACTAATATCAGATTTCCTAGCTAACATAAATACTTGCACATGCATGAGTGTGCATATTATACTTACTTGCATAACCAGATTTTCCTGTTATATTTGTTCTGAAATGAGGAAAAGAAATATTTATCTGAATATCTGAATGTAGACTCTGTGACAGCAGCAACAACAGCCTTCATTTATTTTTGTGCATCTAAACTCTCATTTGCTAAATGAGTCAGGAAATGATGATTAGAAGACAAATCAATCAAAATACAGAACTGTTTTGTTAATGTTCACAAATTTGAAATTTACTTTACGTATGTTAGGGGGAAAGGTGACTAAGAATCATCACTTTTTAATATTGATAATATTTTAAGTGTTTTTTTAAATATTTTTGTTTCATATATTAATACAGTAAAATTATAAAATTTAAGGAGGAGTAAGTTTTATGCTTATTTTCATGTCTGTGCTAATGAATATGAGAATAAGAAGATGGGTTAAGGGAGAGCAGGGA
The DNA here is from genome assembly GCF_020740685.1 of Jaculus jaculus. Lineage (NCBI taxonomy): Eukaryota > Metazoa > Chordata > Mammalia > Rodentia > Dipodidae > Jaculus > Jaculus jaculus. The sequence goes on from NC_059125.1 coordinate 79,073,600, forward strand.
ACAAGTATGAGGCATGAGAACATTAATAGATAAGTAACATAAAGAGAAAGAAGTGAATTGAAGTCAAATGTGTTTTAGCCCAGGGTATAACGATTACATAAATGCATGTGTTACATTTGTTTGCTTCTTCCGGGTTTATAAATACAGTTGTTAGGAACTTTAACATATGAAGATACTGCAAAGTGGTCGTATTCCAATCAGGTTGTCTTCTTCTGTCCCCTCTCCCCTGGCCCCATAACACTGTGGTCCCACTTCAGTGGTGGTCTCAGTAATCAATGTGAGGTCATGAATTACATCTACACTAAAGAAAGAATGTGACTTCTGGTTAAGATGGCAGTGTAGGTACCACGCCAAAGCAGCCTAGGGGAGAAAAAAGACCAAAAACACTCAGCAAAATACACACTTTTACTAAAAAGTGAGGTGTATAGGAAATTGAAGTGGCAGCGGAGAAGTAGAAGAGATCCAGAGCCTGCACAGGCTGGCAAAAGCAGCTCCGGTAGCTCCGCCAACCACAGCGGTGGCAGCGCAACAGAAAGTGGCCAGACTCAGCTCCAGCCACAGGAAAAGCCAGGTGTGGGAGCTTCCTTCACACCGGGACTCTCTGAAACTCAGGAAACGCGAAGGGAGAGCGGCAGTGAGCAATGGAGGAGTAGACCACGAGGTAGAAGAACACGTTGAACAGCAAGAGAACCAGAGCAGCTGTGGCTCCCTCCCCTCCCCCACCGCCTGAGCCCAGCACTGGCGAACAGAGCAGCATCCCAGGACCCGGCAACGCCAACTTGGGCCGACAGTGGGACCCAAGCAGGAGCAGAGTTAGGCAGCAACATCAGTGGCTCCAGCACCAGTAACAGTGGCCCCAGATGTAGCAGCTCCAGTCGCGGAAGCAGCGGCAGACCCAGCAGCAGCAGACCCAGGAGCAGCAGCAGCGGCAGATCCCGCAGCAGCAGCTTCACTGGCAGCAGCGGCAGTGGACCCAGCTGCAGCAGCTTCAGCAGCAGTGGTGGCTCCACAAGTGGAAGCTACAGCACCAGCAGAGGCAACAACAGCGGTGGGCCCAGCAGCAGCTTCAGCAGCAGCGGCTACAGACCCAGCAGCAGCAACAGCTTTAGCAGCAGTTCCAGCAGCTGGGGTGCTGATCTGCAGGGCCACACTTGACAGGCTCGGTTTGCCCCACAGGAAAAGCCAGTGCCCAGCACCAGAAATCAGAACAGCAGCCCGACGACCCAGGCAGCAACTTGATTGAGACCAAAATCATCCAAGGTAACTGGGATTGCACCAGGGAAGGGTCTCACTTGGTCGCAAGCTGACTTGGATCCTTCAACAGACCAGAAATCTTAACCTCTTTGTTGATAGAGGATCTGGTCATTATAATAACTACTCTTGCATACATACTCGGGGCTGTTTTTGATTGAATGTCTACAATGTTTAGTTAACTTTTAGAATCTACCTGTATTTTATTCCACTCAGCCTACTTGAATACTCCCATAGCAGGGAAACTGAACCCCTAGGAACATCTTTGTAGATACTCTGAGAGTCTTAAGAGCCACAGCTAACAACTTAAGCTCCTACGCTAAAAATATATAACATCAAATCAATTGATACAGCTAAGAATACCCAGCTTGCTAGAAAATCCAAACATTAACTTAATCCAAGATGCAAAAATATATACATTATAACACAAGAAACACTAAAAAGCAAGATGGTATAAATCCATCTAAAAGTATTAATGCATTAGAAATGTCCTCCAGTGAGAACAAGTTAGAGGAAATGCCTGAGAAAGAGTTCAAAAGAATGATTATAAATATGTTCAAAGAGGTCAAAGAACAAATCAAAAGAATCAAAGAAGAAATGAGAGAGAAAATCAAAGGAATCAAAGAAGACACAGGACACCAATTTAATGAAATAAAGAAGGCAATAGAAGACATAAATAAGGAAATAGAAATAATAAAGAAAAACAAGTCAGAATTACTAGCAGTGAAGAACACAGTTAATGAAATAAAAAACTCTGTAGAAAATCTCACCAGTAAGATGGATGAGGGAGAGGACGGAATATCTAAGGTAGAAGACCAGGTGGCAGATCTAATACAGTCCAACAAAGAGAAAGACAAACTTATAGAAAAGTATGAGTGGGAATTTCAAGATATTCGGGACACTATGAAAAAATCCAATATAAGAATTCAGGGCATAGTACTAGGAGAAGAATTCCACTCCAAAGGCATAGTAGGCGTCTTCACCAAAATCATAGAAGAAAATTTCCCCCAAATTGGGAAAGAGTTGCCAATGCAGATACAGGAAACCTTTAGAACCCCGGCCGGACAAAACCTGGAAAGAACCTCTCCTAGCCATAATATAATCAAACTTCTAAACACAAAAACCAAAGGAAAAAAAAAATATTGAAAGCAGTTAGAGAGAAAAATCAAGTTACCTACAAAAGCAAGCCCATCCGGGTTACAGCAGATTATTCAACACAAACTTTTAAAGCCAGAAGGGCTTGGAGTGATATATTCCAAGTTCTGAAAAATAACAACTGTCAACAAAGGTTACTTTAGCCTGAAAAGTTATCCATTCAAATAGATGGAGAAATAAGGACATTCCATGACAAAAGCAGGTTAAAGGAGTATTAGAAGACAAAACCAGCTCTAAAGAAAATACTTGATAGAATCCTCCATGCTGAAGAAAAGGAAAAGCACACATACAAGGAACTTAGAAAAAAAGCAATACTCAAATACTAGTTAACAGAAGAGAGCACAGGTAGAACTGGAACCACAAAAAAAAAAAAAAGACAAACATAAATACACACCTTTCAATAATGTCTCTTAATATCAACGGCCTCAATGCCCCAACGAAAAGACATAGGTTTGCAGACTCGGTTAAAAAGCAAGAACCTACAATTTGTTGTCTGCAAGAAACTCACCTTTCTACAAAGGATAGACGTTATCTTGGGGTGAAAGGTTGGAAGACGGTGTTTCAAGCAAATGGGCCTAGAAAACAAGCAGGGGCTGCTATCCTAATATCGGACAAGGTAGACTTTAGTCCAACGTTACTCAAGAAAGATAAGGAAGGTCACTTTATATTGATTAAGGGCACACTCCAACAGGAGGACATTACAATCCTAAACATATATGCACCTAACATGGGGGCTCCCAAATTTGTCAAACAAACACTATTAGAACTAACGTCACAGATAACACCAAACACATTGGTGATGGGTGACTTTAACACCCCACTCTCATTATTTGACAGGTCATCCCAGGAAAAAATAAGCAGAGAGGCATCTGGACTAAATGAGGTCATAGAAGGAATGGACCTAACAGGTATATACAGGACATTTCATCCAAACGCTGCAGAATATACATTCTTTTCAGCAGTACATGGAACATTCTCTAAAATAGACCATATATTAGGACACAAAGCAAATCTTAACAAATTCAGGAAAATTGAAATAATTCCTTGCATTCTATCTGACCACAATGAAATTAAACTACAAATCAGTAGCAAGAAAGGCTATAGAGCATACACAAAATCATGGAAACTAAACAATACACCACTAAGTGATGAATGGGTCAATGAAGATAGCAAGAAAGATATCAAAAAAAATTAGAGTCAAACGATAATAAGAACACATCATACCAAAATCTCTGAGACACAATGAAGGCAGTTCTAAGAGGTAAATTTATAGCCTTAAGTGCCTATATTAAGAAATTAGAAAGGTCTCAAGTAAATGACCTAATGCTTCACCTTTAAGCCTTGGAAAAAGAAGAACAAGGCAAACCAATAATCAGTAGACGGGAAGAAATAATAAAGATTAGGGCAAAAATTAATGAAATAGGCCCTCCCCCCCAAAAAAAAACAATCCAAAGAATTAATGAAACAAAGAGTTGGTTCTTTGAAAGGATAAACAAGATTGATAAACCCTTAGCAAATATGACCACAAGAAAGAGAGAAGAGACACAAATTAATAAAATCAGAGATGAAGAAGGTAACATCACAATAGATTCCAGAGAAATTCAAAAAGTTATAGGGACATAATATAAAAGCATATTCTCCACAAAGTATGAAAATCTGAAAGAAATGGATGATTTCCTTGATTTATATGACCTACCTAAATTAAATCAAAATGAGATTAATCACTTAAATAGACCTATACAAAGATTTTGCACTGCAAAGTACACAGTGAAAAAAGCAAAGAGGCAACCTACAGAATGGGAAAAAATCTTCGCTAGCTATGTATCTGATAGAGGATTAATATCTAGGATATACAAAGAACTCAAAAAGTTAAATAATAAGGAATCAAACAAGCCAATCAAAAAATGGGCTATGGAGCTAAATAGAGCATTCTCAAAGGAAGAAATATGAATGGCATATAAGCATCTAAAAATATGTTCTACGTCACTAGTCATCAGGGAAATGCAGATTAAAACTACATTGAGATTCCATCTCACTCCTGTCAGATTGGCCACCATCATGAAAACAAATGATCATAAATGTTGGTGGGGATGTGGAAAAAGAGGAACCCTTCTGCACTGTTGGTGGGAATGCAATCTGGTCCAGCCATTGTGGAAAACAATGTAGGTTCCTAAAACAACTAAAGATTGATTTACCATATGACCCAGCTATAGCACTCCTAAGCATATACCCAAAGCACTCATCTCATTTCCTTAGAAGTACGTGCTTTACCATGTTTATTGCTGCTCAATTTATAATAGGTGGGAAATGGAACCAGCCTAGGTGTCCCTCAACTGATGAGTGAATAATGAAGCTGTGGCACATTTATACAATGGAGTTCTACTCAGCGGTAAAGAAAAATGAAGTTATGAAATTTGCAGAAAAATGGATGGACCTGGAAAGGATTATACTATGTGAGGTAACGCAGGCCCAGAAAGCCAAACGCCACATGTTCTCTCTCATATGTGGATCCTAGCTACAGATGATTGGGCTTCTGCGTGAGAAGGAAAATACTTGGTAGCAGAGGCCAGTAAGTTAAAAAGGAGACATAAAGGAAGAGAAAGGAAGGGAGGAGGATACTTAATAGGTTGATATTGTATATATGCAATTACAATGATTGTGATGGGGAGGTAATATGATGGAGAATGGAATTTCAAAGGGGAATGTGTGGGGGTGGGGAAGGAGGGAATTAGCCCACAGTTATTGGTATGATAAATGTCTCTCCAAATCATGACCCAACATGTGACTCTGACATTCTTTCCACCCCCTCTTCCACAAAATTTCCCTGAGCCATGTTGGGTTCATTTTTGGTCTGCTTCAGTTCTGAGGTGTTGCGGGCCTCTGAGGCTCTGGCTCTCTGATTTGGTAGAAGTTGATTTTTCTCTGTGTTGGTCTCCTTCCCCTTTGTGCTGGTATCTGGTTCACAGGAAAACATCACCCTTGCTTGTGTTGCCAATTGTCCTTAGTTTCAGTTGGGCCCCTTTTCAGGTATGTTGGGGCAGCTGTCTCCTTAGGATCTGCATCTATCTGATAAAGAGAAGCAGATTCTCCAACAGAGAGATAACACTTACTTTTTTGATAGACAGTTTGATAGGTGAAGTCCTTCTTGTACCCCATGATTGATGGTGGCTTGATATTGTAGAGTGGGCTTGTGTTTGGGTATGGTTCTGACTTGTTTCCCAGCTCCAGCTATGGGACTTCTACCACTGAGGGGATCAGTGAGCCAAATCAAGAGCAGTTGGTTCCTCACCATGGCTGTGTGCCACTATTGCACTTGTGTGGGCATCACATCAGGTTATTTGTTGCTAATTAGGTCAGACAATGAGTTGCTTGGACAGATATTGGTCATTTCCCCCAGTCGCCCATGTAGCACCTTCTGGCACTAGACATGCTGACTGTCTGGGGACTGACTCTCTCCTGGCTTCCAGCCATGCCATTCCATTTTACATGTCAGCTGCATATGGAGTCTTCAGCAATAGGGTCTTTCCACTGGCCTTTGGTGGGTCATCAAGTACTCTGACATAAGTCTGTCATTTTTTTGGGAAAACTTGTAGGTATCTCTGATCAAAAGCTCATTGTAGATGGTAGCCCCAAGCTGGAAGTGGGGGTTACAGGTCAGTGCCCACTAAGAAATTGAGGAAAAACATAAGTAATATAGAAGAGTTAGAGAGGAGAGAGAGAGAGAGGGGAGAGGGAGAGAGGGAGGGAGGGAAGATGTAGAAGATTTAGGTTCGTCTTGATCCTACCATCTCCAGTGTCTTGTGGTTCAGGTGTTTCCTGTAAGGGTCTAGTGAAGGTTCAGCCATTTGGTCTATCTTTTAGGAAGTAGAATTTTATGGTACCATTGCCGTTTTGGTCCAGATTACTGTTTTCCACCCTTCGTTGCCCTCCCCGCCCTCCCCAGCCATCCTACTGTCTAGTCCATGAGATGCTTGCTGGGTATGTAAGGTATCTTGGGTAGATTCAGGTTAGGTGTTGTAGATGAGTGAGACTATGTGTTGATTTTTTTTCTGTGATTGGATAAGTTCCCTGAGAATGATCTGTTCCAGGTTCAACCATTTTTCCTCAAATTTCTTTGTGTCGTTTTTTCTTACTGTTGTATAGAATTCCATTGTGTAGATATACCACATCTTTTTTATCCATTCTTCTAGTGATGGACATCTGGGTTGATTCCAGCTTTTAGCTATTACGAATTGAGCTGCTACAAACATGGTTGAGCAAATCTCTCTGGCCTGTGGTTTGAAGATTTTAGGGTAGATGCCCAGTAAGGGTATGACTGGGTCTGTTGGTATTTCTATAGTCAGCTTTTTCAGGAGTCTCCATATTGCTTTCCAAAGTAGTTGTACCATCCTGCATTCCCACCAACAAAAGGGAGCATATATTCACTAGAATGACCCATGAGGTCCCCAAAACTATTGTATGCCATTGTCAAAACATCTGATTACCTGGAAGAGCTAAAAGGTTGCTGAAAACTCCACCTGCTGTGGACACAGGATATTGGAATACTATGCTGGAACCAAAAGGGAAGCTATCATCCTCTTGGCTAGTCCTTATAGTTCTGCAAAACATTATGGGAGCAGCTGGAAGGAAGCAACTATCAAGAACATGAATAAGCAGGAAAATCTGAAGGCTACAAAATCAACCAGTCAGACAAGAAGGATACACTTGTGCCATAGTGGTACACAGCCTCTACAGGTAGCCAGCTGTTCTCTAGATATGAGGGCTGCTCAGTGGGAAAGAAGTCATATCTGGTGCTGGAAATCAAGGCCAAATCCAATGGTCAAGATTCATAGGCCTCAGAGAGAAGGACTTATTGCTCTCTGGTGTAGAAGAGTCTGCTTGAACACCAAAAAGGTCTCTCAAATATCTTTGCATATCCCCTTTAACCCAAGCTGATCTCACTTTTGTTTGGAAAATCTTTTATTTTACAGAAATCAGAGAAAACAGAGGAGAACCAACATACTTTGATAAGACTAAAAGATAGCTGACTGCACACCATGAGACATGCCACCTCTACCACATCTGCCAGGGCACAGGAGAAATTGCAAAAGAAGTAGTGTCATGAATACTGCTTTTATAGCTAGCCTGACAACCAGTTTTAGGGCAATGGTGACAGGCACAGTGATCAATCAAAACCTGTGAAAGCAGAAATCCAAAGGGTACAGAGAGCTCAACAATTAATCAGACTGCCAACAGGACTGCATAGCTTAGGGTGGAAAGAATGTAAGAGCCACAGAGTGGGTAAGAATATCCTGAGGCATCGTCCACTTTCCCTTACCCCAGAGGAACTGACTGAGACCTTCATGATCCCACCATGAATACCATAATCCCAGTGAGTTGGGCCCCAGGGAAATAGGAGTAGGGGCTAGGGGATAAAAGAGTCTAAACTGTTATAATATCTATAAAATAAAATAAATTTCAAAATAACAATAAAAGGGAGCACAGTGGGTTTTTGTTGTTGTTGTTGTTGTTGTTTTTTTTTTTTTTTTTTTTTTTGGTTTTCTTTTGTTCTTTTTTTTTTTTACGCAATTAAAAATTTTTACCCCTAGGCATTTCTAGAAGTGGCTTTCCTATTTTGAGCATGAACAAATGAACTTGAGAAAGTTAGCTGCAAATAAGGCTGTATGAAGATAATGAATTGACAGAGATTTAGAGGTAGACACCAGACGTGCCAGGCCCACAAAACAAACCAGTCCTGTGTCTGGTAATTCAGTAGCAGGTAGCTTGTTAACTAAAGACAAAAGTCAATAGCACTATGAGAGCTGTTGATTAACTCTCTGTGTCCTCTATTTTTTAATATGGTTAGAAAATGTTGCCCATAACACATGGGAAATTAATTTGGGCAATTTTATATTAGTAGACCAAATGCATGATCTTACTGTGTGCACTAGGAAGGAGGATCATGATAGTAAAAGAAAATCACATAAACATATTTTAAAACACAAGCAAAACTTTGAAGACTTTTTGTCACCAATTTTCTGGAGCTAGAATAGTAGTTATTCTCTCCCCTTCTCCATATCCTGACCCATTCATGTGACAAAATTCCAATCAGCCTTAGAAAACAAAGTTAATTCTCTTTTTGTAGCAAACTAAGTAGAAGGGGAAAGAAACTTGCTAAAGCTGTTTCCATGCATTCATTCTGTAACAAGAGATATACAAATTGAGTTTGGCTTAAATACAATCAGGAAGGACACTCAAAACAAGTACCATAGTTCTTGGAAAACCAGGTTAACTATTTCAAATTAAATTCTATCTGTGTAAGGCAAAAATTATATTGTGTCTCTTTCTCTGAAAGCTTTCCTCTTAATTCCAGCCAACTATGGTGGTTTATGCAGTCTCCTTTTCAAAAAAAAAAAAAAAAATCTGCATGAAAGTGGTATACAGATGCTTGTGTATAATTATATAAGAAGGATGCTTACAGATAAATGATGTAATTTTAAACATAAGTATGCACACAACTGGCTAAAACTCTGCCGTACATGCGTTAAGAATTGTGTATTTATTTAAATAGCTCCAATACATTTTGAACTCAACAACCTGTCTATCCTGAATTTATTCTGCTCAGAATCAGTCTACCCTTCAAACATATCCTCTGAGAATTTCACTATCACACAATTGCAGTAGAATGAAGCCTGAGAGAATATTTAAATTATCTGAAGGGTGCTCAGGTGTCTCTACCATTAGAATCTCCTGTTTCCAGTTTTGCCTACTCTCTGTCACTGAGAAACTCACTCTTCATTTTTATTAAACAGAGCAATTTAATGCTGCACATTTTTGGTTCTAGGATCACCATTTATATATGCAAATAAGCATTAGTGCACGAAAATAACCAGTAACAGGAAGCTATAAAACTCATTTTTTTTTTAAATCTTAAACCAGTAAGAATTATAAAAATTCATTCCATTTCCAATGTGAAGCAAAACAGCATTTTCTTTACAATGCAGATATAGTTGAAACAATACTGGTTTAAAAACACCTTTTCTACTGAAAAAAAAAACTAACATAGGAAAACATATTGTGTTGAACCTGACAGCATGGACATTTTTGAATCTTGGTTCAGCTATTTTCTTGCTTTATGACCTTGGTAAAGAAACCTTTCTGAGGCATAGACTCAGGTTCCTCACCTGTATGAATGGAAGCATCATTCTGAGCTCACAATATCATAAAGAAGTGGTACCTGGTTTATAATAACCACTTACAATCTAATAGATGCTATAACAGAATAAAAAGAGAAACTAGACTTTTTTAAAAGAGTTCTAGATAGAAGAGTCAGGGTGACTGGATTAAAACATTTATCCTTCCTTTAAAACTATGTAAAACTTTCTGCCTTATCCACATACAGGAGTAGCAATAGTAGTGCCACATAGAGTTTTTCAGAAGCTTAATTTAAATATGTATAAGATAGGTAAAAATGTATGTGGAAATTGGTCAGTACTATATAACTATTTATTGTTGTTTACTTTCGTTCAGTGCCTTCTTTATTGGAAGCCTTATTTTGTTATATTGTATAAAGCTTGGTTTTGTAATGACTTATGTTCATTTAGTTTATCCCAGTTACAAATTAAGACATTATCTACTGCAAAATTTTTCTAAGAAGCTTAATAACTAAATATTGAGATGAATAATTTGCTCAAGTCATTGGCCCATTAATGGATTGGGTTGTTTCAGTCATAGGTTCTTTGGACTATGCTATGCATATCTTGAGTGACTATGTCTATTATGAGGCAAAAAATGAAGATAGAATGAGGAAGCACTTATTTTATGTATCTATTTTTTAAATGTAATAAAATGCATATCTATTTCATTTTATTATTATGAAGTAAAATATGATCAAAGAACCAAAACACATAATGACAATGTAGGTTGTACTTGACTAAAGATCATTGAAAATTTTTCATGAAGAACTAAGCTAAATAGTGATATATTTTTTATATCAGTGTCTCATACTTCTACTTGATAAAAATTTCCAAAATTACTGTAAATATTTGTCTTTATTTCTTCTACAAAGGACTAGATATACAAGTTTATTCTTTGAATTCTCATCTACCTAGATTAAAACATGAAACCAATGTGGAGGGCCTTCCATAATAACACTTTATGGAAATCTTTATTAGAGAAGTGTACTGTATCCAGATTCAAACTAATTTCTCAGTTGCCTCAGGAACCCTTATTTGATATGAACCAGCACCAAATTCTGTACATCCTTCAGGTTTGTCCTTTAGGATGAGGCAAGACAAAGAAAACTGTTTAGAGATCAGCAGAGATAGAAAAGATCTATTACAAATTTTCCTTGATTACTGAACATTGTTTATTTAATTCTGTACTAAATAATAATTACCACCCCCCAAAACATTTCCAAGGTTCATGCACTTTTCGTGAAAGAAAATTGTGTTTAGTATAATAAAAACTAGAAATTATTTCCTCTCTGGACTTTATTTAAAGAAGCAATGGGAGAAGACATCTGGTCTTATCTATTAATCCAATGTTGAATACCTGTTCTTGCTTACTGTACTGATTATCTGTTTTCATTTCCTTGCCTTTTATACTGATATGTTTCAATAACTCTTGTTATACTCTGCTTCATTAAGTGCTAATGAGTTGAGATATGATAGATATGAGAAAACTTGTCTTTCCTGTGTATTATTATATTTTCTCCTTATATTTATGGTGAAGTTAATAAAATGGTGTACACATTTTAATGATTTTAGAGCTTGGTGCTATTATCATGTATTTTATGCTGACTTTAAACTTTTCTATATAAATATACTCAGTTCATCTTTAAATATGACTATTTAATCATTTGTTTCTGTGGGTCTTGAACAGATAACTGACTTTGTTAATGAAAAGCTTATTTCTATCCAAGTTTTACAAAGAGTCCAGGAGTCCATTGTCTCAGCAGTGAAGGCTGTTTTTCAGACACACCATGTTTGGCCCCATCCCTTTCAGCCTGGAAACAGAGTTCCAATGGCCATGAAAATGGAAGAGACACAATATAAAAAAGGGGCTGGAGGGATGGCATAGTGGTTAAGGCATTTTACTGCAAAGCCAAAGGATCCAGATTCAGTTCCCCAGGACCCATGTTAGCCAGATGCACAAGGAGGCACAAGAGTCTGGAGTATGTTTGCACTGTTTGGAGGCTCTGGTATGCTCATTGTCTCTTTCTCTCCCTTGTTCTCTGTCAAATAAATTAATTTAAAAAATAGACTTACTTTTTATGAAATAAGGGGACCTATGTATGGCTATAGGTAAAACTTGTTGCTTTTATGCCAGTCAGGAATAATCCAAAATACACAGGCTTTAGTTAGAAAAAAAGTTCAGAGTAAGAGAACTTCAGAGACCAGCCATTAGTAATGGGTTTCAGTCTATGCATACTTGGTCTCCATGGTTAACTACATTTCTGTAGTCACTGGTCCACTTTTGCAAGTATTGCTAGGCCTCACCATAGGTCCCTGAATTATTAATACTTTGGTCAGATATGTTAAAAATAGAATTACTTCTGTTAAGCTTATGGTATTAATGACACAATATACCCCCCTATCTGAAACTGATGAAACCCTAGATATTATCCATCATGAGTCAAAGATTTAACTCAGTGGCATGTCAGATAGGGAAATGTAAAGTGAGCAAAATGTTATATTTCTTTACATTTCTTTATACCTAGCTTAAATTAAAAATAGAAGTCACTTCCTTGTACGAGCTCATAAAAGAATGGAATGGAACACTTGTTTAAGCAGATGGGGATGGTAGATAAACAGGAGGCTCTGCAGGTCTGAATAGCATAACACCAGGACTGCACTGTTGAGCAAATTCCTTAAACTCCTTAAGGGCAGATATGTTGGAGACTTCTTGAGACTCCTGGTCTCAGACCTGCCTCACACCTTCAGGCACTTCCTGTAACTGACCAAAAGACCTATTTACAAGTTCCTTTTCTTTTTCCTTTCTTCCCTATCATCTACTAAGATGCATCAAATTTCCCACTATGTTTTAAATTACTTTTATGGCTGTAACTGTCACATGTGAATTGTGATTTATGCCTCTTGTTTTCTAACATCATGTGGTTATTTCCAATAAAAGCTGCCACTGTGAACAGTTTGGGACTGCACCGTGATGTTACCTCCAGGATGTAGACCTAATATCCAGACTTTCCTTTTCTTTTTTTCTTTTTTACCCAATGAAATTTTTGCCTCACATTCCGTGAGTCAATAGTCTTATTTGGGCTACACTGAACCCCATAACACCAGAATTGTTAAGTATCCTAAGAAGCATGACATTTAGTCACTGGAAAGCATGCCCTTTCATGGCACAGTTGATAATGATAGGGTTGTTTCATTACCTTTCACCTGTAATTTTCCTGACATCATTCAAATTAATTTATACTAGCATCTACAAATATGTTAAATTCTTAAGGTACTGATTTTTTTCCACTGGTTAACAAGAAAAATAAATCTTTTTTACAGGCTTCTAGTAATTTCAAATGTTTGAATTAATTTTTTAACTTTTTATATTTATTATTATTTTTATTAACAAGATGTTTCCTAAGGATACATTATGTGTTTGTACCTTCTTTACCCTCATCCCTGCCCCCATTTCATTGAGGACTCTTCTTAGTGAAGTTGCAGGGTTGTGCTTTATTCATTGTGGGAGCAGTAGTCAGTTATTATTTTGGGGAAAGGAATGCTTCTAAGTATGATGTCTCAATCTGTGGCTCTTATAATCTTTCTGCTCACTCTTCTGCAAAACCCCCTGAGCCATGTTGGGTGAGTTTTAAGACTATTAAAGTAATGAGCTCTTGGGAGACTCTGGATCTCTGCTTTGGTGGTGTTTTATGTCCTTAGGGTCTGTCTTCTATAACCTGGTGCTGATTATCAGGAACAGCATGGAAGCAGCACTCTTGCTCATCTCTCCAATTCTTCTGTGGATTCAGCAATGGCTGGACTGATGTGCAAGGGGTAGTTTATCTCCTCTGGTCTTGCTACCTTTTGAAAAAGAAGAATAGAACCTGGCAGCTCTCCCCATGCTCTGTGACAGTAGCAGATGATGCCTTACTGCTATTGAGGGTCATATTTTTTAGACTGTCTCCAAAGATAAATGTTTCTATGGTATCAGCTCATTTTGGATTTAATTTTGTGCTTATTTTCCCACCTCCTCTTCCCCTCCCCCCAAGGCCTTCCATCCCTATTGTCTGGGCTTTGAGTTGCCTTTCAGGTATGACAGTAACTCAAACAAGTCCAGGCTAGGAACCACCTATAAATGACACTATGTGGTGTTTGTCTGTGTTTGTGTGAGTTCACTGAGTATGATCTGTTCCAAGTCTTTCCATTTCTCTAAAAATTTCATTGTATCATTTTTCCTTACTACTGAGTAGAGTTCCATTATGTAAATATACCACAACTTTTTTTATCCATTTATCCAGTGATGAGCACCTGGTTTGATTCCAATTCTTAGCTATAATGAATCACACAGCTATAAACATGGTTGAGGAAATAGCTCTGTATTTAGAATAAATGCCCAGTAAGGCAATATCTGGGTCTGTTGGTAGCACTATATTCATCTTTTCTGGAATCTCCAAATTGATTTCCATAGTGGTTATACAAGTTAAATGCCTTCCAAGAGTGGATGAGCATTTCTCTTTCCCCACATCTCGCCAACATTTGTCATTTTTAGATTTTTTTAAATGATTTCCATCCTTATTTGAGTAAGATGGAATCTCATGGTTGTTTTAGTTCGCATTTCCCTAATGGTTAGGGATTTTGAACGTTTTCTTAAGTGTGTATTAGCCATTTGTAATTCTTTCTCTGAGAACTTCCTATTCAATTCTATGCCCCACTTTTGGAATGGATATTTTTTAACTGTTTACTTTTTTGTGTTCTTTGTGGATTCTAGATATTAGGCTTAGGTCAGTGGTATAGCTGGCAAAGATTTTCTCCCATTCAGTGGGTACTGTGTTGGCTCTGGTTATGGTGTGTTTGTCTGTGCAAATTCTTTTTAGCATTATATTGATACCATTGGTTGAGTGGTTATTTAATTTCCTGGGCTACTAGGGATGTGTACAGGAAGTCTTTTTCCACTTCTATATTGAGGAGAGCGTTTCCTGTTTTTTTTTTTTCCAGCAGGTGAAGAAGAATTTAAGTTCTTATATTGAGGTCTTTAATCCACTTGAACTTCATCTTTGTGTATGGAGAGATGAGTGGGTCTAGTTTAATTTTTCTACATATGGTCATCAAATTTGTCCAATGCCATTTGTTCAAGATGCTATCTTTTCACCAGTCTACATTATTAGCACTTTTGTCAATGATCAAGGAGCTGTAGTTACTTGATCTATTGTCTGTGTCTTCAATTCTGTTTTATTGGTCTACATTTTTTCTTCTTATTCTATTACCATGCTGGTTTTGTTACTATGGAATTATAATGTAGCTTTAGATCAGGTATGATGATAACTCTAGAATTTTGAATTTTTTTTTTTGCTTAAATATGTTGGGATATCCAAAGCCAGCTATGAATTCCATATGAATTTTAAGATCATTATTCAATCTCTATGAAGAATAATACTGGTATTTTCATTAGCATTAAATTAAATCTGTATATTGCTTTTAGTAGAATTTCCATTTTCACAATATTAATTCTACCTGTCCTGGAGTATGGGAGGTCTTTCCATCTTCTCTAATCCTCTTTGGTTTCTTCTTTGAGTTTTCTTTTTTAATGTTTTCATTATATATGTCTTTCACACCTTTGCTTAGCATTATTCCAAGGTATTTATTTATTTTTTGTTTCTGTTGAAAATGGGACAGCATCACTGATTTCTTTATTTGTATATTTGTCTGTTGCATATAGAGAAGCTACTGATATTTGCAAATTGATTTTGTACCCTGCCACTTTATTGAAGTCATTAATAACCTCTAAAAGTTTTGAGATGGAGGCTTTTGGGTCATTTATGTATAGGATCAAGTCATCACATAGGGATAACATGGCTTCTTCCTTTTCTTTTATTTCTTTCTCCTGTCTTCTTGTTTGGGTTAGTACTTCTAGTACTGTGTTGAAAAACACTGTTAAGAGTGGGCAGTCCTGTCTTATTACTAATCTCAATGGGAACTCCTTGAGTCTTCCCCCATTAAATATCATTTCAGAGTTGGGTGGTTCATATTTTGGTAGTTTTTAATTTTGTTTTTCTATTCTACTGACCTTTAATGCATTAATTTATTCATCAAAATGACTCGTCAAAGCTTTTGGTTGGTAACTATGCTCTGAGAGTGAAAATGTTTCAATGTACTTAGAAGAACATTTTTTAAAGGTTTATATTTTTATTTATTTTGTGTATGAGAAATAGGGGTGGAGAGAGAATGGGCATGCTAGGGCCTCTTGCCACTGCAAATGAACTCCACTTTGTTCATCTGGCTTTATGTGGGTATTGGGAAATTGAACCTCAACTTGTAGGCTTTGTAAGCAAGCACTTTTAGCTACTGAGCCAACTCCCCAGACCTAAAACAGTGCATTTTAAGTGATCATCTAAAATTGATGAAAGGAAGCTAATTTCAGTGACTAAGTTCTTTCTTAGGGCAAAGCATATCTGCTGCAAAGAATCTACTCACACAGAATATGCCCCTGAAGTCATTTCCTCTGACTCTCGTTATCTGTTCCTCCATTTTTTTTTTTTTTTTCTTGACAGACTCTGTTTTCAAAGTAGTTATTTTGAAAGTTTCCATGGCTGTGATCATGGTAGGTTATAGGACAGATTGGAAAAGAAAGGTGATATATTGTAAAGATCCACATGTATTATTCAATTTGAAATCCTTAATGAGGGTACACAGGTATTCATCAAATATTAGCATTTTTTTTTCTCTATCACCTCAAATCCCAAACATTTTGCTGTAATTCACATGTCCACAATTCATTACTCCTGCATAGAAAGGAGGCTAGGAGTAGTGTAAAAGTCATTATTATAGAACCTAAACAGAAATCCTTGCTTTGTCACATTGAATTAATTATTTAAACTCTCAATGACTTAACTGAAAATCAAGCAAAAGAAATACAATCAACAAACAAAACAAAGTAAATAGTTTATTAATTTAAAAGTGCTGTGGATAAACAATTGAGAATATGTGTGACACTCATGCTATTATTTGACTGGAGTTATTAAGGTGATTTTCTTCAAAGCCAAAGGTCCCAGGTTTGATTCCTCTAGACCCATGTATGCCAGATACACAAGATGGCACATGCATGTGAAGTTTGTTTGTAGTGGCTAGAGGTCCTGGCACACCCATTCTTTCTCTCTCTCTGTCTCTCTCTCTCTTTTTTCCAAATAAATTAAAAATTAAAAAAAAACCTCATGCTATCATCAAAATCTTAACTCTGCAACATGTATTTTCATGATTATGTTAAATAGATACAATAATTACTAGTATGGATTATTAAATGCTAGTACAGTTTTTGTTCTCTCACCTCACCTTGACATTTCATTCCAAGAAAGGAATAATAAACATAAGTAAAACTCATACAATCTTTATGAGCTTAAGAAAATCTTTTCTTCTCTTTTTTCATGACTTATCTCACTTAATTTTAGTGGTTCCCCAAGTGTAGTCTCCAAATGAACAATAGCAGCAGCAAAAGGAAAACTGGAAAAAAGAAAGTCTGGAGCTCTAACTCAGGCTTGCTGAATCAGCAGTTTTGATTGGCGGGACAGAACATGTAGATTTAAAAAACATTAAATTAAAGCAATTCACAAAAATGTATGAGAACAACTGGCTCACAGTGTTTTAGACCTATATTATTGTGTGTGTGGGTGTATGTGTGTGTGAGAGAGAGAAAGAGAGAGAAAGAGAATATGAGTGAGCAAAATGGGAGATGTTTATACGAAATTTTCTGTATTTAATTTAAATTTTAAATTCTAGAAGGGCACTGGCTTATTCAAATACTAGCAGATAAAATATCCTAGTAATTCTGGTTGTTGTTGACAGGAACATAAGGAGTAATTGTAGCTAGACCTCTTAATTCTAGCATATATTAAATTAGCCAGCTCGCTACGTTTTCATTTATTGCTATGCTAATATGCAAACTACATACTTTGAAAGGTAAATATAAAAGCTTATACCCATAATTTGAATTAGAATATGAAGATTCTTCCATAGACTTTCTAGCCTCTAAAATGTCTGTTAAAAATGCTGAAGATTTTCTTAAAACTTATTTCCTAAAGTTTTTGTTGTGCTATAATATCCAGAGAGAAAAATATATAAATTCAAAAATTTTAAGTGTTAACACACTCATATGATTGACTGGCTTAAAAAATTTTACACATGCTAGCTGGAATATAAGACAGCTTAGATCCAGAGCCCCCAATTTTTTGGGTGGTGAGGTAAATTTGGCAAGAGCAGAGTGACCGACAGCTAGACTTTTTGAGCCTTGTGAAGCTCAGAAATGTCAAGGAAGCACTTGATGTTTTCTGTCAGACAACACAATGGACTAGATAGATAAGCAACAATTTAGATCTTTACAATTACTAAGACTTTAGAGGACAAGTGCGTCACTGGTAAGTAAAATGACATTTCACTAGAAGGGAGAGTACACTGAAATTAGGTAGTCAACAAACTTTGATCTTTAAAGGATTTACTTTGTAGCTATTAAAGGAAATAAAGGAATCTGTGTAGCATTGATAAAGGGGGTATGTATCCTACAAGGGCTGGAATTTAAATTAATCAGTCCCTCTAGAAGGAATGAAGCCAAACAGAGGGCCTATCTGTCACTGTGTAACTTAAGTAATAACTACTTTATAGACTCATTATGCCCCTTAATTTAATGGGTTATTTGGGACCTATCAAGAAAATAAAAGTTTTACTGAATTCCTTTTACAATATCCAAGCATTAGGTGTTTTTAGAAGTGCAACAGGTCTCTTGGTCACTATTAATAATCTGCAGCCTCAAAGGTGGTAAGGAGAGCCTTGGTAAGAACTGTCATTATGGCCTTAAGATATATGGAAAAATTTATTAAACTCATTAACATTTTGAGAATCCATGCTTCAAGTGTCATAAAATTTATTGATTTTACATGTGGAAATTTTTAGGTAATAGCCACCACAGAGTTTGTAAAAATATTCAGTTAGTGCCACTGATTGGGTATCCAGGGTTGTGATAGCTGCCTTAAATTTAAATAATGATGCTGAATCTTAGATTTTGTCTTTATTAGAAACATCCTGGTTAAGGGAATGTAATGTGACAGCATTCCTTTGAGAAATCACATCATGGACATATTTGTATAGTCCATGGTATCCACAGAACCTACTAACCTTCATTGCTATTCAATTAGCTAATACAAAGAGGCTCCCAGCACCCAAGGAATGTACAAGAGAAGTTAATATCTTCAGTGCTATGACATCTGGTGAGAAACTTAGTATAGGCTAAGCAATACTCTGTTGCATGTAGCCTACGTCAGAAGCCCTATATTTGTCCCCAATCTTTAAGTAAACAGGCCTTAATAGGCATATCACGCTTGTGGAGGGAAATATGTAAGGGGTAGCTAAATACATGGATTCAAATTCTGCACAGATCTCAATTTTAATACGAGTATGTAACCAGCAATTGGCACTTTTATGGTTAATACAGTAGTGATGGCAGGCCAGATTCTCACATTGGCAGGTCATGAGCAATTTATGGCCTTCACATATTTATCGTTTGGTGACTCTAGGAGACATGAGAGAAGGCTTATTTCAAGTTTCTGCAGTGAAATCTTTCTTAGAGAAATAATGCAATGCCTGAAATATGGACTGAATCAGGATTCATATTTTGAAATAAATCATATTCAAAATGGACCTATATGTAGATAATGATACAAATGTGATAATAAATTTCAAGGGAAGAAAATTGCCTGTAGAACTCCCAAATGAGTAAAGATGTTGTAATTCCATGCTCTTAATTAATGAGTCAAATGTATTGTTTCTGAGAGTGCATATTTAATGTGATATTGTGTTCTGGGGGGGGTGGGTAGATGCAGTAGATATCTTTCTGCAAAAATTGTGTTCAATGATAGGTCTGTTGAGTTACCCATACAGGTAATTTGATGAAGCCAGTATTTTTGTACCTTCTGAGGAGAGGGCAAACAGCAAAAAGGAGTCTATTTAAATGTGTGTTTAGTGGAACATATTTTCCAAATTTATAATTTTAAAATATGTGTTAGTTGTTGATTGCGGAGATGTAATAATGTCACTAATATTGGATACTTACTATGGGGCACTATTGGATAGGAGCACAGCAACAACTTTGAAGTAATCCACTCTGAGGCATCACATATCCTTTCTAGGTTTAATAACAGGTAAAAGTCCTTCACAAATGGAGAAAACAATGCATTTTGTATAATAAGATCCAATATTTGAAGGTACAGTTTAAACTGGCCTTGGTCCCTATTACCTATTTTGAATGTGAGATCCATAAAGCCCTATTTCATCAAGCAAACATTTAAGTGCCAAAGAATAAAATTTAGTGTATTCATTATCATATGAGAATAGTAATATCCACTATCAGATAAGTGAATGGATTTTATAACTGGGAAATTTAGGCAAGGTAATAGTTTAAATAACTATGTGTCCATCATTTTATATATAGTTACTTGACTAAGATTATAGGGAATATTGTGTTTAAATATAGTAAGATTCTGAACACTGATTAAGCCTATGAAGTTTTGCCAATTGGTACAGTTCAGCAAATGTTAAAGTTAATTCAGGCACAGGAGCCAAACGTTTTGCTACACATATTATTTTAGCAGGTCTTAGATATCCTCTTAGCGCAAACTGTGACTTTCAGTTCATTATTCTTTCCCTTTGCTGTAGTTTGGCTCCTATCTTTTGCCTCCTTCTCTCCTTTCCTTCTTTAGTTTTGTCATTGTGGATACTTGAAGAGTCAAAATGCCTGTCTTTTCTCTCTGTTCGTAAGTTTCTTTCTCTAGACAGCATGAAATCAGCAGTAGTAATGCTAGAGATCCTGCCCAGTGGCAATGGTTTTATGTTTGAAGAACAGTAGCTTAAGCCAGGCATGGTGGTGCATTCCTTTAGTGCTAGTACTCAAGAGGCTGAGGTAGGAGAAATGCATTGAGGTCAAGGCTAGCCTGGGGTTATAGAGCGAGTTCCAGGTCAGTCTGAGCTAGAGGGTGACCTTGCCTCCATACAAGCAATGAAACAAACAAAATAACTCCAACTTAAGCCAGTTTTTAATGCACCTCTTCACTGTTTCACAGGGATACCACAGGTGTTGTCAACTATATTTCGGAGTAACAGGCTTTTAATTGTAATCGTCATAAATAACAGAAGTACCCAGTGGAAAGCCTTTGATCCCATAATCCAAAGGCTAGCAGATTGAAATAATCCTTGGATATGGTCTCTAGTCCTTGCTTCCGCACATTCTTCTACCTTTTATGATTCTAGCTAAATTTTTGTCTTTGTTTACACAAGAATCATGTCTTTGATCACTTGTGCTGACTTTCTGGGTAGTTATGGTTAAAGAGATGAGGAACCAGTAGGGGGCTATCTTCCTCCCCAAAATGCAGTGGTCCCCTGGTGATCAATGTACATATAGAAAGAACAGTTTGTTTATGGCCCAAAGATTGCCCCTTTTGTAACAGCTTTGAGCAAAGTTCAAGTTCGTGGGCTAGATATTATATTGTGCATTGAAAAACGCAGATTAATAACAAATATATCTTCACTCTTTTTCTCATCAGTGCTTGGCTATAAAAGACTATGAATGGACTTTTATTCCCTTCAGAATTAATGATGGCTAAGGCAACTAACAACAGACAGAGAAATAAGAATGTTGCCAATGTTTTAACAAGTACCTTCTATTTTGTTTTTATTAATTATGAACTGTACTGTGTGAAAAACCCCTGTGGCAGTCACATTCCCCTATGTTATTCTCTTATATCCTCTCTCCTTTGCTCCCATTGCACTGCAGGGCCTCCTCAGTGGGGTTATTGGTATTCACCCTGTGGATGTATCAGTCAGTCCATGGGGGAGGGGAGGAGGGACAACAGTTCCTCTGGATATTCCTTCCTACTCTTTGGCTCCTAGAATGTTTCTGCAACTTCTTCCAATCTTATGGCTGTTGGAAATGCCCTTTTATTTTCTCATTCATAGCCTTACTGTAGTTTGGGATTCTGCTTTACACTAGCCTTAGTAGGTTAAGAACAGGCTTTATCTGGGTTGGGAGAAGGGGGGACTTACTCTAATAATTATTGGCCAGGTTATCATCCTAATTTATCAATCTGTAGTCAACAGGTTGCATATAGTAAAATGGAATCTTTATCATCCAGGTAGGTTTCCCCTACAAGAGGTTTCCCCTGCACAGGCATTGTGTTCTTGTGACCCTTTTAGTATTGGCATTTCAATCTTCATTGTATACTATATGTGGTCCCCTGCTTTGATGGAATAGTGAGCATCACACAGAGTATTTGATGAAAACAGGCCCCACTAGTTGGAATATCACGCCAGCATATTGTTAATTAAGAATTGTTCCCTCCTTGGGGATAAGAAGGACAATTTAGGATCAGAGTATGTGGTAGTGCACAAAAGAAACAACTGAGCACAATGCAACTTCAACTTCAAGCTGGATAGTGCAATTAACTGGTAATTCCAGCCTAATAATTATTTCCATTATTAAAAACCCTTTCAATTGTAAAGGAAAAATGAATTAAAGTTATTAATGTTGTACACATGGCCTTGACTTTGGTTTAGTCATGCCTTTTATGGCACCAATTGATCAATTGATATTTATGCCATTGGAAAAAAGAAACATCTTTCTCCCTATGTAGTACAAGACTATTGAACACAGACTCCTGACACTGAACAAATGAGTTCTATTGCCAGGGTCCAGCCCTGGCTTGAAGGAGGGTCCCCAAAGAGAGCTGTGAAAGGGAGCGCCGAAATAACGACTCGAAATCAAGTTCTGGTGCAAGCTGACAGGCTAATGCTGAAGGCAGCTGAGTTTTTCTATCTTTTTCTCTCTGCCTCCTTTTCTGTTTCTATTTTTTTTTTTTATTTTTCTCTTTCTATTTTTCTATTTTTTTCTTGTTTTTTTTTTCTTTTTCTATTTTTTTGTCTTTTTTTCTGTTTTCTGTTTTTCCCTGTTTCTATGCTTCCATGCTTCTATATATCTCTGCTTCTCTGCTGCCACAGCTCTTAGCGTCAGTCTTTTATTTTCTGATCACGTCATGCAAGAACAAACTTCAAGAAAGGTACAATTTCACAGAATTCATAGAAACTTTTTGTTATTACTTATCATCAAACAATCCCACAATTATTCACCTCAAGTAAAATCGTCAGGCCCCTGTAATGATTAACTGTTTTCACATTTTCCCCATATATGTGCGGTCAAGCACTTGTGATTTCCTGGACTTCTATTTTCAATTACTCTATTAAAGGTGAGAGGTAAAACAACCACAAATGGGGCTTCCCATCATTAATCACTGATCCAGTAGATCCATTTATCCTTTAATTATTTATTTTGAATTTTCCTTTTCCTTTTCACATCCCTCCAATACTTAGACTTTTGTACCGCTGATTGAACTACTTCTGACTTCGGTTGTTTTTCTGTAAGGATTCCTGGTAAAGAGTCAATTGCAATTGCCACCATTTAGAAAAAATTAGTCATAGAACAATTTTTACATTGTTCCAGGAAGTTCACTGTTACACTTGTACTGTACTCCATGCCTGACTTTCTTTACGGCCTTTAAGGAAAACAAGTATCTCTGACCCATTTTCTTGTTTTTCCAATTCTATGCCAGAGCCTCTTTCAGATACATTGACCAACACTTCACCAACACCAATTTTTACTGGAAAAGTAAACTTAGAGATTGGGACACCAAGTGAAAGACAGAGAAAGACAAACATTATACAGGAAACCACATATTTCTGTAGCGTAGAGAGACAAAGATTTTTCTATAGAGGGGCCACATTGGACTTCAAGGAAGAGACAGCTGGGCTGGAACTGCGTCAAGCAGCTCTTCAGCGCTGGATTCCTTGTGATCCTGCAATGGCATGCTTGCCGTCTCCGGCAATCTACATTAGTTTAATGAATGCATCTATATCTACTCACAGTCTAAGGAAAATGGAAAAAAAAAAGTCACATGTAATGGTCCTTTGCAGAATGAAGTGGAACAGAAGGATTTTCAGAAAACACATGCTGTAATAACATTGGCAGAGTTGTCCTTAGTACTTGTGGAATGATGGTATTGGCTGAATTCAATAATTTTGCTGTGTAGAAGAGAAGTAGAATCCATTAAGACAGGAACTGGGTATGGCATATGTTATAGCATACTGGGAAACTTTCCTCCTCACATGTATATTGTATCAGTTGGGGAGAAGTGGGAAGATTCATGGGCTAGCCTTTTGTACCCTGTGAAAGTTGAAGAAATTCAAAATATCCAAATAAAGTGCCACAAAGGCACAGTGTAAACTGACAGAAATGAATTCACTCAAATATTTGGTGGCTTTAAGTTTACTGTCAGTAGCACTGGATGTGTATTAAAGTTCTTAATCCTCGAGTCTTAGAAGGAGGAAGCTTCTTGTATTTGCTACTTGTTTTGGTATACTAAGTTCATTGTTCCCTTCTGCCATGGGAATAGTGGCACATTTATCTACCTCTCTCTTACAAAAAGTCAAGAGCTCAACAGGTAAACTTGAATAATCACAGCAGATTCCATGTCATTAAAAGTAGAATTTACAACTAGGTATTAAAAGATAATATCTTTGGCTATTGGCATTACAAACAATAAATATCTATTCTGACATTCTCTAAATTTAATTCATGTATTTAGGCACTAACATTAATGTAATTAGAGATATGATCAAATTGAATTCCATCATTTTGATTACTTTCACTTTGTTATTTTTATCCTTTGTTTCTTCTTCTTGCACTCTTTTGAACTACTTACGTACTTTTTTTAAAAATTTTTTAAATTTATTTATTTGAGAGCGACAGACACAGAGAGAAAGACAGATAGAGGGAGAGAGAGAGAATGGGCGTGCCAGGGCTTCCAGCCTCTGCAAACGAACTCCAGATGCGTGCGCCCCCTTGTGCATCTGGCTAACGTGGGACCTGGGGAACCGAGCCTCGAACCGGGGTCCTTAGGCTTCACAGGCAAGCACTTAACTGCTAAGCCATCTCTCCAGCCCCTACTTACGTACTTTTAAAATTTTCTATTATAATTGATAATCTATAATTTTGAATAGACCACTTTGTATAAATTTTAGTTGTTGCTATTTGGTGGTCTAGGGCTGTCATCCCAAAATATCCAATCTTAAATTTTATAAATCTAGTGTTAAAATTCCATAAAGGAAAGATCTCTACAGACTAAAGGCTCAAAAAATCAGTATTTCTAAAATAAGATATTCAAAAACATAAAAATTGATTAAAATATATATTTATATTTTAAGAGAAAAATTATTTTAGAAACATAAAATATGATAGAACTCTTTATATTGACTTACTGTATGTTGTAAAATAAGGAATAAACACATGTTTGTTTTCAAGACTAAGCACACAGTTATTCTAATAGTAAAAGGGTAAAACAGCTATAAACAAATGAATTGTTATAATGAAGAAATAGCTCAAAATTTAAATTTATCAAGATAAATTAATATATACGGATGATTATTATCTGTACCCACTTTTATGTCTCTGGTAATTTGACGTAGTATGATAAAAACTTTAGCCATTGGTTGAGATGCAATAGAATAGAATCATATCAAGCAAAATGAGTCAGGCTCTGGTACGAAATACTATATTGTCTCTCATTTGTGGATCATATACTGCACAGAGATTCACAAAGCCATTTGTGTATTTGTGTCTGTGTATGTTCATTACATGAAATCAGAAGGCTGTCTGAGTGAAAATAAGGAGAGTGAGTAGTGGGTGAGGAAATGGTGGAGGAAAGGAAATAGGAGGGAATGGGAGATGTATATGGTCAAAGTGTGTGATATACTTGTATGAAAATGTTTTTATGAAGCCCTACCTATGTATAATAAATATACAGCAACGAAACATTATATTAAAATTTTGTTTACCTCACTATTCTTTCATAAGGCTCATAAAAATCATGAGAATATATTTTATGTTTATACTATTAACCCTACCACATTATATTAACCCTACCACATTATATCACATTATAGTCTTAGGTAACTCATTTTACAAGCAATATTGTTTTCAAAAAAATCAATGTTATGGCATGGATATTATCTTACTGAAGAAGTGTCTTATAAGTAATGTAAAAAGAAAACAGGAGAGGAAAGCCATAAGGATTTTGCTAGTATCAAAATATCAAAAATCTCTTTAGTAATTATTTTCTCAGAAAAATATATTAATAAATTAAGAATGAATGCTTGTAAGACATACATCCCTAGGTAACATACTATTTCTTCAGCAAATAAAGTGAATACCAAGTATGAAAATTAGTAATTAGCTGTTGTTCATGGTAGATCATTCATACAATATCCAATACATGTACTGTTGTAGTCAGCTCCACGTTGCAGGAATGAACTTCTAAACAGAAAGCTTATGGGAGGAAGGGATTTATTTCAAGCTTATAGATCCAGGGGACGTTCCATCAATGGCACAAGAAATGGGCTCCCATTTTTAATTCCAAGCAGAAAGAGAAACCATTACCAGCCAGCAAACATCAAAAAGCAGCAAGCACACTCACCAAGAGCTCAAACCTCTCTGCATACCCTTGGAATGGAATTCAGATCCTCCCCCACTGACATGTCCCCCTGTAGCAGGAGTCTGCCTGCTAGGGACTGATGCTGCAAACTCAATTTTAACAAAACATCTGAGTCTATGGGGCCATATATTCAAATAAGCACATTCCGCCCCTGGTCCCCATGGACCCATAACTATCTCACATTGCATTTAATGTTGCAGTTAGTTTCACATTGCTGACACAAAGTACCCAACCAAAAGCAGGTGATGGGTAGAAAGTTGTTATTTTGGCTTACAGACTTAAGGGGGAGCTCCTTGATGGCAGAGGAAACTGTGGCATGAGCAGAGGCTGGACATCACCTCCTAGTCAAAATTAGGTAGACAACATGAACAGGAGAGTGTGCCAAACACTGGTAAGGAGAAGCTGGCTATACAACCCATAAGACTTCCCCAACAACACACCTTCTCTAAGAGCTCCAATTCCCAAATTGCTATCAGCTGAAGACTTAGCACTCAGAACCCCTAATTAAAACACACACACACACACACACACACACACACACACACACACAAATTTCTAGAGGTTAACTTTTTTTTTTATTATTGGCTACTAAACTAACAGTTAATTTAGTTAATTTAATAATCATAGGATCATTATAAGTGACAAATATATGAATTATTTTAGCTGGTATACATTTACTTAGAGATTGAAATGTTTGATGATTTTATTATGCAATATAGTTAGGAATACCAAAAAGCTAAAAGAGTCTAAGATTTTAAATTCATTTTATAATATGCTTTTATCAGTACATATACATTCCTTTATTTAACAAGTATTTATTTATTTTTTAACAATGTATCTAGAATTCTGTACAGTAACTTAATATGTTATTTAGTTTATGATTCACATCAAATAGATTTTAATGATTTTATTGATGAAGCAAAAGTCAGAGATGTCAAGTAGCAGGCTGAAAACATCCTGAGCTTGCAGCTATACTTGGAGAACTTAATAAGAGAAAACCTTGTTAAATGTCATATATATCCATTTCATTATTTAGTATGTGTCTGAGTTTGTGTGTACATCACATAGGATAAAATATTGTAAAATATTTATTGATACTTTTCAAACCTTTACAATTTCATATCAATCAATATTAAATCAGTAAATCTAAACTGACAGTTATTTTGTCAGTTTTAGTTGTTGTTTTTTTCAAGTTAGGATCTATCTCTGGCCGAGGCTGACCTGGAGCTCACTCTAGGTGTGCTGGCAGTATAGGCAAGCACCTCCATTTCTAGCTATGTAGAACTTTTATTAATCACTGTAGTTCAAAATTTATAACTGCAAAGTATAAAAGCATTGATAATAGTGTTTAAAGTGACCAGGTATTTACAATTGCCTATTTTTCATGCTCTGCATTATAGAAACCAACTTGTCAGGTTTTCTTCTGTTTCCTTCAGGGTACTGAATTTTTCCTGCACTAACCAATAAATAAATAAATAAGGATAACTGTGGGTTGGGGACATAACTAAGTGTTAGAGTGCTTCTCACATGATCTTTGAGTTTAACCACCAGAACAGCAATGTATTAATGGAACATTAACTCCTTTTCATGTTTTTGACTGGGTATTGTGTAAGGACACTACCAAATCATGTCTCCTAGTTTTTCCACCTTAATCTTTGAAAATTTTGCTTGTCTCTATTGCCTTTTCTTTACCTTATGATAGGAGCTTCTTTCTATTGGATTTTGATACTTCACAGATTTTATTCTCCTGGAGCAGACTTTCTAAATAAAGTCTTTCCCTAAGTCTTATTTGCTTTCATTTGAAATAAGGTAAATAAGCATTTGAAGTTCTAAGGGGCTTTTAAATTCCCTTAGGTTTGTTGTGGTCCTGCTGTCTATTGAATTCAAAATATGCATTCTATCTCGGTAAATCAAAGAACAAATTGACTCAAAATAGCTCTACTAAAAAGAGTAATTCAAAATAAGCCTTTTTTATTGAAAGATCATAAGAATGAAAACAACTGATATTTTCTGAAAGTACCAATGCTGATGTTATTTGTGCTCCTACAAGCATATTTTTCTTCTTTAATCATAGGAATCAATTTTGTCTATATAATAATATAATTTCCAAAATTCATATTAACATGAGAGATAAGAATGTAAATTAAAAAAGCATAACAAGCATCTCCTTTGCATCATTTACTTTCACTTTGCTAGTACAAAATACTTGATTAGAAGCAGTTTAAATAAAGAAAAGGGTTTGTTTTCAGCTAGAATTTCTAGGATAAACACACTGAGCCACGGCAATCATAGCAGGAGATGGAAACCTGTTCACATCTTCCAAATATTGGATATGAATTAGAGATACAAAACATGAGTGGTGCCTGACAGCAAAATCCCAAGGCTTTCTTCCAGTGACACACTTTTTACAGCAAGGCTCCACATTTTAAAGATTCAATAACCTTCTCCAACGACACCACCAACTGGAGATTAGGTATTTAAACACAAGTCATATATTTTATATTCAAGCCACCACATTTCCACCCTTGACCCCTATACACTCATGGCCATCTCATAATGTAAAATGTATTAATTCTAACTTTAAAAATTTCTGTAGTTAAAGTCCAAACACTTCCAAATCCAAAGTTTCAATGTGATCTCTACCGCTGAGCACTTTCAAAATCAACACACAATTTATAGATTTCTAACATATGACAAAAAATAAACATGCCCAATCCAACAGGGAGCAGTCAGGCGTAATAAGAAAATACTGGACCAAAGAAAAATCAAAACAAGGCAAGGCAGACAACAAGTCCTTCAGCTCTGTGTACAGTAACTAACAATTATGCTAAAATCATTTGGAACCCCTCAAAATCCATCAATTCAGCTGTGCTGTCTGTATCCTCTTTCATGGACTGGAAACATTCTGAGATTACAGTTTACATGAGTGGATATCCCATGGTTTTGGCATCACCAACATTCTTGGATCTCCAATTCAACTGATGGCTCACCTTCACTGCTTTATACGCTGGACTCACAGAGCCTCCTTACAGGGACTTTGACCCTACCTGAGATTACTTAGGTTCAGCAGCTGTCTGGTAGCATGGTGCAATATGTGACCCTTTCCATGTTGCATTTTTGATGCATCTAAAACCAGTACATGGGTGATGCTGACAAATTCTGTTACCAGATAAGGACAAAAACTGATGAATGACAGCTATAGCATCCTCTGTATGCTGTCCTTGGGGAGCAGAGACATCCTTCAGCATTCTTCATTCAGGCCTTTTCTTTTCAATGTATTTTGAATTCTTCCAAACTTGAACCTTCAATGTATTTAGTTTTGCCCTAAGGTCATCCTTCCTATTGCCCCATGGCAGAGTAGTTGGCTGATCTTCAATGGTGTTAATCTCTACCAATTGCTGTAAGCAGAAAGGCAAAAAGTTTTTGTGGTGTAAACATTTTCTTTTTACATTTCTTTCCATGCCAAACTATATTTTTTATTTATCTTCTATATTTTCTTCTATTTCATTGTAGATCTGAAGCAGAGCAGCAAAAAGAATTTATGGCATAGATTCAATGTTTCGCTGCCTTTAAATTTCCTTTGCAAATCACATTTGTCCATTACTTTTAAATTCAGTTTTGCTGAAATTCGCAGGATGCAGGCAGAATGTAGGCCAGTTTATTTGCCAAAATATCTCATAAACTGCCTCTATCCCAGTTCCTGATAGAATACATGTTCTGTTTTGAAATTTTATAAGCGAATAATTCACAGTCCCAACTTCTTCTTTATAATTTACTTTTATTTTATTTATTTATTTATTTGAACGAAAGGTTGAGAGAGAGAGAGAGAGAGAGAGAGAGAGAGAGAGAGAGAGAGAGAGAAGAAGGGAGGAAGAGAGAGAATGGAGCACACTAAGGCCTCTAGCCACTGCAAATGGACTCCAGATGTATGTACTACCTTGTGCATCTGGTTTTACATGGGTACTGGGGAATAGAACTTGGTCCTTAGTATTTTCAGGCAAGCACCTCAACTGCTAAGGCATCTCTCCAGCCCCACAGTCCACATTTCTTTTGACCTTCTTATCATCCAAACTCCCACAAGAGTTGTTTGTTATGCTCTGGTTATACCATTGCAAGGCTTCTCTAGTCCAAAGTTTCAGAGTCTTCCACATCCATACCAGAAACAAGTTGTAAAAATCCAAAAGAGCAAGAAACATATGGACTGGTTTATTATAGCAAAGAACCCTTCGATAAAAGACAGTTCCAATGGAGACAGACCATCATGGAAACAAAAACATAGAAGGATCAGAAAGTCAGCCCACATTGTCATATCAACAGAGAGATGTAAACAACACCAAACAGGGTTGAGATATAACAATTCTAGGCCTACTCCCAGTGACATACTTCCTCTGGTTAGGCTCTACCTCCTAAAAGTTCCAAAACCATTTAGAACAGAGCCATTAGCTGAGAATTAAGTATTCAAAAGCATGAAAGCTGGCATGGTGGAGCATGCCTTTAATCTCAGCAATCAGGAGGAAAAGGTAGGAGGATCACTCAGAGTTTGAGACTACTATGAGACTACATCGTGAATTCCAGGTCAGCCTGGGCTAGAGCAGAGACCCTACCTCAAAAATAAAAATGAGTCCATGAAGACATGTTGCATTCAAAATACAACATCCTTGAAAATTATACTTTTACTGTTTTTTTTTTTTTACTTTGTTTTGCTTTCATTAGAAGAAACTTGGGAATAACTGCAGCCTTCCTGACCCCATATTAAATCCTATACCCCATAGAAGAGGGCCCCTGGAAACTATGAACAGAGAAGGAATAAACTAGTATAGTTTGTAAATAAATGAATAACTAATTTGCAATGAATCAGGTGTTGATAATTCAAACTGTTTAATATGACGGCTGGTTTTATAAATTAATTTACATTTCTTTAAACTTATAAGTCAATTTCAGCCCCAAAGAAAATCTTCTGGTGGGATCCCACAGTTTGTTTTAAAAAGTGTTCTAGAAAATTGTGATAAATTATCAGGTTTTAGAACATTTTTACAAAGATGTAAAATTAGATAGCATTCAACTATAGTATTTTTCTCCGATAGTAATTTATTCAATAATCTGGACACCATCTGGTTTTATTAGCAATCTGTTTCCCACTTGGTGTAGTTAAACAACAATAATACTATTTCATATTTTTTAAATGTTGATTTTTAAGTAAAGCAGATTGTACAATAAGACTCAAAAAGTCAGTGATGTTTAATACAATTATAGATATCATTTTACTTTTTGTACAAATAGAAATTCTACTTAATAAGTATTGTTTAAGTAAACTTGATATTGGTGTTTGTTACAGGTCTGAAAATTAGAGGTTTGAGGACCAAATTTTTAGTGTATAGTATTCTATTTATTAGCAGATTTGAGAGGGTGTTTTAGGAAGACAGAGACAGATTATTTGGGGAAAGCGGGAAAAAAAAACCACAGCTGCTGCCTCTATTGCTCTGGTGCAATATATATATACCAATATATATATACCACCAAGCAGGTATAGCAAAACCTTCTCGGGATTAACAAAAAAAGTAGGTTTTGGATTGGTAGACCCAGTGACAGCAGTTGCTGTGCTAATAATACCAAGCCTATGCCATTGGCCTGAATGGGACAGTGGCCCTGAAACATAGTGAGAAAGAGAGGCAGAGTAGTGCTTATGTAGAAAGGAGAGAGTCGACAGTCTGAGACAGAGACAGAAAAATAAAGAGATACAGAACAGCCAGAAATATAGAACATATACCTTTTCAGGAAAGAGAATAACTGTGGCATTCACGGAGACTTTCATAGCACCTTAGGGACTTGTGAAATTGCCCTATGTATCGAGGTGTGGGTTTGGGGAATGCAGCCTGCTCAATTACCACAACAGGGGAGAGTCCTAGAGTGCCAGAGTTAACATGATGAAATGGCAGAGGAGAGAGTGGAGATCTAGATAGAAAGCTCTGAGATTCTAATAGTATGTAAGGTTGAACATTATGAATCCATTTTGCATTTACCTATACAAAACTTATATAAGGCTTAAACTATAAAAATACTATATGGAATAATTCAAACTGTATTCAAATAGATTCTTAGATTCATTGGATAAACATTTCAGCATCAGATGTTGAAAAAAATTCGTAATATGATTTTTCTAAAGGTAGCACTGTGGCTACAATAAATAATAAGTCATGAATATAGCAGTGGTCAATGGAAAAAATATATTTTTCTGATCATATTAATGTGTTTTATGAAATGTTAACTTCCCTGTATGTGATTGTATATTACATATAAATTTGTTTAGTTTGCTGTTTCCTGAGAGGTTGAAAGAATTCAGACATTTTGTTTGACTCCTCACTATTTTTAATATACGACATGTGTCTTTTAATGTCATATTCATTTCATTATAAAAGTTTGAATCATTTTTAAAACCTTCATACGTATTGTTAAAATTTATAACTTCAAAGGGTATAATAAAATTCTTACAAAGATTGTTTATTTTAATCCACAGGGGCAGTGTTTATTTTTAATTGTTATGACAATATCATTAGAAAGAAAATGGTCATAACGCCTTTTTATTTTACATTCCAATATTTATGAGGTCATATAATCTCCTTTATTTGACCACTCATTAGAAATCTTATTTGTGGCATGTTGCCATTATATAATGATGAAATCACTACAGCAAAACATATAACAGCAAATTAGGAGAAAAAAGTGTTAGGATTAAAATATCAATGGTTACAGCATTTTATATATTCTTAAGCTTATGAACCTTTAGAAATTGAGGATATTAAATGTATAATGTTGAACTGAAAATACTTAGGAAATACCACTTTGGAAAACAAAACATAGGGACAAGAATGCCACCTGTTTTTTTTATTTTTAATGAGAATATGAAAATTATTTAAATAATAATAGAGCCAAAATTCAAAAGAAAATGTTACCTGTATAGATAATAAGTTTATGAGTAACTCCAATTAATATTAGAGTAAATTAGAGCCAGAATATGCTTATTTATATCAGAA
This sequence comes from Jaculus jaculus, assembly GCF_020740685.1. NCBI lineage: Eukaryota > Metazoa > Chordata > Mammalia > Rodentia > Dipodidae > Jaculus > Jaculus jaculus. The sequence goes on from NC_059125.1 coordinate 79,106,765, forward strand.
GCTAAATCAGGATTAAAGAAAATCAGAAAGTCCAAAAATTTTCTATGTCAATTGTTTGATATAAGCATAGAATCTTCATCAAAATGTGGAATTAGGTTATATTTAGTCTTTGAAACAACAATGATGTAAATCACAAATCATGAATTTTATATATATATATATATATATATATATATATATATATATATATATATATATATATATATATATATTTTCTGTATTTAAGGAGCTAAACCTCATGAAGCCAACACCAACACCATCAATTTATTAATTTATTCCTATTTTAACTCTCCCTGGCTTTATGTATTAACATGTGGTTAATAAATATAAAAGCCTCATATTTACAGTTATAATCACTATGCATTTTATGTAGCCATGATTATAAGTAAAAACAAATTACCAAAATGTGTTACCTGTAAAACAGATGTGGTGGTTTGAATTTATGTCCCCCATAGGCTCAGGTGTTTAATTAAAAGTGAATTTGCAGTTTCAGCCCCTAGGAAGCAGATTTCTGCTACAGGAGATGTGTCACTGTGGATGGATGACCTGAATTCCAATCCAAAGTTATGCAGAGACGTTTTACCTCTGGCTGGGTCCCTGCTTGCTGCTTTTTGTTGTATACTAGTTTTGATGATTTTTCTCTCTTCTTGGATTTATGAATGGGAGACAGCTTTTTCAGCCTTTGATGGACATTGCCCTGGATCTATAAGCATGAAATAAATTAATTTCTCCCATAAAACTGTTTTAGGTTGGATGTTCATCCCAACATTATGAAGCTGTCTATGGCAGACCTAGATATTTCTTTCTTTATATGAAAATTTCATATTTTATCAGTTGTTGCAAAACACAGAATTATAAGAGGGGATTAGGTAAACAAAAACAAGGCAACATAGGATTTTCATTGAAATTTATGGGAGAAAAACAAGACAGGCCAGTATATCCTAGAAACAATAGGATTTAATACTTTAATATAAATGCCATAAAGTTAAGAAAAGTATTATTTTTTATTTAGTTAAACAAAGCCAGTCATAAAATTGTATGTTTTAGCAAAAATTCATTTTCAATTAAACCTAGAAATGAAATATAGAATCTTGTTAAGGGTAGCAATAATAGCTGGCACATAATTTTATTTTCTGTTTTCCTAAAAGACTTGGCCAAATTCATCAAATACAATTTATTACAGAAATAGGTTGGAGAAAGAAAAGGAAAACAAAGCCCGTAATAATATTTGTTGCAAGCAAATTGTCCCTTTAAAATAGAAGCTGCTATTTCTTTTTTCCAAGGACACCTTACAATTTTTTAGCATTTTAGGGCATATTTTACATAATTATATAACCACTTAACTCAAATTAACACAATTATCTTCTGAACAGGAACTTTTCACTAAGTATACTCACACCCTCACATCATATATCAGAATCTGTGAGTATGAATTATGTAAGTGAACTATGTGAATAAAATATGGAATGAAATATGACAATGAACTACTGGGAAAACTGTGGGAATAATTCTTACAGGCCTTACAAACAACGTTTCTGAGAGTATTGTTGTGAGAGGCTTTTTCTTCTAAGTTCCTATCTTGTAACTTTCCCTGAAATAAAGCTTCAACCATGTAATCAGCCTTCTTAGAGCCATAGAGCCATATAACCAGGTTTTATTCTGCCTTAGTTTACCTTGGTCCTGAACAGCATAAATGATCAATATTGACAGGGAATGTGCAGAGATGCTAACTGAACTTAAGCCATGCTCTTTGTTACTTCCTCAGTGACTGGTTGAATGCCTGATCCAGAACAATGTTTAGGTCCCTGAAATATGCTGAACATCTTATTGAAAGTAATGGACATTGAAAGTAATGAATTGCCCACAGAAATATTGAAAGCAACAAGTGGGCTTAATGTAATTGCTTTAGGGAATGGTATATTTGTGCTTCTGTGTCATCAGAGCATAGTGGTCACGCCCTCAAATCCATTCTTTTAACAAACATTTGAAGAATTACTTGCAATCAATGTTCCTTGCTCCTCGTGTAATGCTGATTCCTCACTTGTGTGTGGACTGTTCTTTGCCCACTTAATACTAATTCCTAATGTATAGCTGAATCATTGTTCACATATTGCTGCTGTTCAGTAAAAACACCTATAAATGCCTGTCAACAGAATCAGCAGAAGCAGGCACATCAGAAATGTGGCAGCAGAAATAGCGGGATTACTCTGGGTTTAAAGGAATCCAAGGGTCAGTTCTCCTTATTTCAGGCTATTCTCTAAATAGTAACTTTTCCAACTCTTACATGAACAACTCCAAAAGTCAGTTTCTGTAATTCCAGAACAGTATCCCAATTGGGCAAAAACCCTTATAAAAAATGAGGCTCAATCCCTTTGTATTAAATTAGTAAGTAAAATATTTTGAAGTCTTTTAGAAATGTATTTAATTTCAGATAATGACCAGAAGTAACTCAAGGAAGGGAAAGGTTTATTTGGCTTATTGTTTTGAGTGGAAGTTTAATCAGGGAAGAAAAGGCATGGAAAACAGGCTCAGAACATTTCAGCCAATAAGCAGAGAAGAAACAGGAAATGGAAAGGAACTCTAATACAACATGTCCCATTTCCAATGAGCCAATTCCTCCAGCAAGGTTTCACATCCTAAAGATTTCCTGGTCATCCAAAACTGGGCAAACATCTGGGGGCCAAGTGTACAAACACATGAGGCTATGCGGACCATTTTTCAAACAACAATAATACGAGAATTCAGTAAGTTATAATTAATACTGGGCTGGAGAAATGGCTTAGCAGTTAAGCACGTGCCTGTGAAGCTTAAGGACCACGGTTTGAGGCTCAATTCCCCAGGACCCACGTTATCCACAAGGGGGCGCATGCATCTGGAGTTCGTTTGCAGTGGCTGGAGGTCCTGGCATGCTGATTTTCTCTATTTCTCTCTCTGCCTTTTGCTCTCTCTGTCTGTTGCTCTCAAATAAACAAATAAAAATAAAACAGAAAATTAAAATAATTAATACTATCTCTTTACATTTAAAATTTAAACTCAGTTTTCATCTATTTGGAAAGGTGTATTATTTAAAGTTTTATTTTATTATGGTTTTTATAGACTTTATATATTTACCCAAATGTACTTACTATTTTCTTAAAAGTAAATTTCTACACATGTGAATGACTTAGCTGATGGAAGTAGTTTTTAACTATACATACATACATATATATATATGTGTGTGTGTGTGTGTGTGTGTGTGTGTGTGTATAAAATCTCAGTGTAGTTTCCCCCTATCATTTACAACTCATCTATTATACTCCCCAACTATATACTGTGAAAACTAAAAAAAGGGCTAGTAATAAAGAAAATTTTGATGATAAACTCTGGTGGTTAGAATGTATGACCCCATAGACTCAGGCAATTTTGTTTAAGATTAAACTTCCCACTTAAATCCTTAATAGATTGATCACTGCTTCTGGGGCACGTCATTGGAGGAAGATCTTTTAGCACAGCTGTAATATGTGTAAAGATCCAGTTTTAGCTCTGGCTGCTTGATGGTATGTCTCCACTAAGATCCATGAAACTGACTGAGCCAGCTTCTTCAACCACTGATGTTGTTTACCCCGGATTCTGTAAGCCTGAAATGAGCCCTTTTCTCCTATAACCTGCTTCTGGTCAGATGGTTGTCCAACAATGAGAAAGTAACTGCTACATAGATGTACTTATTTCTTAATTAAAAGATTTATATGTATAACATGATGAAATGATAGAATACAAAGATTAGAAATTCCAGGTATTCATTTATACATATGAAATCAGTGAACATAATATTTGTAAAATATTAAATTAGCTATGTTATATAAATTATTGCTTTTAAAACATTAATAAAATAGTTCATTATCAGTATCTTTGTCATCACTTAATTAAAATGGGACATGAATGGCTCAACAAAATTAATTTAAAAAGTCAACTTTTAAAATATATGTACAAAAACTTATTCTATAACAAAATACCACCTTTATTTAATCAATAATATTGATGTTTTAAAACTATTTACCAATGAAATGATGATATATATATTTTTTGTCATTTCTACCATATGAGTTAATTTTGTGTGAATACTGAAAGTGTTGCTACTTGATATCTTTCATGTTATTATTTAAATAAATCACAGAAAATGATTGTTTTATTTTTTACAAATTTCTGCTTCTTTTCATAATGATTTGTTATGAAAATCACTCCCCTACAAGAATCAATTAGAAAATCAAATATAATAAACCATAATATTGGGCTGTAGGAATGGCTTAGTGGTTAGGTGTTTGCTACAAAGCCAAAGGATACAGGTTTGATTCCCCAGCACCCAGGTTAGCCAGATGCACAAGGGGGCACATGCATCCGGAGTTGATTTGCAATGGCTGGAGTCCCTGGCACACTCATATTCATTCTTTCTATCTCTGACTCTCTCCCTCTTTTTCTGTCAAATAAATAAATAAATAATGTAAAAAATAAACCGTAATATTGAGGCACTGGGTAACAACGTATTGATTGCAATCACAAAGAGAATGTTCAATTCAAATGTTGTATCTTAATGCTAGGAGGTAGTTTCCATGACACACAACAGGGAGCAGGAGTTAAAGCAGATCCTAGAACTCCTCTAGAATTAAGAAGACCCACATCAGAATTTAGAGGGCTGAATACATTTTGTATTTACACTGGAGAGTATCAGATAAAGTGGAAGATAAGAGGGATAAAGGGCACCACAGTTCCACAGAAGCATACATAGAATCTTTGGTTATTAACTTGAACATACAGTACATAAGAATGTTCATGGATGTAATACAATTTTCCAGAGTTAACATATATATGGGTTAACATATTTTTTTTTCCATTAGCTATATTGTAGAGATTATTTACTACTGTATAATTCAGTAGACTTCTCAAAGGGATTATGGTCTGTTTGTGAGTGTAACATATAGGGCAAACAACTTCTTGGAATCCACCAAAACAAAGATTAAATGTAGTTTTATTCAAATGGTTCAAGTGGATCTGTGAATTATTTAGTAACATTGTAAAACAAAATAAGACTAGTAAAAAATACAACAAAGTGCAACAATTAACAGTCTAAACATGTCTTCCTTCTTTTGTCCTCCCTTCCTCTTTCTTCTCTCTTTTATCCTTTCTTCCTTCCTTATTCTTTCTTTCTTCCTTCCCTCCTTTCTCTTTCCCTCTTTCTTTATTTCTTCTTTTCTTTGTTTCTTTCTTTCCTTCTTTCTTTTTTCTTTCTTCCTTTCTTTCTTTCTTTCTCTCTTTCTTTCTTTCTTTTTCTTTCTTCTTTCTTGAGTGTGGATAATCTATAACCAAGATTAACATTGAACTTCTGATTCTACTACTTCTGTCTTTAGTGTTAGAATGCTCTGTGAGCACCATCATGCCCAGTTGTGCAGTGCTGGGATTTAACCCAATGCTTTGTTCATGTTAGACAAGAAATATAACAACTTAGCTATATTGTTGGCTCCAAAACATATATTTCAATATTCAATAAAAACATAGAATATATGAATTATCATCAAGAAATAATACAAGCAATAGAGTGAGCATAGAAATACAGATACTACCCATAAGGGGTTATTAAAAGAACAATTTTAAATATGTTGCATATGTTCATGGATATAAAACAAAATATGAAAATAGAGAAGTGGGAAATACAAGACATACTCAAATAAAAACTCCACACATAAAACTTACAACAAAAGAAGCCTACTATGGTTACACAGGTCTGAAATTTCAGCATTTAGAGAAATAAGCAAGATAATTTCTGCAAGGTTGAGGCCAGCTTGGTATATATAACAACTTTCCATTTTTGCCAGGGCTACATGGCAAAAGCCAGACCCAAAAAATTGACAAATATATTGGATACAGTTGAGAATGATTAGAAAAAGTAAACGTGAAGTTCAAAACAGAGTAACTGAAATGAATATACATATATATGTATATTTAAATATTTCGTAACTATAAATATTCATAAATACATGTATATTTAAATAATTTATAAATATATGTATATTTATATATATGTATATATGTAGTTTAAAGATATCCACATTTTACAAAATTATAAAGCAATGTATACCAAGGTCTGAACAAAGAAAGCAAATATAAAGAAAACCACACTAACAAATCACTCATAATATACTACATTCTAATGACAAAGATAATCTAAAAGTTTCCAAATAAAAGTGGTAAGTACAATGTCAGATGTCCTGCAAGTAATCTTTCAGGTAAAACTACAATGCAGTAATATATTAAAAGTACAAATACCCTCCAACCTCCCTCTCTCTCTCCCTCTCTCTCTCTCTTTCTCACACACAATTTGTAGTTATTATCATTTGTATTTTCTTACCCTTCCACTACACAATGTAAACTTCACATATGTGACTTGTTCAGTCCTACTTGCAAGTGAATAGTGACTGAGTGAGCTAGTTTATACTTGAATAAATGATTGTGGGAAAAATAGGATGAAATAAGTCATTTAGTTTAGTAAATGATGGGGAACTCTAATCTTCTGTCAGTCCATCTTTTTTTTTTTAATCTATTCAACACACACAGAGGTTTGTGAAAGCATAGAAAACATTTAAGAATATAGCCCAAAATGTTAACAATGTGTAACTGATTTGGTTGTGGCAATATATAGACTTATGGGCTATCCTTCAGCTTCTATTAACTTTGCTGCTCAAGAGTTTTGGCAAGCAAAAAGTTTGCTATTAGCCCAGTATCTAAGACTCTGTATGGAAAAAAGTACATGGGGTTTCACTTCTCTGCTTCTTGTTGCCAAAGACAAATAATAGCTAGAGGACAAATACTTCAGATTCTTTGTCTGGAAACTGGAAAACCAAAACCCAAAACAACCATATAAAAAAAACACAAGGGAGGCTTATATGTTGTTCTGGTTAGAATGTAAAATTTCCTCCATAAACTAATGTGTTTGGGAAGGTTGTGGAACATTTAGGAGGTGGAGCTTTGCTGGCGAAAGTGTGTCATTGCTGGCAGACCTTGAGATGTTACAACTGTGCCCTGCTCTCTCTCTCTTTCTCTTTCTCTTTCTCCATCCTGTCTGCCACTGTGAGCACTTGATTCAGGATGTCTGCTCAGGACCTGCCATGCCTTTCCTGCTGTGGTGGAATCTTCTCTGTGGATGTCTAACCCAAATTAAGCTCTTTCCTACCCTGTATTGTTTTTGGCATGGTATGTGTTTACAGCAAGGAGAAAGTAACTGATGCAGAGAAACAGAATTCAAATATATTTTACTCCAGTGCTTAGATCCCCCTTTAAGTTGTGCTCCTCAACTTGTGAGCAAGCATCACATCCACAAAGATGGGATCACTTTGAAGTAAAAGTTTTGCTCCTGAGGTCCAGATCTTTTCTATCCGCCTTTCCTAAAATTAAGTTCCCGATATACTTTATCATGCTTGCTCTCATCCTTGAATAATTTCTTTAGGAAATGTTTCACTAAAAAAATTTGCTTCTGACTAAGGATCATCATTTTGAGCCGTAAATGTCTTGAGAATGTAACTTCTAGGTCACTTTGATTAAGAAAAGTTGTATACTAAATGAACAGCTTGCTTCACTTGTTCAGTGATAGAGAAAAGCATATCAGGGAATCAGCACAAGTTTACCCAACATAAATTCCTGCACATTTTTAGCATTGTTATTTTGAAAAGATTGTGGCACAAATCTGATTTAAATGAACAGATAAACAACATTCTCCCAACAATATGTTCTCTCTATCCAAAGTAAAGTAAGAAAACAGGCGGGCAAACTTTGCTCAAAGTGTTTTCTTCCTGTGAGTATTTCAAAGCTTTTAAAAAAAGTAGTAATGAAAGTTTCTGTATCCTCATAAATGCTCCAAAGCTGTCTGAGAGATGTTTGTGGAGAATGTTTTCACTCTCGAAATAACCATGGAGAGCTTTAAAGGAACTGTGAAGTGGCAGGAGCTGTGAAGTGGCATGATAAGAGTGGTGAGGCATATTTAGCACATATAAAATGTGAGCCTCCTTTGAGCTATTGAATTGGATTGTCACTCTTTTTACTGCCATGAATTCAATCTCCTTATTCTCTCTACTTCAAACGATTCACTTCAATAGGTATAGGGAGCATATATGGAAACTCCAATGGCTGGATTCTTTGGAGACAAATAACAGAAGTAACTTAGGAAAGGTTTTCATGATCAAAGGAAATTTCATTCAATTCTCCAATGCTATATTGCCTTCCAATAGTTATTAATACAAAGCTTATGTCTCCAGGTTATACTAGGCTAGTGAACAAAAATATTTGTGGTAAGCTTGTACATTTTTGTAACACATTTGCTTCCTGTGAAGGTTCTGTTGGAGTTATGGACCAGAAATCATTACCATCCTATTATTTTGAATTACCAACATAATAAAATGCTTTTGGTTTACAGAGATAGCCTAATCTACCCTGATCACAATAGATATCTACTGACTAGAATAGATCTATAATACACTTTTCAATATAATAATACTGATTCTTCTTGATACTTTGTAGTTAATGGCTTAAAGAATAAAATCTCAAAGTTAAAGAATAAAAGAAATCCAAAATGACTGAAAGTTGTATTATCTTCTGAGCATGTATTGTCCATGTGATGATTCTATTGATTTAAAATATAGGATTGACCATGACAGCATATCAGAAGTAAAATAGGAAGGAATGCCTATCTATCTATCTATCTATCTATCTATCTATCTATCTATCTATCTATCTAAATCCTACCACTGCCAATGACATAATATTATCATTTGGTAGAATCATAAGAGGACACAATATGGACAGCTGCACAGGGGGAGAATAGAGAAAACATTAATATAATATTGAAAGGCAGGATAGAAAATTTTAAAGTAAACTTAGTGAAGAAATAGCTGGTTGTTATAGGTAGGGGACAGCCTGAACTGTATATTCAGGAGTAAATCAAAAATAGGCTAAAAGATAGGCTGCGGATGGCCCAAGATATGGGTTGGTCGGGTCAACCTAAACTTTATGTCCTGGGAAGAGGAAAAACAAAAATACAGTTTTGAGAAAAACCAAAATAATAAAATAGTTTCCCAAGACAGCCTGACCAAGGACTTAAACTCTGGCTATGCACAAATAAGATATGTAGACATAACTGTACAAGCTTGACAAATACCCTTGTGAAACCCCCTCCCCTTTCTCTTCCTTGCTGAAAACCCTATAAAAAGAAACACCCAATAGGGCTCAAGGTCGACTCCTCTGTCTCCTGCATGAGATACGTGTCCACCCCAGAGCTTTGGTTTCCCAAATAAATCCTCATGCTTTTGCAGCAAGTTTGGTCTCCCATGTGTCTTTGGGTGCATGCTATCTCGAGACTTGAGTGAAGGTCTCCCTCTGGGGGTCTTTCAATATCAAACTTCATATGGCATGGTTTTTGTTTCTTAAATATTTATTTATTTAAGGTATTTTGTTTTCATTTATTTAAGAGAGAGAGAGAGAGAGAGAGAGAGAGAGAGAGAGAGAGAGAGAGAGAGAGAGAAACAAAGATTGGTCATGCCATGGCCTCTAGCCATTGCAAAAGAATTCCAGACACATGAGCTACCATGTATATCTGGCTTATGTGCATACTGGGGAATTAAACCTGGGTCCTTAGACTTTGTAGGTAAGTGTCATAGCACATTTTATCAGGCAGTTTCTATGGATAAGGTGTCTATAGTTCAGAACTTTTTACAGTTTTGTACTAATTTGGGTAATCATTTTGATGAATAGTTTTTTTTTTTTTCTTTTCCTTAGTACATTATACAGTTGGGAGACTTATCTGCAATATGATCAAATCCCTTAGATTAGAAAAGCAGCCTTAGATATGCTGGACTAATGCAGCCTCTGCAGGAAAGTTACTTGCTTTTTGTGGGTCAATGACAGTCAGTCACATCTACCTTGTTTTAACTTCTTATTCAATGCATGAATCCAAATTTAAATGGACCTCCAAAAATTGTACTTTCATTAGAAAATTATATCAATGTCAGGTATGGTGGTGCATGCTTTTTATCCACAGAACTTGATAGGTAGAGGTAAAAAGATCACTATGAGTTCAAGGCCAGGCTTTGAATACATAGTGAATTCCAAGTCAGCTGGGATAGAGCAAGACCCTACCTCAACAAAACAAAAAATAATACATAAAAATCCAAAAACAATTTTTACTATGACCTGGTTCTCAAGGGGAAAATAAGCCATTATTTATTTTTATGGTTAATAGTACTACCACACATTGGTTTCTCATTTCCTTGGACTTCCTGTGTGTGACACTCAAGATATTGTAACCTTTAAGTTTTTTGTTTTTGTTTTTGTTTTTTTTTTTTTGGCTTCTATGTATATAGAATGCTATAAAGGTGCCTTTTCATTTGTCAATATTTAATCCCCTTATTTTCTTATCAATAGGAACATCCTATTATCTTTAATTATAAAGTAATTTTAAAAGAATCTGTGTATCCTTATCACTTTTCTTTTGAATTAATGCATTTATAACTCTGAATGTCTTAACCGTACTGAATGCAAAATGATAAATGGGTTGTTATCTAGGAATAACTGATCTTGCTGATAAAGAAGTGGAAGGGCTTTCTTGATTCTGAAGAGATCCCACATAAATAAGGTGAGAAGGAGAACTTTATCTGTTTCTCACTGTATTTTATAAAAAAAAATATTTTAAATCTAATTCTAGATTCCATAACATATGGAAATTTTCTAGGCTTCAGAAGAAAATTTGTTTTAAATACTCCTTGTTTTGAACAATATTAATACATTTCTTTTTATCTATAAATTATATCTAATGTCATAATTCAGTTAGCTATATAGGTACATGTATTCCATGTGGAGATTATAATATTACAAATTTTTGGTGCTCTGGGTATTAAAATAAACATCATTCCATTTACCTACATCCTTTAGCTACTGCTTATCATTTTCACTTTCCTTTATTTTAAGTCTATGAAATCTAGTTCTGACTGTCCTCATTCTGCACAGAACATGACAAAAGGTGGAATTAACTATGATAATCTTAATAACACAGCTTCTAAACAAAAAGGTTTCAAAATGGTAGAGACAAAGAGAACCTACTGAAGAACTTGCAAAAAGTATATTACTTGACATCAACTATTCCTTTAATAAGTCTTGAATGGTGAATATTATCCGCTTGAAAACTGCATATAGATAATAATTTAGATGGATCAATAACTTTTTCACACTGTGATACAATACATGACACAAACAACTTAAAGAGGTTAGGTTTTATTTTTATTCACATTTTCACAGGGTTTAGTTGATTATATCAGGGAAAATATAGTAGAGCAAGGTATTTCAAGTCATGTGGAACAGGAAACAAAAAATGAAATGAATGCAAATGCTCTTTTCAGCTCTTTTCTTTTCCCCCATTTATTCTACCCAGACCCCCAAAACATGTATGGTTTCATATACATTCAGGAATAGTTTCAGTTAATCTTCTCTGGAAATAGCCTCACAGGAAAAAGAAAGAAAGAAAGAAAGAAAGAAAGAAAGAAAGAAAGAAAGAAAGAAAGAAAGCAAGCACAGCCCTGTCTTTGTAACCTCCTAGTAAAGTCTAAATATAATACAATTTATAATGGAGATTAATCATCACACTAGATATCTTTTAATGTGATCTTACCTGGAAATAGAATGAACCAGCACTCCAGACAACATTGCTTTCAATCTAATAACTGTTTCTGAGATTCGTGAGGGAAATATGTTGGTATTTTTTTGTCTACAGTTTGTGGTAATCTGTTATAGAATTGTTTAGAAATGAATACAGCTTTTCATCCTGAAAATGGAGCACCATTGTAACAAATACCTAAAAGTGAAGTAGTTTTGGAATTGGGTAATAAGCAAAAGACTGAAAAAAAAATTGAAGTACATGACAGGAAAACCTATATTACTTTGAAGAGTCTTGTGAAAAAATGAATGCTAAAGGCACTTTTCCTAAGGGTTCACAAAGAGCATAGGAGATCAGAAAAAAAACTTATTTTGTCATACAACTAACATTTTATCATGGACCCATGGTTGTTACCCTATTAACTATGCACTTGGCAAGATATCAGAAATAAATAAGAACAATTATATAGTGAATGAAGAATATACAATATTTATTTAATAAAATGATTGCAAACTAGGTGAATTATACCCTACTGATAGATGGGATATGGAGTTGTAAGTGTTCAATGTCAATACTTACATGAAACTATTTGATAGTATTTAGAAGACAGTCTATATTGTCCTCATAACTAATAGTGAACTGGAAGAGGAGATTGATAAATATAGGAAAGATCTGGACTGGAGGATACAGAGAAATAGATGAATGAGAGAAATTTGTCATGCTTTTTTTCTATTCTGTAAGCAGAAAATAAGTTGCCCAATGTACATGGAAACAATGAAGTGCTGGGTATATGAAGTTGATGGATCCTCAGAAGACGTGGAGGCTATAGATAACAGATCCACTAAAGGTCCCAAACCTGATTTTGATACAGGCTCCATGGTCTTAGAATGTGGATCTAGCCACATATATCTTAAGACCTCAAAGCCTAACCAATGTTGTATTTTAACTTCTGTGGCATATGATCCCCTTTTATATTTGATCCTCTTTTTTTCCATCTATCTTCATTTTGTAATAACATGACAATTCTATGCAGACCCGAATGTTGCAGTTTGGAGGCAGAGAACTAATTTCCAGTGAAACTAGAAATATGGAGTGTTATTTTGTCCCAGGATGTATCATTGTCAAAGTTTTACCCATAACTAATTTAATGGTTGGAAAAGATGTAATATATGATTATTTGGATTTTACATTTGACATCCTCTGTTCTATCTAACCTGAATATACAGCTTTACTATAATAACGGTACACATTTAAAAAAATCAAGCAAATCTTTCTATTTTATTGACAATTTCTATAATTATAAACAATATATCATTTTCTCCTTTTTTCCTTATTTTTCCTCATTTCTTCTTCACAACTTCACTCCCCATCATATCCCCTCAGCCTTTCCATTTGTCTCTCTTTTATTTTTATGTCATCATCTTTTCTTCTTACTATGATGCTCTTGTGTAGGTAGTGCCAGGCACTGCAAGGTCATGGGTATATATTTTTTTTCAGACAGTCTTACTATGTAGCCAAGGCTGATTTGAACTGAATGATTCTCCTTACTCAATCTCCTGAATACTAAGATTGTATGTGTTCAACACCACACACAGCATATTTCCGAAAGCCATAGCCTGTTCCAGCCTTAAATGTAAGACTCTATGTCTATTTCTGTATCTATCTATCTATCTATTTATCTATCTCTCAAATAAATAAAAATAAAATATTAAAAAACTCGGGCTGGAGAGATGGCTTATCGGTTAAGGCACATGCCTGAAGAGCCAGGGGACCACAGTTTGATTCCCCAGAACCCACGTAAGCCAGATGCACAAGGAAGCACAGCATCTGGAGTTGGTTTACAGGGCTGGAGGCCCAGGCATGCCTATTCTCTCTCTCTCTCATTCTTTCTCTCTCTCTCTCTCTCTTTCTCTCTCTCTCTCTCTCTTTCTCTCTCTCTCTCTCTCTCCTCCTGCTTATTTCTGTATCAATATATCTCTCTCAAATAAATAAAAAATTAAATATTAAAAAATATATAAGACTCTAATGTGATATAAATATATTCAATGTTCAGGTCAGCTTTAGCTGCACAGCAAAACTATGTCTCATAAAAAGAATGCAATGAGGTTGGTAATGATATCTGGAATTTTTGTAATTTGTGTTTTACATGCAGAATGTTCAACTATTTGGTGGCAGAGAGCAGAGCAACTTTTGTTGTGGGTTGAATAAAGGTACCATAAAAGTTATGGTGAAATCCTATTAATACATTGTAGAAATTTGAGAAAGACCTGATCTCTATAAATGCATTTATTTATATGTTTGTTGTGTGGGGAATAGGGATCAATGCCATGACCTCTAGGTGCTGAAAAAGAAAAATCACTTTTTGTGTCTTGCTTATGTGTGTAGCTTGGGGATTGCACTGGGCTGGCAAGTTTTGTGAGTAAGGACTCTTAACCACTAAGCCATTTTTCCAGCCCCTATAAATTCTACATTTTATAAAGAGAAAAATTTGAAAACAGAGATACATGAATTAAACTCCATGTGATGCTACAGATGTTAATGAGAATGATGTTTCTATAAGTAAAATATGCCAAGGGTTACTGTAGGTCACCAGATGCTATGAGAAATAAATGGACCAAACACTTCTTTAGAACAAAGTACATCTATTTGTACTATCTTGTCTCAATATCACAAATCAGTATAAACAATGAATGATCTTTTACTAAGAAACACAAAAAAGACTACTGTTTGATGCATTATAAACATGAGATATGAAGCTAGGCATGGTGGTGCACACCATTAATCTCAACACTTGGGAGGGTAAGAGGATTGCTTTGAGTTCCAGGTCACCCTGAGGCTACATAGTGAAGTCCAGGTCATCCTGGGATAGAGTGAGACTCTACCTTGAAAAACAAAAAAAAATTTTTTTTCTTCTGTTCAAGAAACAATGAATTAACAACCTTTATTCTCCACACAACTAAAAAGTAAATAAATAAAGTTAATATTCATTTCTGGCATTGCCAAAGCATATGGTTCTTTTCTTCTTGTTGTTTATTTTTTTCAAATTTTTATTAACAACTTCCATGGTTATAAAAAGTATCCCATGGTAATACTCTCCCCCCCCCACTTTCCCCTTTGAAACTCCATTCTCCATCATATCCCCTCCCCATCTCAATCAGTCTGTTTTTTATTTTGATTTCATGAATTTTTCCTCCTACTATGATGGTCTTGTGTAGGTGGTGTCAGGCACTGTCAGATAAACATGATGGGACTGGAGAGATAGAAGCCTAAAGACAAATGTTTGACTCCCCAGGTCCCATGTAAGCTAGATGCACGGTGACACAGTGACACAAGGTTGCACATGAGCACAAGGAGGCACATACATCTTGAGTTCAATCTCAGTGGCTGGAGGCCCTGACAACAATTCTCTCTGCCTCTCAGTTTCTCATTGTCACATAA
This sequence comes from Jaculus jaculus, assembly GCF_020740685.1. Taxonomy (NCBI): domain Eukaryota; kingdom Metazoa; phylum Chordata; class Mammalia; order Rodentia; family Dipodidae; genus Jaculus; species Jaculus jaculus. The sequence goes on from NC_059125.1 coordinate 79,121,868, forward strand.
AAAATTAAAAAGGGGGCTGGAGAGATGGATTAGTGGTTAAGCGCTTGCCTGTGAAGCCTAAGGACCCCGGTTCGAGGCTCGGTTCCCCAGGTCCCACGTTAGCCAGATGCAAAAGGGGGCGCACGCGTCTGGAGTTCGTTTGCAGAGGCTGGAAGCCCTGGCGCGCCCATTCTCTCTCTCTCCCTCTATCTGTCTTTCTCTCTGTGTCTGTCGCTCTCAAATAAATAAATAAATAAATAAGTAAATAAATAGGCAGTCTGTTGGGCTTGCCTCAAATAAAATAAGGATTAATGCTTTAAAATAAGAAAATTATGTAGGTAGATTGCTATATACTCTTTAGTTGCATTTTAATATACTTCTTAACTACTAGGAAAATCATAGAAGTATTGTTATATTATTATATTATTTTAACTCTACTCCTCTCCCACTGTAATTAAGCATAGATCATATTATTGCTATTATTGATTTTAAATGTACCTCAAAAGCCAAGGAATTGAAATTTTGATCATGAACCTGTGACATTAATGGCGGGTAGGAGAAGTTTTTGGAGGTAGGGTCTATCACAAAGAACCCAAGTCTTTGGTAACATGATCTTGGATGGGTGTATTTGTTGTAGGAAAACTACTTCTCCCTTGAGGGTCAGTGTAGCACAGGTCCTTTCATGAAGCAAAGATATGAGAGCACAAGAAATGTAGATAGACTGAGAAATACAGTGAAAAGAAGAAAACAAACAAACTTCATTTTTTTGGCTACAAGCAAAAGCTCTTTTGGAGAAGGGAGAGACCCCAGAGTTGGGAGTCCTTGAAATGGGCTTGGTGACTGCTCTTACAGTGTTTGGATCTCTCTCCTCCCCTCTGTCATGGCAATGAGGTGTCAGGGTTTAGATTATCTTCTTTAGGCCCCACTCCAAGACACATAAGGCAATAGCCTTCAAAACAGCTGGCCATTTTAAGGTTTTTATTGTTGTTATTTGTTCATTTCTCATTTCTTTCCTAACATTTGCTTTTATGGTTTTTTTCTCGGTGGTCAATTATAAGTAGTATTTTTGCATCTCAACTGCCTATACCCCATTTAGCTGTGTCAACAGTGCTCTAGACCCATTCTCTACCTTAGTATGCTCCCTTAAACTACCCTCACATTTGGACCCTTTCCCATTCCTGTCTCTTTTTACTTCTTAACTGCCATGAGTTGCAATGTCTCCTAAACTATGTATTTCTGCAGCTATACACTGTACAAACCAAGGCCCCAAACAGCAAGGCTAAGTGGGAATGGTCTTAAACATCTGCCATAGCAATCCAAAATATAAGCAGCTTCTTTCATTTTAGCACATATTCCTCAGTTACTTGTCACAGTTACAGCTCAAAAAATATTTTAATCAAAAAGTAAAATATCTCCATTTATTGAGCAAGTTAGTATTATTTCTTCATTGCCTAGAGGCTTTAAACAGATGGATTTTTTTTTTCTGTAAAAATCTCCAGAATTATTTAAAAGTAATAAAACTAAATATCTTAAAATTCAATTCAATTCATTCATTTAATATTGAGTTTTCCTCCAATATGATACTAAAAATAACATGAATTTACATTGAGGATTGAGAGACACAGTATGAAAATCAGGATGGAGGATTCTCAAGAAGCTGAAAATCAAACTGAAATATGTCCCAGCTATTCCACTCTTGGTCATAACCCTAAGGACTTAACACTTTACTATAGAGATACTTGCTCATCCATGTTTACAATTGCTTTATTCACAATAGCTATAAATGGAACCAGCCTAGATGTCTATTAACTCATGAGTGGATAATAAAAAATGTGATACTTATATGAAATGGAATTTTATTCAGCTAATCAAAATAATATTATGCCCAATCCCAGATACCCTGTGCCTGAGGGGTGTGTGCCATGTAGTGAGTAGGCCAGAACCCTTTTCCACAGCTCTTCCAAGTTCCCTCTTGGTAGGTTCCCCTGAAGCTGGTTTGGCCTGCTTGGACGCTGGGAGCTTACTACAAAGCCCAGCCACTTGCTCTGCTTTCCTGATCTAAGTGCCTATGGGTCCCCAATTCTCAGATCCACTGTGCTGGAGGGTGCATGCCAGAGGGTGCACAAAGCATGGAGTGAGTAGGCCAGATCCCTATTACCTGGCTCTTTTTAGTTTCCTAGTACCAGTAGCCCCCACTTCGGATGGCTTGGGGAGGACTGGTCCCTCTATGGGGGCTATTGAAGCAGACCTTTTGCTCTGGTATCCTGACTGGCTGCTGGGTACCAACATTCCTATGCCCCATGAGTGGTACATCCCACTGTAGGAGCTGGCTTCTTGCCTCTGGATTTCCAGCTTCCTGATGCTTGGTTCTCCAACATGTGATTCCCATGTGCTGAAGAGTATGTGCAAGTTGATAAATAAGCCAGAGCTCCCAGTTCTCCAGGTACCTTTGATGTATCTGTAATCTCCACTATCTGCACATCTGTGGATATAAAAATACCATGCACAAGGACAAAAAATCTGGTTCACATTTAAAACAGAACAACCTCTGAAGGTCCTATAAGAACAAAAGTTTGTTTCCTACTCAATAGAATAAGCTGTCTTCCCACGATTTGTAGAACACAATGCAAAGAAGTGAATGAAAATTGGAAAACTGAGAAATCTCCACCAAGAATGCCTAGTCCCACAATGGAAGAGTCTTATGAAATCAAAGACAAATTAACAGAAATTCAATCCCAAAATGCAAACACAACAACCAATGAGACCCTGATCAAAAGAATTGCTGAACTGGAGGCAAACCATGAAAAACCAACAATTGTATAAATGAAATTGAACAGTATAGTCTCTTAGAGCTTTCTGCTCTTGACAGTAGGCCTAACTTGATTGAAGAAAATGTTAGAACCCTCGAAAGAGATATGAAAGAGTCGCTGGTGAGTCAAGAAATGGAATATCTCAATAATGGATGGATTAAGCATAACGGAGACTCAATCAAATGTAAGAATGAATTCCAAGAAGCATGAAATAAATCGGAACTCAAACTAAAATCATACACCAAAGAAAAGGTGGACATTATTCAAAATAATGCAATAGAAAACCAAAATCAAATTGAGCTTATAAAAACCTCTTTAGAACCCCTCATTAACAGAGTTACTCACATGGAAGACAAAATGCTTCATCTGGAAGACAAGACAGACTAAATTGATTGGGAGGACAGAAACTTTGTAAGTTGAAAAAAATCAAATGAACAGAATATGAGGACACTGTGGGATACCCTAAAACAAACAAACATCTGGATCATGGATATACCACATAGAGAGAAAAATCCAGGCCATAGGCATAGACAATATATTGAACAAAATTATTGAAGATAATTTTAGCAATCTCTCAAAAGAGAGGCCCATCCAGATATAAGAAATCCACAGAACACAAAACAAGACCAAAGAAGAAACTCTCCAAGGCACATCATATTAAAACTCTTAACAAGAAAAATAAAGGAAGAGTACTAAAAGCAGAAAGAGAAAAACAATTCACTACATAAATAGGCAGTACCACCAAATTACCTCAGATTTCTCAATGGAAGCCCTGAAAACCAGAAGGGCCTGGAATGGAACAATTAAAGTCTAAAAAACTATGGCTTATAACCCAAGCTACTCTACAAGGCAAAAGTATACCTCACAATAAATGGTGAAAGGTAAACTTTCCATAAGAAAAGTCCAGATGAATTAAAGACCTCAATATAAGACATGAAACTCTTCAAATACTGGAAGAAAAAATAGGAAAATAGGAGGTACTCACCATGATATAGTACATGAAGTCTTCCTGAATAACACTAGGAAATTAAGCAATTAAACAAGCACCCAACCAATAGGATCTCATAAAGCCAAAAAGCTTTTGCCCAGACAAACATACCATAAGTAAAGCCAATAGATTACCTACAAAATGGGAGAAAATACCACTGACAGAAGCCTAATATGTAGAATCTACAAAGAACTCCAAAAACTAAACAATAAAAAATCAAACAACCCACACACAAAGTGGGGCAGAAAACTGAATAGTGAGTTCTCAGAGGAAAAATTATAAATGGCTAACACAAACTTATGAAAATGTTCAAATACCCAAACTACTCTACTGAGCCAAAATAGCCCTCATAATAGATGGTGAAAGCAAAACTTTCCACAATAAAACTCAGCTATACAACTATATGAACACAAAGCCAAACCTATAGAGAGTACTTCAGGGAATGCTCTGAACAGAAAATTCAAAAACCAACCTCAAGTGTCTACGAGAAGCAGACCACAATAACCAAACTTCAAGAAGGGACAAAAAATAAAAAGGCCAAGAAAACACCAAACCACTTAAGCTACCACAATATGTCAGGTATTAAATCAAACCTCACAGTTATTACTGTAAATATTAATGGCCTTAACTCACCCATCAAGGGACATAAGGTAACAGGGTGGATCAGAAAATTATACCCCTCAATCTGCTGTCTTCAAGAAACCTATGACACCACTAAAGACAGCCACCTCATCAGTATGAAAGGGTGGAAAATAATATTCTAAGCAAACAGAAATAAGAAGCAAGCATGTGTAGCTATACTTATATCAGATAAAATAGACTTCAAACCAAAAGTAATAAAAAAAAAGACAAAGAAGGCCACTTCTTGCCTATCAAGGGAATGATCCAACAAAAGGATATCACAATCATTAATCTTTATGCACCAAATACAGGTACACCAAAATTCATAAAACAAAACCTACTTGACAATAAAATAGAAATAATCATCAATACCATCATAGTTGGGGACTTTAATTCTCCACTATCAGTAATAGATAGATCATCCAAACAGAAAATTAACAGAGAAGAGAACTCAACAACAACAACATAGATAAATTAGACCTAATGGACATCTACAGAACATTCTCCCCAAAATCCACAGATTACACATTCTTCAGTGGCCCATGGAACCTTCTCTAAAATAGATCATATACTGGGTCACAAAGCCTGCTTCCATATATTTAGGAGGATTGACATAATTTCCTGCTTGATATCAGATCACAATGTTGTATTGTTAGAAATCAATAAAAACAGATGTGCCAGGAACCCAACCAACTCCTGGAAACATAACAACGTACTTTTAAGCAATAAGTGGGTAATGGAAGAAAATAAAAATGAAATTGAAAAATTTATAGAAATGAATAACAATTAGAATACAACATACCAAATTTTATGAGCCACAATGAAGGTAGTCCTCAGGGGAAAAATCACTGTGTTAAATGCCTTCATAACAAAGACAGAGAGATCTCAAACCAATAACCTAACCAACCACCTAAAGGCATTGGAAAAATGAAAAGTATCCAACCCAAAAAGCTCCAGATGGAAAGGAATAATTGAGATCAGTGCAGAAATTAATGAATTGCAAACTAAGAAAACAGTTAAGAAAATTGATGGAACAAAGAGCTGGTTCTTTGAAAAAATAAACAAGATTGACAGACCCCTGGTCAATTTGATCAAGCAAATAAAAAACTTCAAATTAACAAAATTAGAAATGAAAAAGAGAGATCACAACAGACATAAGTGAAATTCGGAGAATCATCATGACTTAAAGCCTCTACTCCACAAAATTGGATAATATGGATGAAATGGATGAATTCCTGGGCACATACAACCTACCAAATCTAAACTCAAAACAGATTAATCTCCTAAACAAACTTATCACAAACACTGAGATTGAAAAGGTAATCAAAACCCTCCCTAAAAAGAAGAGTCCAAGACAAGATGGCTTCTCAGCTGAATTCTATGAAAACGTCATAGAAGAACTGAAACAAATTTTTCAAAAATTGTCCCCCATTATTGCTGAACATGGAAAGCTCCCCAACTCCTTGTATGAAGCTAGTACCATCCTAATACCAAAACCAAGCAGAGATGCCACACACACACACACACAAAGAAAACTACAGGCCTATTTCTCTTATGAACTTTGATGCAAGTATTCTGAACAAAATCCTCACAAACGGAATTCAACAATACATCAAAAGCATTATCCACCTGGATCAAGTAGGCTTCATCCCAGGCACCCAGGGATGGTTCAACGTATAGAAATCTGTCAATGTAATACACCACATAAGTAAACTTAAACACAAAAATCACATGATCATCTTGATAGATGCAAAAAAAGGCCTTTGACATAATACAATATCACTTCATGATCAAAATATTAGAGAGAATAGGCATGAACAGTGTATATCTCAACATAATAAAGGCTATATATAAAGATCCTAAAATCCAAATAATACTAAATGGGGAGAGATAGAAGGGATTTCCACTGAGATCAGGAACAAGACATGGATGTCCACTCTCACCTCTGCTCTTCAACATAATACTGGAAGTCCTAGCTCAAGCAATATGACAGCAGAAAGAAATAAAAGGGATACAAATTGTAAAGGAAGAAGTTAAGTTAGCCCTATTTGCAGAGGGCATGATTCTATACATAAGTGATGCAAAAACCTCCATCTCAAAACTCTTAAAAGTTATTAACTCCTTCAGTAAAGTAGCTAGATACAAAATCAATACACAAAAATCAGAGTAGCCTTTCTATATGTGAAAGACAAAGAGAAAGAGAAAGAAGTAAATGTCAAAATAAGTGTCATTGTCCCATTTTCAATGGCATTAAAAAAAAAAAAAAACCTTGGAATAACATTAACCAAGGAGATGAAAGACTTTTAGATGAAAACATAAAAACACTCAAGAAAGAAATTGAGGAGGACTTGAGAAAATGGAAAGACCTCCCATGGTCCTGCATAGGCAGAATTAACATTGTGAAAATGACAATCTGAACAAAAGCAATATATAGATTTTACGCTATACCAGTAAAAATATCAACATCTTTCCTCACAGAGATAGAAAAAAATGCCCTGAAAATTCATATGGAATGGCAGAAGGCTAATGCTGGAAGAAAAAAATGGGAGGAACTTTCCATGATACAGGAATGTGAAAATACTTCCTGAACAAAACCCCAGTAGCTCAGGAAATTAAACAGTCATTCAACCATTGGGATCTATGGAAGCTGAAAAGCTTTTTCACAGACAAGTAAACAATAAGCAGAGCCAATACATTTCCCACAGAATGGGAGAAAATCTTTGTCAGATGCACATTAGACAGAGGCCTAATTGTTAGAATCTACCTAGAACTCAAAAACCTAAACAATAAAAAGTCAAAAAAAACCACTCACAAAATGGGGCAGAGAACGTCACAGGGAACGGTTCTCAGAGGAAGAAATACAAAAGGCAAATACACACTTAAGAAAATGGTCAACATTCCTAATCATCAGTGAAAGGCAAATGAAAACAACTATGAGGTTCCACTTTACCCCAGTAAAGATAGCAAACATTAAAAAATCTAATGACAACAAATGTTGGCAAGGTTGTGGAGAAATAGGAACCCTCATTCTTTGTTAGTAGGAATGCCAGCTAGTACAATCACTACGGAAAGAAATATGGAAACTCCTGAACAGGATGACTATAGAGGTACCAATAAACTCAGTTATTCCCTTATTGGGCATTTATCCTAAAAGCTTGAAACCTCAGCTCAGAGATATTTGTTCAACCATGTTGCTGCTCAATTCATAATACCTAAGATTTGGAATCAACCCAGATGTCCATCATTAGACAGATGGATAACTAAGATGTGATACATCTACATGATGTAATTCTACACAGCAGTAAGGAAAAATGATACAATTAAATTTGAAGAAAAATGGTCAAACTTGGAACAGATCATTCTCAGCTAACTCACCCAATCACAGAAAGATACTCGTTGCATGATCTCACTCATCTGTGTCTCCTAACCTAAATCTGCCTGTGATGCTCACATATATAATAAACATCTAGAAGACTGGACAATAGGGATGATAGGGTTGGAGGGGAGAGTAAGGGTGGGGGTGGGGGACAAAAAAATGGACCTAAATGGAAATGGTATCATAAAATCCTACATCTTGAAAGACATACTAAAGAGTTGAACCATCATCAGGTGCTTAGAGAGAATACCTGATTTACAGGGGCCTGGAGAGTGTATGATAAAGACTATCCTCACTCTTCTCCTGTTTTTCTCTCTCTTTACCTCTTTCTCTTTTATATTGTTAATATTTTTATTCCTTTTTCTCTCTTGGTACTGACTTGTAACTCCCAGTACCAGCATGTGGTTAACATGTACAATGAGCTGTTCATCAGAGAGACATAAAAGACATACAAAAAAAGACAGAATTCTGTCAGAGTACTTGATAACCCACCAAAGGTGAATTGCAAGACCCTACTGCCAAAGAAACCGTATGCTGTTGGGAAGTAACATGGAGAGACATGGCTGGAAACTGGAAGAGTCAATCTCCAGACAGTTAGCTTGTCTAGTGCCAGAAGGTGTTACATGAGCTACTGAGGGAAAATGATCAACATCTGCCTAACCAACTTGTGGTCTAAGCTACTCAACAACAATCAACCTGATGTGATGCTCACTCAAGTGCAATAGTGGCACACAGTCATGGTGGGTTACCAACTGCTCCTTATTTGGCTAATGGATTTTCTCAGTGGAACTGAACCCATACCTGGAATGGCGAAACAAGTTAGAACTATGTCCAGAAACTAGCCTGCTCTCCAATATTAAGCTCCCACCAATAGTGGGCTACAAGAGGGCCTACACCTATTAAATTCTCTCTAAAATAAGCGTGGATATCTGTGTATTTTGCACTGATCTCACTCTCTGACTCAGAAGCAAACAACCTGGCATGATGCTCACACAAGTGTAATAGTGGCACACAGCCATGGTGGGTAACCATCTGCTCTTGGATTGGCTAGCAGATCTGCTCAGTGGAAAAAAAAAAAAAAAACAAATTGGGAACTGGGAAATAAATCAGAATCATATCTAGATAATAATTCTGATTTCCATTGATAAGCTCCCACTAATCTTAGTCTATAAGAGGGTCTATACCATTTAAATTCTATTTTTCTTAAATGTTTTTTTTTTGTTTATTTTTATTTATTTATTTGAAAGTGACAGGCATAGAGAGAAAGAGCCAGATAGAGAGAGAGAATAGGCATGTAATCGAGGTTCTTAGGCTTCACAGGCAGGCGCTTAACCATTAAGCCATCTCTCCAGCCCTAAATTCTCTCTAAATTAACAATACTTATCCCATTTATCCAGTGCTGACTTCATTCTTTCTTGGAAAATCTGCTTATCAGCTTTTCTTTTTCAGATGGGAGCTGGACCTGAGGAGATAAACGACCCAGTGCACATCACCCCAGACCCGGCTGAAAACACAGAGGAATTTGGGAAATAAACAAGAGTGCTGCTTCCTTAGTGAATCTGACCTCAGCACAAGGGTGATGGAGAGAGACACTGGGGACAATTAACACCCCTACCAAACCAGAGATCCAGAGGCTCCTAAGTGCCCATCACTGAAGTAGACTTAAAATGCTCCCAGCATGGCTCAGATAATTTTGCAAAAGATGGGTGAGAAAGATTGTTAGAGCCACAAGTTGAGACATTTTGCACAGAGACATTGCCTCTCCTGCCATAAAGCTAGACCCACAATCCCCATGGGGTTGACCTGCTTCCCCAATGATGAAAACCACTTCAGATAAGGGACAGGAATGAGGGAATGGATGTTACCAACATGTGTTGTTTATATACTAAATATATCTATATCCAATAAAAAATAAAATGGCAAAAAGTCAACTCTATGAGTATATGAAGCAAAACCAGACCTACAGAGAAAAATTCAGGGAATTATACACAGAAGAGTTCACAACCAATCTGAAGAGCCAATAAGAAGAAGGACACAATATCTAAAAATAGACCAGGCTGAAAAAAGTATAAAACTTAAGGAAGCCCCAAATCTCACAAGAACCTCATCATGGCAGGGACTAATGCACACCTCACAGTAACAATAAATATTAATGGTCTTAACTCACCCAATCATCAAAAGTCACAAGTTATCAGGGCGGATCAAAAAGATGGATTCTTCTATCTGCTGTCTTCAAGAAACCAACTCACAGCTAAAGGCAGACACCTCCTCAGGGTAAACGGATGGAACATGATATTCCAAGCAAATGTAAATTAAAAAAAGTAGAGGTTGCTATATAAATATCTGATAAAATAGACTTCAAACCAAAGTAATTAAAAAAAGACAAAGAATGCCACTTCTTACTCATCAAGGGAATGATCAAACATGATAACATGACAATCATATATCTGTATGCACCAAACACAGATGCACCACAGTTTGTAAAACAAAACCCACTTGACAATAAAACAGAAATAAAAACCAATACCATCCTAGTTGGATACTTCAAGACTAAAATATCATCAGTGGACAGATCATCTATGCCTAAAATCAATGGAGAAATAACAGAACTTAACAACACCATAGATCAACTAGACCTACAGGACATCTACAGAACTTTCTACCCCAACTCTACAGAATACACATTCTTTTCAGCAGCCCATGGAACCTTCTCCAAAATAGACCATATATTAGGCAATAAAATGTGCCTCCATAAATTCAGGAAAATTGAAGTAACTTCCTGCATCATATCAGATCACAATGCTTGAAAGCTATAAATCAACAAGAGACACATCAAGAACTCTACCACAATACTGGAAACTAAAAAGCACACTTTTAAACAATGGCGCCATAGTGTCATGACTATTATGAGGGTAAACAACTGTTACCTGGATTGATTTAAGACCTGAAATTTATGCCTGACAGTGAAAATCTTGCCAAAACCCAATGGCTTGGAAGACCATGAGGCATGAGGAGCTTCTACTGTTGTTTGGCTAAATGGACATGTTGTATTCATCAAATTGACTTCTAAATATTTCTATTTATGTCCATAGATTGTGATTGCTCTTAGTATTAGTCAGAGAAACTTCTCTTTGTAAATGGAATAGTAGGTTTTGCAAAAGTAAGTTTATGTTTACAATGAACATTAGATATACAAAACTAATTCTAAGAAATGTTTGCAGGCTGAAAATAAAATTAAATGGAAGTAAAAACCGAGTATATTTATATATCTTAATTAGATACAGAAAATAATCTCAAGAAGGTGCATGTTGAGGTGCATTCATGATATATTGAAAATTGCTTCTCATAATACTGACTTGAGAATATATATTTTTGAGTTAATATATAATCTGGGTATATAATTAAAGAAAAATTTATTATTATTATAATCCCAAAGTCAAATGCTAATGCCTACTTGTTATACTAAGTACTAATTTTGTCTGAGTTACTATGGATATTTCATGTGTATATATGTATACATATTATTAATGTTATTTACTTAAATAGCAATTCAAAAAATTGAATTGCTATAATCACACAGTAGAATATATATTTGTACAATTTCTCTCACAATTTTTCTTCTGATATAGACAATATTATTCTCTGAAAAGTAGGGGAACTGTGGACAAAATTGTCACAAAGAATTCTGAAAAACATTTATTTTTGTCTATTGTACTTGTGTGGTAAGTGCGTTTAGCCCCTCATTTATCAGAAGAGTTCCATGAATACTTCTTCAGGTTTTAGTGAATCCTCAAATCAAAAACTGTTTTATACTCAAGACACAGAAAATGTATGCCTTTGTTCTAACATAACAGAGCCAAAAATGTTTTCTCAATGAAATGACAATATATTCAGACATTTTCTCTGCTTTCATATCTCTTTATGTAAATTATCTTATATTAAGGAAGGATTAAATACAACTAATACACATATACTAACATAAATATTGTCAAGTTTTTCAAAAATCTTTTGCTCAGAAAGAGAATTCATATATCTTTAGAATTCTAATAGCTACTTGCTAAGCCTAAGGCCATAAGAGACATTCAAATGCCTTTCAAATCATCCAAAAACACTTTCAGCATAGTTTCAGAGTAATGAGACTTTGTACATGCAAATTGTTGATTCTTGTTTAGACTATATGATAAATACTTATTAATTCAATGTGTGGTTCACTGACACATCCTTTTTATAGGCATACTTACTAAAAACTGTAATCTACTGTAACTACAATCAATAGGAGCTCTTACAATAAATTGTTCAACTTGGCAATGATTCTATAATTTCCTAAACATCCTATCCAGAGTGGATATTAGGCAGTTACTCCAAAGTAACTCATGATCATTCTGAGACTCAAATTCTCATAATCATTTAAAGTACAACTATTTTATGCTTCAACAGAAAGACTTCCTTGGTTTATTTTATTTTTCAAGATTTCAATGGCCTTATAATTTGTATTGTCTTCTACAATAGCAATTGTATTTTAAGTCCTATTCTTTAAATCATGTGTTTCTTACTGTCTTGATTTTGTTTGCTTTTTTTCTGGTTTATAAATATACATGTTTAGATTATGTGCCTTCATTATTCATAAATATTATGCATGTGTTTATTTATATTTCTTGTTTAATTTAAAATATTATGAAGTATTAATTAAAATGTATACTGGAGCTTAAATTTTTGAACATAGGGCTTTTATTCATATCTTTATATCTCTAAAGGACACACTACACATAGCAGACACTCAGTACATATTTCGAAAACAACATGATGTTTTTAAATTCAGTGATGAAATTAAGGAGTGAAAAGTTTAAAATGTAAGAGTTGGCTTCTCAAAATGAAAAGGTATTAATATTACATAATATAAACATTCATGAATTTATAAGTACTATCTCTATAATTCTTCAAATTCATTAATACAATACTTTAGTTTCCCCAGGCTACAACAGCAAGGAATTTCAAAATGGGAGGCTTAAAATGCCTGAATGTTATTGTATCATAGATGTTGAATCTAGAAATTAAAAAAAATAATAAAATCTAAGTGTCTACATGTCTTGCTTTCTTTAAAGCTTGTAGGTAGGTGGTGTGCTTTGAATGCAAAATAACGCCGCCATGGTTCATGGGTTTGAGTACTTAGTTCCCAGCAGGTGGTGCTGGTTGGGAAGGTTGTGGAACCTTTCGGATATCGAGCCTTGCTGGAAGAAGTGGGTCGATAGCAGTAGAACTTGAGGTTTTATAAGGAGGCTCAACTTTCTGTTCTTTCCCTTGGTTGCTGAGTACGGATTCAATGTGACTAACCAGATTCCTGATATTTCTATCATGTGTTCCTTGACTTAATGGAATATAAACTGAAATAAACCCTTCCATCCTAAAGGTACTTCCTGTCATGTATTTAGTTACAGCGATGGGAACAGTAACGTACACAGAATGCAAATGTATTTTAATCTGCCTGAATCTTTTATGTATTTAATATTTTATTTATTTATTTATTTATTTATTTATTTATTTATTTATTTATTTATTTATTATTTGTTAGAGAGAGACAGATGTAGAGAAGGATGGAGGGAGGAAGGGAGAGAGGGAGAGAGAGAGAAAATGAGTATACCACGGACTCTATCTATTGCAAAAGAACTGCACATGAATGCACTAACTTTAGGCTTTATAGGCAAGTGTCTTAACCACTGAGGCATCTCTCCATGCCTAAACTTTTAAAAAATAGCATATAACGAAAAGCTGCTTGTTCACAAGGATTATATGTTGTTTTACCATGCCATGTTTTCCATTATTTTTAAATCTATAGTTCAACAATATTTGTACATACAGTTTTATACAAATCATCATAAACCAATGTCTAAAAATTATTTTCCTAAAAAAGAAATCTTTACAAATGATTACTCACAGTTCTTTCTCACTCAAATTTGTCCACACATAGACTAGATGAACATAAATCAAAATTCCTTCCCTAAAGATTTGCTTACTATGAATATTTCACATAAATGCAATCATCCATAAATGGTCCTTTACAATTAATCTATTTAACTGAAGAGAATATGTTGTTAAGTTTGTCCCATGTTGTGGTATGCATCATCTGTTCAATCTATTTTTGAGTTGAATAACATACCAATATATGTATATAAAAAACTTTCCCTCACATTCATCACTTTATGGACAACTGGTTTCGTTCCATTATTGGTTACTCTGAATAATGTTATTATAAACAGTAGCAGACATTTTGTGTAAACATATGTTTTCACTTCTGTTGGATCTGACGTGAGTGAAATTGTTAAGCCTTTTGATAGCAATGTTTAACCTGTTAATCAAAGGCCTTTTTTGTTTTTCCTCACATAGAAATGGGAACAGTTGATAATAATTTAGGTACTGTCTACCAGTTACAGTTTGCCAAATCAGTTTTGACAGGTCCTCTTATTATTATAGTAGCAGATGTGAAGTATTATGTCATTGTGGTTTTAATTTCTATTTTCCAGAATAGTAAAATGTTGAAAAGATGAGTTAATTGACAAATTATTTTCTTCTTTTTCTTCTTTGCAGAAATGTGTATCAAGCTTTTCATCATTTGTCTTTGGTCTACCTGTCTCTTTTTGTGTTAAGTTCTAAGTTTGGTACATATTCTGACTTCAAGTCCATTATCCAGACTTGATTTATACATGTTTTCTGCTACTTGATAATTCTTTTTATGCACAAAATTTCAGAATTTTAATTAATTCTATTTACTTATATTAATATTTTTTGACTTGTCTCTTCAATGATAAATCTAAAACTCACCTATGTCACCTTATCACAATATTCTTCAGGTCACTTGATTTCAGTGAGATAGGATGTTGTTATGCATAGCTCCATAAACTTACATTTTTACTATTATTTTGTCTATTTTATATATTTCAAATTGTTATGCATTGTATACATTTCACAGTTTTACTACTTCAAATATTTTTTTTTTATGAAAGAGAGAGAGATCCACAAAGAGAGAGAGAGAGAGAGAGAATTGGTACTCCATGGCCTGTAGCCACTGCAATTAAATTCCAGACAAGTGTGCCACCTTGTATATGTGATCTTGTGCACATGCTTCACCTTGTGCATCTGGCTTATGTGTGTTCTAGGGAGTCAAACTGACCTTAACCATTGCGTAATCTCTCCAGCCCATTTCAAATAATTTTATCTTTTAAAGAAGTTAAGAAAATAAAATGGGGTGTCTTTTTGGTGAGTAGTCAGTTCTTTCTTTGATTTACCTCTTTCTGCAACAATTCTTTTACTATGACATGTCTTCACATTTGTTTGTTCTGTTTGTATTTGACCTACATTGAGCTTCTTAGATATTTGGATTAATTTTCATCAAATTTAGAACTTTTTCAGCCATTTTTCTTTCATATGTTTTTGCTCTATTTCTATTACTCTGTGAACATTATTTTTCTGTGTACATATGTGGGTTGTGTGAATGCATGTTTGTATATGTGGCTATCCTAGTAAGTGAATTTATGTGTGCATGCATGTGCACATATATGTACATACATGTGGAGGCCAGAGGTTAAGATCCTCCTGGGAAGGCAGTTTTAGAAAGGCTCACATTGTATCTCCATTCTCTATTTTATCCCTATTAAGGTTTTACAAATGGTTCATTGCCACTCTGTTTTTTATTGTAGGGGTTTTGAGGTAGGATCTCACTCTACCCCAGGTTGACCTAGATTTCATTCTGTAGTTTTCTCCTACCTCTGTCTCCCAAGTGCTGGGTTAAAGGCATGCACCACCACACCCAG
This sequence comes from Jaculus jaculus, assembly GCF_020740685.1. NCBI lineage: Eukaryota > Metazoa > Chordata > Mammalia > Rodentia > Dipodidae > Jaculus > Jaculus jaculus. The sequence continues at coordinate 79,137,447 of NC_059125.1, forward strand.
ATTATTGCCATTAAAAAATATTTTATTTATTTATTTGAGAGAGAGAGAAAGAAAGAGTAAGAAAAGAAGAGAGAGAGAGAAAATGGGTGTGCCAGGGCATCCAGCCACAGTAAATAAACTCCAGACACGTGTGCCACCTTCTGTATCTGGCTTATGTGGGTCCTAGGGAATTGAACTTGGGTCCTTTGGCTTTGCAGGCAAGTGCATTAACTACTAATCCACCTCTCTAGCCTCTGACAAATTTTTTGACAGCTCCCAAAGGAGTACATTTTTTTCCATAGTCCCTTCCACTTAAATTCTTTCACTTTATAACTTCTGTTTTGGATAGCATTTGAGACATTTTTTCAGTCTATTATGTCTTTCTTTAGCTTGTGCTTTCCTGGACTCTCTGATAAATCAGAAAGCCTATACTTTAGCTTATTGCTTTCAGGAATCTACCTTCTCCATCTGACATGAGTATGACAAGCAAGATAAACTTTAGAAATTATAACCTGAGAACAGTCCTGACCAATGAAGTCATGGGCTCCAGAAATATCTCCCAACATGATAGCTCCTTGGAATAAAACTTCTTTCTACCATGTGGGGAGATGATGATTTTCATTCTTCAAAATCGACCTGGCTCAGAAGTCTGAGACATGGAGGTTACACAGTGATTTGAAGTGACATTTCATATGGGTGGGCATAAGGTGAGTGAAATATTTCTCTACAAACTACTTGGCTGACACACTGGATGCTGTTATCCAATGTTCATCAGATGCCTTGGCTTCTGTAAATCTAGACATTTACTAGAAACTTTATTTTTCTAGGAATAGCTAACCTTAAAGTTTATGATATCGGTGCTAGAGAAATGTCTTAGTGGTTAAAGCAGTTACCTGTGAAGCCTAAGGACCCAGGTTCGATTCACCAGAACCCACATAAGCCAGATGCACATGGTGGCACATGCATCTGGAGTTCATTTGCAGTGGCTAGAGGCCCTGTTGTGCCCATTCTCTCTCTATGCACCTCTCTCTCTCTCTCTCACTCAAATAAATTAATAAATAAAATGGTTGAGAAAAGTTTTTAAAAAGTTTATGATATGGGCAGAGAACAAAGTGGTGGGTTTTCTTGGAGAAAATTTAACCTGCTAAGCAGCTTTTGTCAGTTGTATCAACTGCAGAAGAGATATTGCCAGTTTAATAATACATTGCTTAGCTGCAGGACCTCCAAAATTAGTCATTTTTTCTTAAGTGCATATAAGTAAATGAAGCTAGAAGGTTTATACTTCCCCTTCAGTTACAGATGGACACCTCACTATCTCAGATCAGATTAGGTTTAATTGTCGGGGGCAGTGATAAGAAAGTATATTATATGGTGGTCTGTATCTCTTCCTGGACAAAATCTCTCAGCTTCTGCTCCTGAAATGGTGCTGGGTACTATTACCTACTTCTCAAAGAATGAAAGTCTTGCTTTATAAGGAGGATTTCCTAAAGATGTGGTAACAACCTCAGGTCTCCTATAGCTATAAAACATCCACCTTACAAATGAGCTGTCGTATTATGTTCTGTGCAATAGTTTGTTGACCTACTTTTGCTGGGGTAGATATCCCTCTTCCATGCCACAAAATACTTTTCTCTTCTTACCTAGTCCCCCATGTACATTCAGGTCTTATATTCTGTGAATCACTGGGTTAGTTAAAATTGTATTGATAATACAATATTGATAATACTACTATATTGCAGAGGTACTTACAAAGTAAATGGTAACCTGTTTGGAAGTTTTAGAAGTGTTATGTTGTGGAAAACTTTGAAAAAACTAGGAAGGGTTAAAAACATATTAAACATGCATATTTTTCAAATTATCAGCACTGTAATGTTTTGATCACAGATACATTGCATGTTTTTAGAGATATATAAAGATGAATTAAACATAGCTTCAATAAAAATACTTAAAGCTGTGCTGGAGAGATGTCTTAGCAGTTAAGTGCTTGCCTGTAAACCCTTAGGACCCTGGTTTGAGGCTGGATTCCCCAGGACCCACATTAACCAGATGCACAAGGGAGCACATGGGTCTGGTGTTCGTTTGCAGTGGCTGGAAGACCTGGTGTGCCAATTCTCTCTCTCTCTCTCTCACTCACTCACTCTCTCTCTCTGCCTCTTTCTTTCTCTGTCTGTTACTCTCAAATAAGTAAATAAAAATAAACCAAAAACATCAAGAAAAAAAAAGACTTAAAGTTATCATATGAAAGGTAATCTTTATTTATTGAGAGAAATACATCAGCTTGTGTACATATACATCCTCACATACATAAAGGCAAGTCTTGATGACAGGAACCCTGAAAGACACTTTACACAGAGTCATATTTATAGCTGAAATTGCAGAGATGTTAAGTAAATATGAAAATACTTAAATCCATAATAGATCCTAGTGACAATTGACGAAAGGCTTGTATGAAAAAACAGTTTTAGCTTTCTAGCTTGACTCAAAGCAATTGAATTTGCTTAGTTCCTCATCATACTTCTATTATTTAGTCAGTGAAATAGGCACTCATATTGACATTTATTCACATCCCTTTGTCATCATCCGTCTTAGAGCATCCCAAATTAGATTTTTGCTCTCCTTCCAAGAATTTTATTGAACTAGCATAAATCTCAAAATCACATTTAAAAGGGGAAATATTTTATCGATATTACTTATCTATCACTTATCACCACATGTTATACATACATATGCATAATGGATAAAACTCATTTTTATATAAAAATTTGATTAGCATACAAAGAATTAAGTTTATTTACATCTTGTTGCAAACAAATTGATTTTCCGTTACCCTAGAATTCTCTTCATGCCCTCTCTCCACCCTAGCATCACTTCTACTTTCATGTTATAAATCTTTTGTGTATCTTACCCTTTATCAATATCTCCTGCTCCTGAGAATAAACCTTATTTCATTGCTTATGTAAAATTTCTCATCCCCTAAGTATGTACATAGATATATCAAAATTAAGATATTAATAAGAGAGAAAATATAATTTTTGTCTTTTCAGGTTTTTGTTACCTCACTGAGGATAATCTTTTCCAGTATATTCTATTTTACTGCAAATTACATGACTTAATTTTTTTTTACAGCTGAATAAATTTCCATTGTGTATATTTACCACATTTTCATTATCTACTCACCCATTGTGAACAACAAGGTTGAGGCCATTGCCTAACTATTGTGAATAGAACAGTAGTGAAAATTGATGTACATGTATCTCTGTGGTAGAATGTAGAGTCTTTTGGCTATTTTCCCAGGAGTTGTCTGGCAGGGTCATATTATTAGCTCTTTGAAAACTTTGACACTGGTTTCGATAGTGGAAGCAGAAGCTCACACTATGACAAATAATAAAGTCTGGTTCCCTTTTTTGCACATTTTCACTATCATATATTGTAGTTTTCTTGAGGTGGGAGTACAACTATATTTTAATAAAGACAACAATTCATCAAGAAGACAGAGTAGTTATAAATATTTATGCAGCAGATATTGATGCTCCCAACTTCTCAAAACAACAATAAAAGCAATACATAGTCATATAGGTCCTGAAACAATATCATGGAAAGACTTCAATAACCTACTCACAAAATTAGATGTGTCTTCCTAAATAAAAATCAGCAAAAATATGCATGCATAAATACATAAAAATAAAAAAGAAAGAAAAAAGAATCTCATCCATTATATAAGCAAAGATATACAAAATTGATTATTACATTCATTTGTCAAAAAGCTTTCTTAAGTTCCAGATCTTATTTATGCATGATTATCATACTATACTTGGATGCTATTAGCAAATAATCACATTGCATTGAACAATGCATGACCCATTTTCATTAACAAGGAGGGTTTAATGGGAAGGGGTAGATCACAGATGAGCCTAAATAATGGTACCAAACTCCCTGTATTTACTGAAAAGAAAACTAATAAATTAAATTAAATTAAAAAATTCTAAATAACAACACAAATATTAACTAAATCAACTCCTTATAAACATACACATATTGAGTCTTCATAGAAATCTTACTTTTACAGTATAATAGAATGACAAGTATATATTCATGTGTTAGTATCTATTTGTGTTTTAGTATTTTCTTTAAGCATCATGTTAAAACCAATCAATGATGAATATATCTCTGGTTTTGTAGACTCTGAGTCTCTCAAAATAATTATCAGTATGTTTTGTGATACAGTAGTACCTTGGGTACTCGATGCAACAAGAACACTCTTGCAGCATGTAACATTATAAATTTGAACAAAATGTTCCACATTAACATGCTACCCCAAACTTTGATGCTGCTATTTTACCTCCAACATATACAGGAACTACAGGGGAAATGCAGTCTTTTGGACTAGTCAACACCTAAGTGTTACTATAAAAGTTGACTTTTATCAGTGTCTCCAGAGCCTGTAGGCTTGTGAATTATTAAATAAAAGAACCACAGGAGGAAAACATGTATTAAAAAGAACAAAACAAACCCAAACTAAAAAAAAAAAAATCATTATGCAGTTTTAGAAAGAATTTTGTTTAGTATACTTACCTGACAACCATGCAAATGTATTAACATCCTAGCAGTTACAGATGGTGGTAGATTACCTTAAGTTGAGGTTGGAATGAAGAATCGGATATGCACTTAACATACAAAGCTACAACATAATTCAAATAAATTAAAAATGCAATTGAATTAAAATACTAAATAGATTTTAGCACGACTAACTGCAATATCATAAAAGAAAAAGTACTCACACATCTGTGACAAGTAAGTTTCATTTATGAAACTACATTTCTTTCTAATTCTACCTTCACTGAAATGTCATTTAAATGATTTTGAAATTAAAAAGGGTAGAACTACTTATAAAATTTTATTATCTACAATTGTAGCTAATTGTGGATTAATTTTAGAATGTCAGAGAAAACTCACGTGATTCTTTGATATCTTTAGAACTGTTCCAAACTTGATTAAAGTCAGTCAACATTTGAAAGTCACTGTGGAGCAAATGTGAAATGTCTGACCTCACTTGGATCAGTCAATTATCACTAACACTCAAATATGGTAAGACATTTTTCTTAAGAAAGATATTTTTTCCAGAAAGCACCTTATAATATTTTGAGAAAGAGAAAAACCTTGTGTTTTATATTCAAATATAAATTACTGTTTTGGATAGGTGAATGTTACAGAATTAGACATTAAAAAGATACAGTAGGGGCTGGAGAGATGGCTTAGCGGTTAAGCTCTTGCCTGTGAAGCCTAAGGACCCTGGTTCGAGGCTCGGTTCCCCAGGTCCCACGTTAGCCAGATGCACAAGGGGGCGCACGCGTCTGGAGTTCGTTTGCAGAGGCTGGAGGCCCTGGCATGCCCATTCTCTCTCTCCCTCTATCTGTCTTTCTCTCTGTGTCTGCCACTCTCAAATAAATAAATAATAATAAAAAAAAAAGATACAGTAGGGCTTAGCGGTTAAGCGCTTGCCTGTGAAGCCTAAGGACCCCACTTCGAGGCTCGGTTCCCCAGGTCCCACGTTAGCCAGATGCACAAGGGGGCGCACACATCTGGAGTTCCTTTGCAGAGGCTGGAAGCCCTGTCGCGCCCATTCTCTCTCTCTCCCTCTACCTGTCTTTCTCCTTCTGTCGCTCTCAAATAAATAAATAAAAAATTTAAAAAAAAAGATACAGTAGAAATTCATAAAGGGAGTTTTGCTTTCATATCATAGCTCACGTTTGCATTCTCTTTATATTTTTATGCTAATACAAAGATGTTTAATTATTTTTCCATATGTTCATAGAATAGGAGGAAGACCATTACGAGGTATTTAGGGAAGGAACCATGAAATGAGCACTTTTGTCTTTTGTCCTTGCTTTGGAAATGTATTTATTAAAGTGAATGTTAAAGTTGAAGCAGTGAATCAAAAATCCTGGGAAAAAAAGAACAGGAGAGCTGAGATATGGGCATGAACTAGCCAACCTGACTAGATAAGAGGAAGACCAGGGTTCTCTGGAAAACAACAAAGTCAGTCACAGCAGGCTTCACCTGACCACATGAGCCTCCCTTGAAAGATACTTTATGCTTGAGTCTTGGTTCTGCCTCTGCCTCTGCCTTGCACAAATGGCAAGTGTGTGCTGAACCCCTCCTTCCTAGTACCACCACTGAAAGCAAGTCACTGCAGCAAGAAGAATATGACCCAGTTTGTGATTGGGAAGGAGACCCATAGAGATGTTTATGAGCAGTGATGACTAGATCAGAGTTATACTTTTCCATATCCAATCCAGTCAATTAAAAAATAATCTTGTTTCCCTAGACAGAAAATCTTATAAGCCCCGAAAGCCTGGTCACCAACAGACAAAATACCTTCTCTGTTGGCACCGGGAGTTTAATTCATTTACTTTCCTTTTGTGGACAAAACATTACTTGTGTATCCTTTTATTTGTCCTAATTCATCAATTTTGTGTGATCATGAAATAAAGATCTCAACCCAGAAAACAGATAATGATGCCATTCTCTGAAGTGATAATTTGAACATATGATATGCTTAGAGAATTCCTGAAAATTTGAATATATGATACATTTAGAGACTTCCAAAAATATATGAAAATACATACAGTCATGAATGAAAATTAGGGATACAGAAAGTTAGAAAGATTTGTTAATTTTTTCATTAGGAAACATGTCAAAAATACAACAAAACAGGGCTAGAGAAATGGCTTAGTGATTAAGGTGTTTGCCTGCAAAGTTAAAGGACCCAGATTGGATTCCCCAGGACCCAAATAAACCACATGCACAAAGTGGCACGTGTCTGGAGTTTGTTTGCTGTGGCTGGATGCTCTGGTGATCCCATTGTCTGTTTTTCTTTCAATCCCTCACCCTCTCTCTCTTTCTCTCTCAAATAAATAAAAATATTTAAAAAATAAAACAAATAATAATGAGAATGGTAATATGCAACAGAGCTAAACAATATTCACAGTAATGTGTTTACAATTATGTTGTAGAATCAATTCATAAATCAACTAAGGAGCATACAAAATGTCACTCTATAAGGTAGAAATGGATATAAACATATTCAACTGAAATATGCATGAAAATACTCTATGTAAATTATGTCAAGATATTGGAAAGAAAGTTGTGTACTTAACAAGTACAAACTATTAAAGTGAAAAATCCCGTATTTTAGAAAATATTAAATGATAAACTAGAAATACATCAGATAAAAAAATGACAAGATAGCCAGAGTTTGGGCAGCTTCAGGGCTTGCTACCTCAGTCCCCTTTCAAGCTCGAAGGCAGGTAGCTTTGGTGCATTACGGGGTGAGAATTCAGGCAATTTTGGCGCCCCTGTCAGGCAGTAGATAGGCGGATTTGGCAAGAGAGAGCAAAAACCCAGGTTGCTTGCAACTGCCCCAGGCTGCCTTGGATTCTCACTGAGCTACATCTCAGGCTGCTCCACCCACCTACCTGCCCATACACTGACATGGGTAGACCATAGCGCAAAAGATATAACATGAAAAATAAAATACAATATAATCTAGACAGATCACCCAGTCCAACAAGGATTACATCTAACCAAAACATAGAAGAGTGTTTAGGATCAGAACATCAAGTGGAAGCTATGAGCAATGCAACCCTGACCAACCTACTGCTAGAACTTGCAGGAAAGCTACAAAGGACAGATAATCGTGTGGATGCTACCATCACTAAGCTAGAGCAATATGACAAGACACTGGAAGGAATTCCAAGAGAGGTAAAAGAGTTGAGGGAGAGTGAAAAAAAGGAGGACCTTAAAAATCAGCTGGCCACACTAAATGAAAACATAAAGAAATGCAAGGATGATTTCTGAGAATCATCAAGAAAATCAGAAAATGAGGTGAAAAGGGAGCTGAACAGAGTGATGGAAGTGATACATAGGAAAGTAGTCTAAAATGGAAACTTAATTGAACAAGTCCAAAACTCTCTAGAGGCACTCAAGAATAGAGTCAGCGAAATGGAAGATAGAAACTCTGATCTGGAAGACAGGATGGAAGAAAAATTTCGAGAGTCCAAAAATTTCAGTAAGTTCAAAAGTTCCTGTGAACAGAACAAGAGGGAATTGTGGGATACACTTAAACATCCTAATATAAGAATCATTGGAATACCAGAAGGAGAAGAATTTCAGACCAAAGGCATGTAGAAATTATTTAACACAATAATCAAAAAAAACTTCCCCAGTCTCTTAAAAGAAAGGCCCATCAAGATACAAGAAGCAAGCAGAACTCAACCAACTAGACCAAAGGAGAAACTCCCCAAGACATATTATCATCAAGACTCTAAACATTGACACCAAAGAGAAAATCCTAAAACAGCTAGGGAAAAACAGCATACCACTTTCAATGGAAACCCCATCAGAATTACTTCAGACTTCTCAATGGAAACCCTGAAAGTTAGAAGGGCCTGGAATGATACTCTCCAAACTCTAAGAAACTATGGCTTCCAACCCAAACTACTCTACCTGGCAAAAGTCTCCCTTATAATAGATGGTGAAAGGAAAACTTCCCATGACAAAACTCAGCTTTACAATTATATGAACACAAAACAAAACCTACAGAAAGTATTCCAGGAAATTCTCCACAGAGCAGAAACAAATAACCGAACACAAATACCTACAAAAAGCAGATCACAACAACCAAACCCAGTGTAGACAGAAAAAATTTCAAATTCCATGGAAGCACCAACACACCTCTACCACCACAACATGGCAGGGATCAAATCAAATCTCGCAGTCATCATCCTAAATATTAATGGCCTTAATTCACCCATCAAGAGACACAAGCTAACAGGGTGGATCAAAAAATTAGACCCCTCAATCTGCTGCCTTCAAAAAACCCACCTTACCACTAAAGACAGAAACCTCCTCAGGGTGAAAGGGTAGAAAACAATATTCCAAGCAAATGGGAATAAGAAAAAAGCAGGTGTAGCTATATTAATATCAGATAAAATTGACTTCAAACCAAAAACAATCAAAAAAGACAAAGAAGGCTACTTCCTACTTATAAAGGGAACAATCCATCAAGTGAACATTACTATCATAAATCTGTATGCACCAAACACAGGGTCACAACAGTTCATAAAACAAAACCTACTTGACAATAAAACAGAAATAACCACCAACACCATCATAGCTGGTGACTTTAACACACCATTAACAGTAATAGACAGATCATCCAAACTGAAACTCAACAGGGAAGTAAGAAAGCTCAACAAAACGATAGAGCACTTAGACCTAACAGACATCTACAGAACTTTCTATCCCAAATTCACAGACTACACAATCTTCTCAGCAGCCCATGGAACATTCTCTAAAATAGTCCATATACTAGGTCACAAAGAATGCTTCTACATATTTAGTAAAATCGACATAATTCCCTGCATGATATCAGATCATAATGCTATATTCCTAGAAATCAACAACAAAAAACCCAACAAGAACCCCAACTGCAACTGGAAACTGAATAGCACACTTTTAAACAGTGAATGGATAGTGGATGAAATAAAAAATGAAATTACAAAATTCCTGGAATTGAATGACAATGAGAACACATCATACCAAAACTTATGGGACACAATGAAGGCAGTCCTCAGGGGAAAATTCATAGCACTCAATGCCTTCATAAAAAAGACAGAAAGATCCCAAATCAATAGCCTAACCATCCACCTAAAGGCATTGGAAAAACAAGAAAAATCCAACCCAAAGAGCTCCAGAAGAAAAGAAATAATTAAAATCAGAGCAGAAATTAATGAATTGGAAACCAAGGAAACAATTAAGACAATTGACAAAACAAAGAGCTGGTTCTTTGAAAAAATAAACAACATTGACAAACCCCTTGCCAATTTGATCAAGCAAAAAAATGAGAGACTCCAAATTAACAAAATTCAAAATGAAAATGGAGAGATTACAACAGACCTAAGTGAAATCGGCAGAATCATCAGGACTTATTTCAAAAACCTCTACTCCACAAAACTGGAAAATGTGGAGGAGATGGATAAATTCCTGGATGCATATCATCTACCAAACCTAAAATCAGAGCCGATTAATCACCTCAATGAACCCATCACACTCATGGAGATTGAAAAAGGAATAAAAAAAAAAAAAAAAAAAAAAAAAAAACTCAAAAAAAGAAGATCCAGGACCAGATGGATTCCCAGCCGAATTTTATGAAACCTTCATGGAAGAACTCAAACCAATCTTTCTAAAACTGTGCCACACAATTGAAGAACAGGGAAAGTTACCCAACTCCTTCTATGAAGCTAGTATCACCCTAATCCCAAAACCAGGCAGAGATGCCACAGGAAAAGAAAACTACCGGCCTATTTCCCTAATGAACATAGATGCAAAGATCCTGAACAAAATACTCGCAAACCGAATCCAACAACACATCAAAGCATTATCCACCTTGACCAAGTGGGATTGATCCCAGGAACACAAGGGTGGTTCAACATACGAAAATCTGTCAATGTAATACACCATGTAAACAGGCTTAAACATAAAAACCACAAGATCATTTCAATAGATGCAGAAAAGTCCTTTGACAAAATAAAACATCACTTCATGATCAGAACATTGGAGAGAATTGGCATTGCTGGTTCACATCTTAACATAATAAAGGCAATATACAAAGATCCAAAGGCCCAAATAATACTTAATGGAGAGAGACTGGAGGAATTCCCATTGAGATCAGGAACATGACAAGGATGTCCTCTCTCACCTCTGCTTTTCAATATAGTTCTGGAAGTCCTAGCTCAAGCAATAAGACAGGAGAAGGAAATAAAAAGGGATACAATTTGGAAAGGAAGAAGTTAAGTTAGCTCTATTTGCTGATGACATGATTGTATATGTAAGAGACCCAAGAGACTCCATACTAAAACTCCTGAAGGTGATTAACTCCTACATCAAAGTAGCAGGATACAAAATCAATGCACAAAAATTGGTAGCATTTCTGTATGCAAATGACAAAGATACAGAAAAAGAAATAAAGGACATAGTCCCATTTTCAATAGCAACAAAAAAACTTAAATAAAATACCTTGGATAACATTAACCAAGGAAGTAAGAGATCTATAGAACGAAAATATAAAAACTCTCAAAAAAGAAATTAAGGAGGACTTGAGAAGATGGAAAGACCTCCCATGCTCCTGGATAGGCAGAATTAACATGGTGAAGATGACAATCCTACCAAAGGCAATATAGAGATTTAATGCAATTCCAATTAAAATCCCTACAGTGTTCTTCACAGAGATAGAAAAAATGATCTCAAATTTCATATGGAAAGGCAGAAGGCCTCACATATCCAAACATATCCTCAGCAAAAGAAATACCTCTGGTGGCATCACCATACCTGATCTAAAGCTATACTACAAAGCCATAGTAATAAAAACAGCATGGTACTGGCATAAAAACAGGAGTATAGACCAATGGAATAGACTTGAGCATCTGGATTTTGGGTCAAGCAACTATAGATACTTGATATTCGACAAAGTCCCGAACAATATTGGCTGGAAAAAAGATCGTATCTTCAACAAATTGTGCTGGACAAACTGGATAACAACAGGCAGGAAATTGAAACTTGATCCACACATTTCACCATGCACTACACTCAAATCCAAATGGATCAAAGACCTCAACATAAGATCAGAAACTTGAACACAACTGAAAGAAAGTTTAGGAAGTACTTTCCATGGTATAGGAATGGAAAAAGACTTCCTAAACAAAACCCCAGTGGCTCAAGTTCTTAAACAGTCACTCAACCAATGGGATCATATGAAGCTGAAGAGTTTCTTTACAGACAAGCATATAATAAGCAAAGCCAATGGAATACCCACAGAATGGGAGAAAATATTTGCAGGTTATCCAACTGACAGAGGCCTAATCTCTAGACTCTACAAAGAACTCAAAAGTCTGGGCTGGAGAGATGGCTTAGCCGTTAAGCGTTTGCCTGTGAAGCCTAAGGACCCCGGTTCGAGGCTCAGTTCCCCAGGTCCCACGTTAGCCAGATGCACAAGGGGCGCACACATCTGGAGTTCGTTTGCAGAGGCTGGAAGCCATGGCGCGCCATTCTCTCTCTCTCCCTCTTTCTGTCTTTCTCTCTGTGTCTGTCACTCTCAAATAAATAAATAAAAATTAAAAATAAAAAGAACTCAAAAGTCTAAACAATAAGAAGACAAATACCCCACTCACAAAATGGGGCACAGCATTGAACAGGCAATTCACAGAGGAAGATATACAAATGGCAAACACACAATTAAGAAAATGTTCATCATCCCTAATCATCAGAGAAATGCAAATTAAAACAACTATGAGATCCCACCTTACCCCAATAATGATAGCCAACATCAAAAAATCAAATGAAAATAAATGCTGGTGAGGATATGGAGTAGCAGGGACACTCATTCACTGTTGGTGGGAATGTAGGATGGTACAACCACTTTGGAAAGCAATATGGAGACTCCTGAAAAAACTGACTATAGAAATACCAACAGACCCAGTTTTAACCTTAGTGGGCATCTACCCTAAAACCTTCAAACCACAGGCCAGAGAGATTTGCTCAAACATGTTTGTAGTGGCTCAATTCGTAATAGCGAAAAGCTGGAATCAACCCAGATGTCCATCATTAGAAGAATGGATAAAAAAGATGTGGTATATCTACACAATGGAATTCTATACAGCAATAAGAAAAAACAACACAAAGAAATTTGAGGAAAAAATGGTTGAACCTGGAACAGATCATTCTCAGTGAACTTACCCAATCACAGAAAAAAAAAAAAAAAATCGACACATAGTCTCACTCATCTACAACACCTAACCTGAATCTACCCAAGATACCTCACATACCCAGCAAGCACCTCATGGACTAGACAATAGGATGGATAGGGAAGGCGGGGAGGGCATTGAAGGGTGGAAAACAGTAACCTGGACCCAAACGGCAATGATATCATAAAAGTCTTCTTCCTAAAAGACAGACCAAATGGCTGAACCTTCACTAGACCCTTACAGGAAACACCTGAACCACAAGACACTGGAGAGGGTAGGATCAAGACTAACCTAAATCTTCTACATCTTCCCTCCCTCTCTCTCCCCCTGTCCCCTGTATCTCTCTCCTCTCCAACTCTTGCATATTAGATATGTTTTTCCTCAATTTCTTAGTGGGCACTGACCTGTAACCCCCACTTCCAGCTTGGGGCTATCATCCACAATGAGCTTTTGATCAGAGATACCTACAAGTTTTCCCAAAACAATGACAGACTTATGTCAGAGTACTTGATGACCCACCAAAGGCCAGTGGGAAGACCCTATTGCTGAAGACTCCATACGCAGCTGACACATAAAATGGAATGTCATGGCTGGAAGCCAGGAGAGAGTCAGTCCCCAGACAGTCAACATGTCTAGTCCCAGAAGGTGCTACATGGGCGACTGGGGGAAATTACCAATATCTGTCCAAGCAACTCGCTGTCTAACCTAATTAGCAACAAATAACCTGATGTGATGCCCACACAAGTGCAATAGTGGCACACAGCCATGGTGAGGAACCAACTGCTCTTGATTTGGCTAACTGATCCCTTCAGTGGTAGAAGTCCCATAGCTGGAGCTGGGAAACAAATCAGAACCATACCCAAACACAAGCCCACTCTCCAATATCAAGCTACCTTCAAACATGGGGTACAATAGGGCCTACACCTGTCAAACTCTCTATCAAAAAAGTGTTATCTCAATTTTCCGGGTGCTAACTTACTGTCCATTGGAAAATCTGCTTCTCTTTTTCATATAGATGCAGATCCTAAGGAGAGAGCTGCCCCAACATACCCCTAAAGGGGCCCGACTGAAATGAAGGACAATTGGCAAAACAAGCAAGGGTGATGTTTTCCTGGGAACCGGATACCAGCACACAGGGGAAGGAGACCAACCCAGTGAAAAATCAACTCCTACCAAATCAGAGAGCCAGAGCCTCAGAGGCCCCCAACACCTCAGCACTGAAGCTGACCAAAAATGAACCCTGGCTCAGGGAAATCTTGCAGAAGAGGGGGCAGAAAGAATGTCAGAGTCACATGTTGAGTCATGATATGCAGAGACATTTATCGTAGCAATAACTGTGGGCTAACTTCACAATGCATGCCACATTTACATCCACAAGGAGGGTCTAATGGGAGGGGGTAGATCATAGCTGAGCCTATCCAGTGGTACCAAACTGCCTGTATTTGCTGAAAAGAAAACTAATAAATCAAAATTAAAAAAAAAAAATCCAGATAAGAACATCCATAATAATACATAAATAAAAAATGCTACTCAAATATACTCTGCTTATATCTTCTTTTCTAGGAAAATAACATTTGTTTCCAACTTTCTACAAAAAAAATGATAAGACACATGAAGGGCTATGTTTCCTGTAAATAGAGAAATTTAAAAATTTACCTCCTTGACAAAATAAACAAGTGTTCTCATGTTATTTCGTAAATTACTTCTACCAAAGCTTTAAACAAAAATTCATACCAGTGCTTTTTGAGATGTTTCAAAGAATAAAAATTACTTTAATTTTCTTTGAAGCAAAACACATTGATAGCAAAGTGTGACTGAGCAAAATGATATTACCAATCAATATCTTCTGTGACACTATAAATCTCTTGCTAAAAGTCTAGCTTTATAGTCGTATGTTAAAAATGATAGTTTGTTACCTCCAAAACAGTAACATAAAATGACTCAAGAATATTTTGAAATATATTAACTTTGTTTAGAATTTACATGTTCCCAAATGAAATCAGATTACCTTTTCTATTTTAATCCACTTCCACTTCAAGAATAAAAGTTAATTCTTAATCATACCAATCATAAAATGGGCTGGAGAAATGAGTCAACGGTTAAGGCCTCCGACTGGGATTTGTTTCCCCAGTACCCATTTAAAGCTAGATGCACAAAATGGCTCATACAGTAGGAGTTCAGTTACAGCAGCTAGAGGTCTTGACTCACCTATTCTCTCCCTCTCTTTCTCGCTCTCTTTTTCTCTCTCTCTGTCTCTCTTTGCAAGTAAATAAATAATTATTTTTTAAACTTGGAAAATAATTTGCTATCATAACAATATATGCTTCCTACTTAAATAACATTAGAGTAACTCAAATTTATGTTGGACAAAAGACAACTGTGTTATGCAGAATGTGTATTATATATTACTGTCTTCCTTCATAAGCCCAGTGTACTTAGGTGTGATGAGCAGTCAACTACATATGAAATATCAGAAACATATATAGGCATATCAGGATATTTTAAGTCATCTCTCCCATTCTAATAGGAAATGATTAAGCACACTGAAAATTATTTACTCTTATTTTATCTACTAGAGAGCTGTGGTAAGAATACAAATTGATACCCTAAGTACTAACTTAGGCAAACAGACAAAGAAAACCACATCTTACTAAGTCCAGGAGAAGAAAAATTCTTTAGGTGTATTACTGGAAGAAGAATCTTTAATATGTTTATTCAATTAATGGCTGGAGGCAAAGGAGATAAGGGTGAGGTGGATGGTTGAGGAACAGCTTCTGGAGCCTTTATGATGGATATGGATGTAGCTCAGTAGTAGATTATTTGTACACCTTGCTTGAGGCAGGTCCAAGTCCCAGCATGAAAGCCAGGGAGACTTATCAGATTTTCATGATGCAAATAGAAAAAAACACTGTATCAAGTTTTATGGGGATGTAGAAAGTTTCCATCTTCAAATCTTACATCATTTAAAAATTTTATGATAGCCTTAAGCAGAAGATATTTCAATGGAACCTAACCAACTAGGATTTTACAAGAACCTTCCATATTGGGTATGAAAACACTTAACTTTGCCTCCTAGACTTAAGGACTAGGGGCTGAGAAGCATTTATTATGGTCACATAAAAACTATAACCAATAAGACAGAGAAATAAAATATTTTAAAAAATTAATTTAAAAGAACAGTAGCACTAACATAGAATTCATATCAATATGAATTAGGTGAAGAAAGAGGAACAAGAGAAAATTTTTGCGCAAGAGTGTTTATACTACCTATATAATGACAGTGTTTCTCAAAAGTGGACTTTGGTAAGTTGTATGTGTATATTGCAAAGTACAGAACAACTTCTTCAAAAGTTTACATATTATCATATATTTTACAGTATAAAATCTTAAAAATGAAATACTATAAAATAATTTGTTAATAACACATAAAGCAAAAATGGTTTATGAAAAAAATGAAAACACATAGTTCAGTGCATAGAAAGTAGAAAATGGTAATAATTATATTATTATTCATTTTAACCTGAAATACCTAAACTTTTCAATGAAAAGATAGATGTATAGGATATAAAAATGAGAATCCAAATGCATGCTGGCTATGAAAATACATTTATAGTTTTAAACACATTTAGAATTATCTACGATGGTAAACTAATCAGTACAAAACTTGTACAGCTTCATTAACTTCTAACAATACAGATTTCAGAACAAGTGCAATTATCAGAAAGAGGTCAGGTACATGTTTATAAAAGGGATAATTTTCCCCAAAAGATATAAAAATTATTGTGTTGGATCTAACAGGTATATTTCTATATATTTCTATATATTGATGTTTGTTGAACTTTTATACTATATGAGTTAAGTTTGCTACTCATGCTACTCTTACTTCTCCAGGAATTCATGTAGAAAATAGTTTCTCATGGAAAACTTAAACATGAACTGTTAAGATGGCTTATTCTGCATGGCCAGAGCTAACCACTGCTAAATAATTATTTTTGGTTGGCTTGAATTTGTGTTATTCTGGAATTTAAATATCCTATTGTCAATATTATTTTAGCATTTTTCTATACTGCAATGATTGTTTTTTTATTTCTTTATGAATACATAGCCTTTTAAAATATTTTTATTTATTTATGAGAGATAGAAATAGAGAGAGGATGGACTTGCCAGAGACTCCTGGCACTGCAACTGAACCCCAGTATTCATATAAAGCCAGATGCATATGCCATCTGGCTTTGAAAGCAAGCCCTTAAGTGCTGAGCCATCTCTTCAGCCTATATGTAGCTTTTAGGTGAAAAGAGGATAAAATCCTCAAAAGAACTCAAATGAGTACACAACTTAATTTAAATACAGACTAAAGTACTAAGGGATAAAGTTAAGGTAATTAGGATTTTATGAAACCCTTTTAAGAGGTAGTACCAAAATAAAAAAAAAAAATAGAAGAGAAATGGTATGTTGAAATTCATTAAAATAGAATGAAAATGCAAGAGTCAGATTGTGAGAAAATATTTAGAAAACACGTACATAATGTAGTTTCCTTCATGTTGCTAGGACAAAGACCCAATCTAAAGCAGCTGATGGGAGAGGAAAGCCCGCGCCCCCCCCCCCCCACACACACCGCTTATTCTCTCAGGGAAGCATCCACAGCAGGTGAAAGACCTCAGCAAGGGAGTGAACCAGATTCTTGTAAGATGAGACTGACTAAAACACCTGTAAAGCCCACCCACATCAACACACCTCCTCAGGCAAGACTCCACCTCTGAAATTGCTACCATCTGAGAACTAAACATACAAAACACATGAGTTTATGAGAAATATCTAAACCAAACACCACACATGACAAAGAACTGCTAACTAAAAGTAGAGGAAAACTAAGTCAATAATAAGAAATCAAACAACCTGATAAGAATTCATTACAATTATACACAAATCATATACAAAGACAAATAGATCACATACAAGCAAAATGAAATTTAAGTTAACAAGAAGGTGTGAAGGTTGAGCTTGGTGGTTGGCACAACTAAGCCTATAACAATTATATCCTTTTGGTATATTGACACTTTTAAAACATGTGATACTAGTGATTATCTTTTAATACTTTTTGTGTCAGTATTTCAAGATATTTGTACAAGTGCAGATTTTTTTTGGCTTATTATTTACCTAAAATATATATTACTGTGCTTTCATGTAGTATGCATTTACTTTCTCTGTGATCAGATACCCAACCAGAAATAAATTAATTAAGGAATGGCTTTATTTAGGATTATAGTTCCAGAAGAGGCATAGGAGGAACAGGCAACAGCTAGTTACTTCTTCAGGTTCACAGGATGGAAGCAGAGAGAACAAGAACAGGAAGTGGAGCTGGTCTATAACACCTCAAGGCCAACTCCCACAGTCACATTTCCTTAAGCAGACTCACCTCCTAAACTTTTTATCACCTTCCTGAACAGCACCAACAACTGAAAATTAAGTATTCAAACATATGACCCTATAGGATATATTTTTAATGCAAACCACCACACCACATACTATTGTTCTTACATCTAAAATTGGTACATAGTAATAGTAAATAGAATTCTGTTTGATTATTTATTATTGATTATTATGAATTATTAACAAATACAGAGACAAATATAAAGTTCTGAGGACTTTGGATATATGAAGGGGTAAGTTACTTCAGTGATAATTGATTTGAAAATGAGTAATCTGCTTGCTTTAAGATTATTGATCAAATGCCAGCATGAAGGCAAATTGATTAAAAAAGATACTATAGGTGCTGAGATTATTTACAAAATACTTGTTATTGGAGTATACATATACATTGGGGTATATATATCCCAGATATCACAGACTATGATTTATGCTTCTTTACATGGTTCAATTTCATTCTATATATTTATTTGGCTAGCTTTATGCCAAAGTCTTTTAAAATCTGTATGAATATACGGATTTAATTTTGTGTTGATGAAATGTACTGTGTCCTATAATATATACATAAACATAGCTCTTTTATTTGAAGCCATATGGCACCTTGGTATAATATGATCTATCCTTTAGCAAACCTATTATCTATAGGAATAGGTGCTCAATTCCAAACAATGAATCAATATAATTAGCCTATTGCCACTTTCTAGATATCACTCTTGATATAATTCATATCTGATGAATTTTACGAAATTTAAGAAAATTTAATGTACCTCCTATTTAAAGTGAATGTGAATAATGAGTACTAGTTTTTCAAAACAATAGAAATCTGTTAAGGGAATCAGAAAAAAAGGCAATGTATTAAACATCTAAAAAATCACCATAGGTAAACAATAAAATTTGCTAAAGATGCTAAGAATGGTTAGTTTTCTACCAACACCTACCTTCCTTATATTTTCTTTTATACTACATATATTGCACTCAAAAGTTGTCAAGCAAAGCTCTAGTGTACATTACCTGGCCCTGTAGACTCAGGCTTGAAACTTATCTTGAGACTCCACTGGGGGACCCTACTCCAGACAGCACATGTCACTTGGGGGATGGATCTTTGAGTCCAGCCCTAAGGTGGGTGGAGGGAAATTTGAGCTCTAATTGTTGGTACATTCTGGTGTTAGTTTAATTCTTTCTCTGTTGTGATGCATGATGGAGGGAGCCTAGTTCTGCTATTGATGGTGTTTACTTTAGATTATGTAAGCCTTAAAGAAACCCTTCCATAAACTGCTTTTGGTCTAGTATATGTCCTATAATGTGAAGCTGACTGTAACAGTGAATTGTTACCAGAGAAGTCCAGTCGTTGCTGCAATGAATGTGACAATGTAGATTTTGATACTTTGGAACTTGTGTACTGGAGGAATGTAGAAGGACATGTTACTTGGGAATGAAGAAGCCTCAAAACATAGTAAGTAAAGATTTATCGGCTATTCTAGTAAGAGTTTGAAAATGCCAATGCAGAGAGAATTGTGAATTATGAATGCTTGGCTTATGAACTTTTAAAGAAGGAAAAGAGATCTTTGTTGGAACTGGGTTACTGGCATACAGACTCACAGAATTATTCTCCCATGCTCAGAGAGTTTGGTCAAGGTTGAATTGAAAAGTAATTAAATAGGATGGCTCACAAAAATGTGTAACAGGAAGATATGAAATACATATGGCTTATCACAGGGAAAAAATCTAGCAAGCTTAAATTTACTTGCACAGAGACCAAATTTAGTTTACCAATTAAACAGGAAACCACCATTAAGGGCAGGTCAATTGCTTTGAATTGGGACAATGGAAAAGATGTTTGAAGGTAAATCTACCCAAGAAAGGCTCAATGAGTAGGAATGCAAATTCTTTTGAAAGGAGATGACTGGAAAGAAATAATTCTGAGGAAGTATGCTGCTCTTCAAAGTCAAGATTTATTCCCCCTGGATTTACAAAATGATTCTTCCACACTCCTCGTAATTGTTTTGGGAGCTTGAAGAATGTATGGAAGCAGGTGATAAGGTACATATAGTTCCAAAAGCCTCAGTAGTGGCAGTGTAAAGTAGGGTAGGGCCAGTATGTAGAGGCCTAGAAAGGCTATTGTACAAAGATAAACTGGTTCCACTTGATGCTGATATAACAATTAAAAGTAGTGATACACTCCTGTTTGGAGACCAATGAGGCCATTTCATGGGGCTAGAGAAGATGGTCTATGGTTTGCTGTGGAGGACCGTAGAGGTTATAGATATACCACAACTATTTAATGTCTACAATGGAGAGTTGGTGGCTCAGAGCAGGATTTTTGCACAGGCTGTGATCAACCCAGCTGAAGGGATAGAATCAGAAAATCCAGAGACTGGTTATGGATGTTGGACTTGAACTGTAAATGTTTGATGCTTTCCTGATCATTATTAATTTTTCATTGGCCCAATTTCTCCTTTTTATACCTTTTAACAATGGAAAAGGTCACTCTGTGCCACTATGTGTTGGAACTATGAAACTTGTATTTATTTAACAGGATTCAAAGATGAGAAACAGTCTTAAATCCCATTTGAGACTTGGGAATTTGGAACAGTGAAACAGACCAAAAAAGAACCCATCCTGGCTCAGGGAAATTTTGTGGAAGAGGGGCGGAAAGAATGTCAGAGCCACATGTTGGGTCAGGATATGCAAAGACATTTATCATACCAATAACTGTGGGCTAACTCCACAATGCATGACCCATATACCTCAACAAGAACGGGCCAATGGGGATGGGGTAGGTCACGGATGAGCCTAACAATGGTACCAAACTGCCTGTATTTGCTGAATACAAAACTAATAAAATAAAAAAGAAAAAAAATTGGTAAAGCTTATGGGGACCTTTGAAGTTGGGTTGCATGTAATTTACATTGTACTATAGTCATGAGTCTATGGGGGCCAAAGGCAGGAAGTAGTGTAAATCTATGGCCCCATAGACTCGGGCTTCAATATTCAGCCTACAGTGGGAGGAGTCCTACTTGGGAAGAGGCACCACTTGGGGGGTGGACCTTGGTGTCTAGCCCTAAAGTATGTTTGGAGGAGGATCTTAAATCCAGCCCTTAGGGGTATGGAAAAGAGTTTGAGCTCTGGCTGTTGGTGCTTGCTAGTATTGGTCTCTCTTTTTCTCTTTCTGACAGAAGAATTACAGAATGCATGCTGGAGTGAGTCAGCTTCTTCTTCCACTGATAGTGTTTCTAATGGACCCTGTAAGCCTGAAATAAACCCTTACCTTCCATAAGCTGCTTTTGGTCAGCTGTTTGTCCAGCAATGAGAAGCCATGTACAATGACTGATTATTCATCATCATCAGTTTTTACCCTTTTCACCATGTAGAAACACTAACAAATAGAACTTATATGTTATATTTGATTTAAGCAGTAACTTTATAACTATGCTTTTGAAAGTTATTCATTTCTCTTATATCCTTTCAATATATTTTGAGCTGAGTAGAAAAACATGTAGGACCAGAAGGCAGTATGTGGAGTTTGAAATTACCAAATATTGTAGACTTGGAGGGTACAATTTAGCAGTTGTCACAGTAGAGGATGCTGTGTTTTAAGGAAACATTAGAGAAAGAGTATACTTTCCAAGTATAAAATTTGGAGTGCAGATAATAATCAATGGTAAACTATGGCTATGTTATCATTAAATAAAATGAACTTGAAAATTTTATATTTTTAGGGGGATACAAGTCAATTTGCCATATAATTGAATCTGAAATTATTGAGGAGTTAAGCAAGAAGAGAAGCATTCAGTTTAATGCTGAGCTGTGGCTGAAATATTTCCTATAGTTGAAACAATAGTCTAATGTTGGTAGGGAAGACAAAACAAGGAAGAAGGAGGCAGAAATCAAAATCTTACATTTTAGAATAGTTATTGAGATATGACACAATTGCATGGGATGGGGGAGGTCAAATTTGGAACATAATTTATTGAATTTATTGTATGCCAGCCTTTGTACTTCCACTTCTGGGAAATTTTTTTTTTTTCCTAGATTTTGTGAGAATTGTTATAGTATTACCCTCTGAAATAACTTTGCTATCTGCCTAGAGAGCTGCTTGTTCAATTGGCCCATTTAAGTAAGTTAAATGCAGATGGGAGTATTTTGAAAGGTTAAGAGCAAAGTTGAAATAGTGCACAATAGGAGACAAGAAATTGTAAATGGAATCCTTTAAACAAGAAGAGATTTTTCAATACCCTTAATTTATAGCAATGAAGAACAAAGTTAGACATGCAAGAAATGCATAAGAATTTGAAGATAATTCTGTTTTATAATTTAATTTATCTAATCATCTAATTTTACAAATGATAATATTGAAGCTCTGCAGAGACAGATGAATTTATTTAACAAAACTGAGATAGCAAGTCAAAATGAAAGTCAGAAATAGAACTTAATTCTACTACCAATTTATTTCTCAATTATTGAAAGTAAGTCTGTACTTTTCAAACATAAAACTTCAAGTTCATAATATTAAATATGATTGAGTATATTCCAAGAAGTTCTCAATTATATGAATTTAAACATTTGTGATATTAAACCTCACAAATGTTTATTATTTAATTTAGACAAACTTATTTTAAAAATAAAGATACTGATATCCAGAAAAAAAGAAGGTTTTTCTTAAAGTCACAGTGAGTAAAAAGTAGAGGAAAATTATACATATCTGGTACTAGAAACCTAGTCAAAAAAACCTGTATCTGGGGAAGTCATAAGCGCTAGAGGATTAATGACTACTGTTATCTGGGTATTTGAATATATGATGACCACATAACTGTACTACAAACCCTATGTTTATGCCCATCTATTTTAAATTTTTTATTTATATGTGAAAAAGGGGGGGATTGGCACATTAGGGCTTCTTGCTACTGCAAGCAATTCAAGACACATGCACAAACTTGTGCATCTGGCTTACATGGGTCCTAAAGAATCAAACATGAAACACTTAGCTTTGCAGGCAAGCACCTTAATCACTAAGCCATCTCTCCATCCCCATGCACATATATTAATAATACTCTCACTTTTGGTTAAAGAAGCTTCTCTTTCCAGATGGTGGTGACCACTGGGGAGACTCAAAATTCACCACAGTGGTGAGAAAAAGTAACAGTGGAGTATTCAGCACTAAGTGAGTCATCTCTACTGCACCCTCTGTTACAATCAGGTTCTCATTGCTGGTAGAAATCACCCAACCAAGAGCACATTATTGGAAAAAAAGATGTTTATTTTGGCTTATAGGCTCATGGAGAAGCTCCATAATGGCAGGGAAAAACAATGGAATGAGCATAGGGTGGACATCACCCCCTGACCCACATAAGGTAGACAACAGAAACAGGAATGTGTGTCAAGCACTAGGAAGGGGGAGTTGGCTATAACTCCCATAAGCCCACTCCCAACAATATACTCCCTCCTGGAGGTATTAATTCCCAAATCTTCATCACTGGGAACCTAGCATTCAGAACATTTAAGTTTATGGGGGACACGTGAATCAAACCACCACACCCTCCAAGGCTCAGGGCCCACTGCCAAAGAGGTGGCCAAAAGAATGTAAGTGCCAAAAGAAAATAGGAGTGGACATAAAGGACTTCTATTAGGATTGTGAACATAGAAAAGAGAGGAAAGATTACAAAAGGGTAGTAGAGGAGATAAATTAGACCAAGTATATTTTATGCATATATAGAAAGTTCTTAATAAAACAGTTAATATATTCTCATAAAGATAAGGTTATCTTAAGGTACATGCTGTTGAAATCAATCTACATGGTGACATTTTTTTCTATAGTTGCAGAGTTTTGTCTATTTCTTTGAATGGACTTTCTATTATGTTACCATTCTGATATCACTCTTGAACCTCCCCTTCCAAAAAAAAAAAAAAATCCCAATTATGTGCTGTTTAAATGCTGTGATAAAATTCTCATGAGATTTTCTTGGTTTTGGATTGTGGATTTTTTTAAACATTTTTTATTGACAACTTCCATAATTATAGACAATAATTCATGTTAATTCTGTCCCCCACTTTCCCTTCAGAAATCCACTCTCTATCATATCCCTTCCCTCTCTCAATTAGTCTGTCTTTTATTTTGATGTTATTTGATGTTATCATCTTTTCCTCCTATTATAAGGGTTTTCTGTAGGTAGTACCAGGTATTGTGAGGTCATGGATATCCAGGCCTTTTTTATGGCAGGAAGATTGCATTGTAAGCAGTCCAACTCTTCTTTTGGCTCTTACATTTTTTTTTTCTCCACCTCTTCCACAATGGACCCTGAGCGGTAAAAGGTGCAAAAGAGATGTTTCATGCCTAATACTCCTCTGTTACTTCTTCTCAGCACTATGTTGCTTTATGAGTCATCCCAGCGGTCACCACCATCTGAAAAGAGAAGCTTCTCTAACCAAAAGTAAGAGTAGCAATAATATATGGGTAGAGATGGTAAGAAAAGTGATTACCGGGTAGTTTGGTGGGCATAATATATGCATTTAGCAAGACACCATCAACCATTATACCTCTAGGGCTCATGACATCCCCCATCATAGGCTTTTGGTTTTCAGTATCACACATATATTCTCTCCTGTGGAGTGGACCTATAGTTAATGGTTAGTTTTC
Organism: Jaculus jaculus; assembly: GCF_020740685.1. Taxonomy (NCBI): domain Eukaryota; kingdom Metazoa; phylum Chordata; class Mammalia; order Rodentia; family Dipodidae; genus Jaculus; species Jaculus jaculus. The sequence continues at coordinate 79,162,287 of NC_059125.1, forward strand.
CCCATAACAGACATGCCACTTATTGCACCCATTGGCTCAGTTAGTCAGGCTGGCCAAACTTAAGGCATGCAATGCTCACTGATGTTTAACGCCACTGCAGACTACTCTCTCTCATAGTGCTACATTCACTATAGCTTAATCAAGCTGGTTTACAGGGAGGAGGTTTTTAGCTCAGCTCCAGCTTGATTTCTGAGTGACCTTGCAGCCTAATCATGTAGACTCTTCAGTAATAGTGCATTACCATCTATTCCTTGTGGGAAACCAAGAGTCTTGGCAATGAACTATAGTGTTTTGGGAGCATTGGGGGCCTCCTTAGCCAACAACTCACTGGAAAGTATCCCATCCCTCACACTGAAAATTTTCTACTAACAATCTATGTTTTTTTGGTGTCCAAAACAGTAAGTTTCCATACAGCTTATTCATACCCTGTTAAATTTTAATTAACCATTCCCCCACCCTTCCTTTACTTAATCTCTTCCTCTGACCTCACTTAGGTCATTCTACCTTCAGTCATCTGTTCATCTACTTAAATATATACAATACCTTCACCTTAAGTCTTTCTCTTTTCTTCATCCTTTATAAACCCTTTCCAGCTTACTGGCCTCTGCTACCAATTTTTTTTTTTTTAATGCTCTATGTGCTTTCCAAAAGCCAGTTTTAACTTCACCGATTCTTTCTTCTTTTTAACTTATTTTCCTATTAAATCTCTTGATGACTTCTATTTTGCTTTAGCTTCTCTAAGTGTATTATTCAGTTCAAGGATTTCTGTTTAATTTTCCAATATCTTCTGTCTCTTTGTAAAAATTCTCTATTGGATATGCAAACATTTCTTTCACTCAAATTCAATAGTGTTTTAAATGTTTCTGACAATTTATCCATACCGATTATCATCTGATATGCTTATGGGCTCCTGTTTTGACTCAGATTCAATTACAGTTTCTTTAATGCTGGTGGATACTTGTTGGTATGTGCATTTGTTACCGTGAGTTGCACTATTTCATGAACCAAGATTCTGGATTGTATAAAAAGGAGAGATTGCTAAGAATGGGCAATCATTCATTCTCTGCTTCTTCACTATAGACTGAACATGGCTAGTTACTTCTTGCCCCTGCCACCATATCTTTTTTTTTTTTTTTCCATTAGGAACTGTAGCCTCACACTCTAAGCTGAAATAAATCTTTCCTTAATTAAACCGACTTTTTGTTAGCTATTTTGTCTTAGCAATAAGGTACCTAATACAGTTACTATTAGGCATTTGATCAGAGCTCTAAGGAAATGCTGGGGGCTAGATTCTATGCTCTAATACCCATAAGGTAGAGGCTTGTTCTCCACTCCATTGTGGTAGAATCAGCCTCTTTGATACCTGGCTAACAATTACAGAAGCTCAATTTGATATATTGACCTGGGTACAGTGGTCATACTGCTCTGCCAGAAACAATTTGTGATGAGTTTGGTATTAGGTTTAAGTTGATGACATTTACTTGATTCCCTCACCCTTCGTCAAGTAAGAACTATCTCTTTCCTAGCTGCAGTGCTTGCAGTTGAGGACAAGGATATGACACAGATAATGTTTTACTTTCTACTTTGTTCAATGCATCTTTCCTTTTCATTATGCTGCTAGCAAATAATATAAACTCTCTCCCTCACTTCTTTAGCACATATGGAATTAGTATAGTAACTATAAACTTGTGTGACTTGGTATGTCAATGGGAGATCTTAGCCATTTGTTGCATTGGTAGTCTATTGTCCTTATAAGTATATGAAATTGTGGGCAAAATTATAAACCTTTTCTGCTTCTCTGGCAGTAGTCCTCCATATCATGCATATGATAGAGTAAGATTTAAATTGAATCTCAAAATCTCAGCTTTATATAGATTACACATTGGATCTTAATTTAGACTGTTAAACTGACAGGAGGATGAAACTTTCTCTCGTGTTTCTTTAGGAGGTAGTCCACTAACATAAACATAGTCTTGTTTCCAGAACTTTGGTAAATGTTTGTGACCTGATTGGCATGCCTCTCTATGATGACAGAGAAACTGTAATTAATGATTTAGTTCCTGTTTTAAGTTGGACAATTTCAAGTTCAAACAATTTTGGACAGTCTATTTAATTAAAAAATATGGTATTAACATTTTATTTTCCAGTTCCTCTAACTACATTTAGATAATCATTACACAAGAATTTTTTGTATGCAGATTCAATTGGGAATGAGATAAGCAAGAGCAAAAATTTTGTGTAGTATAATACCAGAATTAAGGACCCTTATTTTTATGTTATTGTAATAATCAAATGCAACAAAATGACAGATAACACATCGGAAAAATATATAAAATTTAAAAATAATGACAAATTTTAATATGCAAAATTTAATTTATATGAACATTTCAATTTGTTGCCTTAGGTATGTCTATATATAGTGTATATCTTGCCTATTTATTGCCAATTTGAGCTTATTAGGGCTGTTTTTATGCTTAATATTTTATTCTGAATGAAAATAAAGTATATCAGAATAGAGAAAACTTTAACAGTAATAACTTATTGAACTAACTGAACAGTCTATTCTACTATTAAATTCTTATACATAATGCAAAATTTTAGATATTGCTTTGACTGAAGGCCCAAATAATATTTAATGAAGAGAGACTGGAGGAATTCCCATTGAGATCAGGAACAAGACAGGGTTGTCCACTCTCACCTCTGCTCTTCAATATAGTACTGGAAGTCCTATCTCAAGCAATAAGGCAGGAGAAAGAAATAAAAAGGATACAATTTGGAAAGGAAGAAATTACATTGGCTCTATTCACCGAAGACATGATTGAATACGTAAGAGACCCGAGAGACTCCATCACCAAACTCCTGATGGTGATTAACTCCTATAGCAAAGCAGCAGAATACAAAATCAATGCACAAAAATTAGTAGCCTTTCTATATGCAAATGACAAAGATACACAGAATGAAATAAGGGACATGTTCCGATTTTCAAAAGCAACCAAAGAAATAAAATACCTTGGAATAATGTTAACCAAGGAAGTAAAAGATCTATACAGTGAAAACATAACAAAACTCAAAAAAGAAATTGAGGAGGACTTTAGAAAATGGAAGGACCTCCTATGCTCCTGGATAGGGAGAATTAACATTGTGAAGATGGCAATCCTACCAAAGGCAATATACAGATTTAATGCAATACCAATTAAAATCCCAACAGTGTTCTTCACAGAGATAGAAAAAATGATCTCAAATTTCATATGGAAAGGCAGAAGGCCTCAGATATCCAAACATATCCAAGGAAAAGAAATACCTTTGGAGGCATCACCATATCTGATCTCAAGCTAAACTGCAAAGCCATAGTAATAAAAACAACATGGTACTGTCATAGAAAAAAGGAGTATAGACCAATGGAATAGACTTCAGGACCTGGACTTTGGGTCAAGCAACTATAGCTACTTGATATTTGACAAAGTCTCTAACAATATACACTAGAAAAAAGACAGCATATTCAACAAATGGTACTGGACAAACTGGATAAACATATGCAGGAAATTGAAACTTGTTCCACACATTTTGCCAAGCACTACACTCAAGTCCAAATGGATCAAAGACCTCAATATAAGACCAGAAACTCGAATACAGCTGGAAAAAAAATTAGGAAGTACTTTCTATGATATAGCAATGGAAAAAGACTTCCTGAACAAAATCCCAGTAGCTCATGATCTTAAACAGTCATTCAAGCAATGGGATCACATGAAGCTGAAGAGTTTCTTTACAGACAAGCATAAAATAAGCAATGTCAATAGATTACCCACAGAATGGGAGAAAATATTTGCTCGTTATCCAACTGACAGAAGCCTAATCTCTAGAATCTACAAAGAACTCAAAAACCTAAACAGTAGAAAGTCAAACACCCCACTCACAAAATGGGGCAAAGAGCTGAATAGGCAGTTCACAGAGGAAGAAATTCAAATGGCAAACACACACTTAAGAAAACATTCATCATCCCTAATCATCAGGGAAATGCAAATTAAAACAATTATGAGATTTCACCTTACCACAGTAAGGATAGCAAACATCAAAAAATAAAATGAAAATAAATGCTGGCAAGGATGTGGAGAATTGGGAACACTCATCTACTGTTGGTGAGAATGTAAGATGGTACAACCACTTTGGAAAGGAACATGGAGCCTCCTGAAAAACCTGACTTTAGAGATACCAACAGACCCAGTTATCCCCTTACTGGGCATCTACCCCAATACCTTTAAACCACAGGACAGAGAGATTAGCCCAATCATGTTTATTACAGCTCAATTCATAATAGCAAAGAGCTGGAGTCAACCCAGATGTCCATCATGAGAAGAATGGATAACTAAAATGTGTTATATCTACCCAATGTAATTTTATACAGCAGTAAGAAAAAATTATACAATGATTTGAGGAAAAATGGTTGAACCTGGAACAGATCATTCTTAGTGAACATACCCAATGACAGAAAGAAAATAGCCACATAGTCTCACTCATCTACAGCACCTAACCTGAAGCTACCCAAGATGCCTTACATACCCAGCAAGCATGTTGTGGTCTAGACAATATGATGGGTGGGAGGGAGTGGAGGGCAAGGGAGGCAGTGAGAGACACAAATCTACAACAAAAAGGCAATGGTACCACAAAATTCTACATCCTAAAAGGCAAACCAAATGGCTGAACCTTCACCAAGCCCTTAGAGGGAACACCTGAGCCAGAGACACTGGAGAGGGTATGATGAAATCTGACCTTAATCTTCTACAGCTTCTCTCTCTCTCTTCTCTCTAACTCTTTTATATTATTTATATTTTCTTCCTTTTCTTACTGGGCACTGACCTATAACTCCCAGTACCAGCATGGGGCTATCATCCACAATGAGCTTTTGATCAGAAAGACCTACAAGGTTTCCTAAAAGAAAGACAGATTTCTGTCAGAGTACTTGATGATGCACCAAAGGTTAGTGGTAAGACCCTACTGCTGAAGACACCTTATGTGGTTGATATGTAAAATGGAATGGCATGGCTAGAAGCTGGAAGAGAGTCAGTCCCCAGACCATCAGCACATCTAGCGCCAGAAGTTGCTTCATGGGCAACTGGGGAAAATGACGAATATCTGTCCAAGCAACTCATAGTCTAACCTACGTAGCAGTAAATAACCTGTCATGATGATCACACAAGTGCAATAGTGGCACACAGCCATAGTGGGAAACCAACTGCTCTTGATTAAGCTAACTGATACCCTCAGTGGTATGGGACCTATATCTGGATCTGGGAACCAAGTCAGAACCATATCCAAACTCAAGCCCACTCTTCATTATCAAGCTATCACCAACCGTGGGCTACAAGAGGGCCTACACCTATTAAATTCTCTATAAAACAAGTAAGGGTTATCTCATTTGTCTGGTGCTAACTTACTCTCTGTTGGAGAATCTGCTTCTCTTTGTCAGATAGATGTAGATCCTAAGGAGAGAGCCACCCCATCATGCCTCAAAAGGTCCACAGCTGAAACTAAGAATAATTGGCAAAACAAACAAGGGTGCTGTTTTCTTTGTGAACTGGGTACCACCACAAGGGTGAAGGAGATCAACAGAGAGAAAATTCAACTCCTCCCAAATCAGAGATCCAGAGACCCAGAGGTCCCCAACACCTCAACACTGAATCAGACCAAAAATGAACCCAACATGGCTCAGGGGAATTTTGCAGAAGAGGGGCCTAAAAGAATGTCAGAGCCACATGTTGGGTCATGATATGCAGAGACATTTATCCTACCCATAACTGTGGGCTAACTCCAGAATCCATGACCCATATACCTCAACAAGGAGGGGCCAGTTGTAGGGGGTAGGACATGGAAGAGCCTAACAATGGTACCAAATGGACTGTATTTGCTGAGTTCAAAACTAATTAATAAAAAATAATTTAAAAAAATGATAACAATAAGTCATGTCATGTGAGTAGTGAAGTTTTAGGTGAATTGTAATAAATTAACTAAATAAGTTTAATAACTAAATAATTTAATTTTGGGGGAAGAGAGAATGTTCACATGATATTTTAGGTCTTCTTCATAGCTTGTGATTGGAGAGAATTAAGCCTTGGTGGGAAAGATTATATATGATAGCTGCAGGGGAATGACATTAATATTACTCTTTGTTAAATAATTAATTCTCAGTAATGAAGGTTGATGTATCAATATATCACATATCATTGTTGCAATAAGTTTTACATAAGTTGAAGAGAATTTACTCTTTTATCACAGTAATACATTGTATCATGTTATTAATTATTATGTTTGTGTATCTCATTCAGTCAATTACTATTAGTCTTGAAGTATTTGGTCTATGTCTCTACCATCTTTGTGTTACCTTATTTTATATACACACACACAAATTACATATATATATATATTTTTTTTTTTTTTTGAGGTAGGGTCTCACTCTGGCCCAGGATGACCTGGAATTAACTGTGTAGTCTCAGGTTGGCCTTGAACTCGTGGCAGTCCCCCTACCTCTTCCTCCCAAGTGCTGGAATTAAAGGCATGTACCACCACGTCCAACTCTACCTGATTATATTAAAAACAGTTCATACTATCATTATTTGATTTCTATAACAAGAATGTGCTGACCTCTTAAATACACTAGTCTTTATATATATATGCTACTTCTACTTCTATAATTATAGTCAGCAAACCAGGGTATTTATGTCCCCTCTCTTCCCTCACTTTCTTCTTCATAATTCTGATCTCTGTCATATCCCCTTTCTCTTCATTAGTCTCTCTTGTAATTTGATGTCAACTTCTTTTTCTTATATTATGAGGGTCTTGTGTGGGTATTGCTAGGCACTGCAAGGTCTTAGATTTTGAGGCCAAATTCTGTCTGAACAGTTGTATGTAAGGAGTGGTACTTTTCCTTTGGCTCTTACATTCTTTCTGCCACCTCCTCTGCAATGGACCCTGAGCCTTGGTGTGTGTGAGATGTTTCAGTTCTGGATACTCCTCTGTCCCTTCTTCTCAGCACTATGTTGCCTTTTAGGTCATCCCAGTGGTCATCACCATCTGAAAAGGGAAGCTTCTCCAAACAGAAGTGAGAGTAGCATTAATATGAGTGTGATGATTAAGTGTAGTGCTTTCAGGGCAATTTGGTGTGAGTAATATGTGCATTTATTTAGGCAGGATCAGACTTTATACCACTAAGCTTCATGACCTCCCCTGCCATTGGCTCTGGATTACGTTTTCAGTACCGGGAACATATTTCCTTGTATAAAGGGGACCTTCAGTCCAATTAGAGAGCAGTTGGTTTCCCCCAGAGCAAACATGCTACTATTTCAATTGTTCAGTCGTTTGGCCTGTCAGGCCAAACTTGAGGTTTCCAGTGTCCACTGTTTTCACTGCTGATGAGTTCTGTCTCCCACAAAAATGCATACATGGCAGCTTTTTCCAGCTTTAGGTTGGCCAGGCTAAAGGGAGAATGTTTTTTGCTCAGCACCAACTTGATTTCTCAGTGACTTTGTCTCTCAGGCATGTTAAGTCTTCAGCAATAGTGTCTTACCACCCCTTTCTCATGGGGAATGAAGGGTGTTGGCAATAATAGCCTATACTGTTTTGGAGGCAACAGAGACCTCCCTGGCCAATGACTCACTGGAAGGTATCCCAATCCAGGCACTGAAAATTTTCTAGTGACACTTTATGGCTTCTGGATGTGCTATTGTTTGAGAATGTAGATTTTCATGTGTCTTATTCAGAATATCTTCAATTTTCATTGACCCTCCCCCCACCCTTCTTTTATACAATCTCTTCCCATGACCTCACTTAGGCATTTTCCCTCCCTGTAATTTGTTCTTCTATGTACATATATACAACACTATCCTCTTAAGACCTTCCCTCTCCTCCCTCCCTTATAGCCTTTTTCTAGCTTATGGGCCTCGGCTACTGATTTTTGGTTCCAGATCACAAACAACTCTCTACATTTGTAGCTAGGATCCACATATAAGAGACAACATGTGATGTTTGGCTTTCTGGGCCTGGGTTACCTCACTTACTATAATGTTTTCCAGATCCATCCATTTCCTGCAAATTTCATAATTTCCTTTTTCTTTACTGATGAATAGTATTCCATTGTGTAGATGTACCACATCTTTATTTTCCATTCATCTGTGAATGCACATCTAGGCCAGTTCCATTTCCTAGTTATTGTAAATAGGGCAGCAATAAACATGATTGTGCAAGTATCTCTAAAGTAGTGAGAAGAGTCATTAGGTTATATGCCTAAAAGTGTTATAGCTAGATCATATGGCAAATCTGTTTTTAGCTGTCTCAAAAAACTCCACACTGATTTCCACAATGGCTGTACCAGATTACATTCCCACCAACAGTGCAGAAAGGTTCCCCTTTTAATACATATTCGCCAACATTTATTGTCACTTGTTTCCTTGATGGCAGCCATTCTGACGAGAGACAGAATCTCAAGGTAGTTTTAATTTGCATTTCCCTGATGGCTAAGGATGTAGAACACTTTTTTAGATGTTTATATGACATCTGTATTTCTCCTGGTGAGAACTTTCTATTTAGTTCCACAGCCCATTTTTTGATTTGATTGCTTGATTTCTTATTGTTCTGTTTTTTTGAGTTCTTGTATTTTCTGGATATTAATCCTTTGACAGATGTGTAACTGGCAAAGATTTTATCCCACTTTGTAGGTTGTCTCTTTGCTCTATTCACAGCGCCCTTTGACATACAAAAGCTTTGTAATTTCATGAGATCCCAATAGTTGATTAGTGGTTTTATTTTCTGAGCAATTGGGGTTATATTCAGAAAGCTATTACCTATGCCAGTATGTTGAAGTGTTTCCGCTACCCTTTCCTCTAGCACATTTAGAGTTTCAGGTCTGATATTAAGGTCCCTGAACCACTTGGATTTGATTCTTGTGCATGGAGAAAGACAAGGATCTAGTTTCATCTTTTTATATATAGATATCCAGTTTTCCCAGAACCACTTATGAAAGAGGCTCTCTTTTCTCCAATGAATATTTTGGCATTTTTGTCAAAAATCAGATGGCTATAGCTGCCTGGATTAATATTTGGGTCCTCTATTCTGTTCCATTGATCTATATGTCTCTCTTTGTGTCAATACCATGCTGGTTTTGTTACTATGGCTTTGTAATATTGCTTAAAATCAGATATGGTGATACCACCAGCCTTACTTTTGTTGCTCAAATTCATTTTGGCTATACAAGATTTTTTCTGTTCCCAAATGAAATTTAGGGGTTTTTCCTATTCCTGTGAAGAATGAAATTGGAATTTTAATGGTGATTGTATTAAAAATGTAGATTGCTTTTGGAAAGATTGACATTTTCACAATATTGATTCTTCCGATCCAAGAACATGGGATATCTTTCCACTTCCTTTTGTCTTCTGCAATTTCTCATTTGAGTGTTTGAAAGTTCTCATTGTAGAGCTTCTTCAATTCCTTAGTTAAGTTATTTTCAAAGTATGTTTTTAGGCAATTGTTAATGGAATAGATACCCTGATTTCATTCTCTCATGTTTGTTGTTACTATATAGGAAAGCTACTGATTTCTGTGTATTTATTTTGTATCCTGCTACATTGCTAAAAGTGTTTATCAGCTCGTAACAGTTTGCTGGTAGAGTTTTTAGGGTCTTTTATGTATAGAATCATATCACCTGCAAATAGTGATAATTTTATCTCTTCCTTTCCAATTTTTATCGCTTTTATTAGGGTCTTTTGCCTTATTGTTATAACTAAGACTTCCAGTATTAAATAAAAGACATTCGACAACCTTGTCTTATTCCTGAATTTAGTGTAAAAGCTTTGAGTTTTTCACAATTTATTATTATGTTTGCTTTAGGTTTATAATAAATAGCTTCTATTATGTTGAGATATGCTCTTTCTAGACCCAGTTTCTGTAATGCTTATACCATGAAAGGATGTTGGATTTTGTTGAATGACTTTTCTGCATTTGTTGAGATGATCAGGTGATGTTTGGCCTTCAGACCATTTATATGTTTTATTACATTTATTGATTTACATATGTTGAACAATCCCTGCATCCCTGGGATAAAGCCAACTTGAACAGCTTGAATAATCTTTTTGATATATTCTTGTATTCTGTTTCCCAATATTTTCTTCAGAATTTCTGCATCTATGTTCATGAGGGAGATTGGTCTGTAATTTTCTTTTTTTGTTCTGTCTTTGTCTGGTTTTGGTATGAGGGTGAAGCTGGCTTCATGGAAGTAGTTCAGTAAAATTACTTCCTTTTCTATTTTATGTAAAAATTTGAGAAGCATTGGTGTTAGTTCTTCCATGAAGGTCTGGTAAAATTCACCAGTGAATCCATCTGGACCTGGGATATTTTTAGTTGGAAGACTTTTTATAACTGCTTGGATCTCTGTACTTGTTATAGGTCTATTTAAACAGTTTATCTCATCTTGATTTAATTTTTTTAGGTCATATGAATCAAGAAAATCATCCATTTCTTTTAGGTTTTCAAACTTAGTTGCATATATATATATATATATATATATATATATATATATATATTATGTCCTTATAATTGTCTGAATTTCTTTGTTATCTGTTGCAATGGTGCATTTTTTTCTCTACTTTTATTAATTTTTGTCTTTTCTCTCTTTCTTCTGGTCAAATTTGTTAAGGGTTTATCAATCTTTTTTATCCTTTCAAAGAACCAACTGTTTTGTTGATTCCTTGGATTGTTTTTTTTTTTTTGTACTTTATTAATTTCTGCCTGAATCTTTATCATTTCCTCTCATCTACTGATTTTTGGGTTGCCTTTTTCTTCTTTTTGCAAGGCCTTAAGGTAGAGCATTAAATTGTTTATTTGTGAGTGCTCTCATTTCTTAATATAGGCACTTAGAGCTACAAATTTCCCTCTTAGGATTTCCTTCATTGTGTCCCAAAGGGTTTGGTATGCTGTATTATCATCATCATTTGATTCTATGAATTTATTGATTTCCTTTTTGATTTCATCAGTAACCAACTGATCATTCACTAGTGTACTATTTAGTCTCCATGAATTTATGTATGCTCTGTAACTTTTCTTGTTGCTGATTTGCAGTTTAATCCCATGTGGTTAGATAGACTATAAGGGATTATTTCAATTTTCCTATATTTGTGGATGTTTGCTTTGTGTCCTAATATATGGTCTATTTTAGAGAATGATCCATGTGCTGCTGAGACAAATGTATATTCTGCAGAATTTGGATGGAAAGGTCTGTATGTATCTGTTAGGTCCATTTGTTCTATTAGTTCATTTAAATCAGATGTTTCTCTGTTTATTTTTTGCCAGGATGACATGTGAATTGATGAGAGTGAGTTATGGAACACTCCCACTGCAATTGCATTTGATGTTATCTGTGACCTTAAATCTAATAGTGTTTGTTTCATGGAACTGGGAGCCCCCATGTTAGGTACATATATGTTTATGATTGTAATGTCCTCCTGCTGGAGAGTTCCTTTAATTATTATAAAATGACCCTCTTTATCTTTCCTCACTAATGTTGTTTTGAAGTCTGTCCTGTCAGATATTAGGATTGCAACCCCTACTTTTTTGCAAGGCCCATTTGCTTGAAAAACCATTTTCCATCCTTTCATCCTAAAGTGGTGTCCATCTTTTATTAAGAGATGAGATTCCTGGAGGCAGCAAATGGAAGGATCCTGCCTTTTAATTCAGTCTACAAGCCTGTATCTTTTTGAATGGTGCATTGAGGCCATTGATCTTAAGAGCTATTATTGAAAGACATGCATTTATTCTTATTTATTCTTATTTTCTACTGTTTCCTGTCTTCCCTTTACTCATTCTTTTAACTGTTATTTGAGTGTGGTTTACTTTTTCTCTATTTCCTCCTGTGTGTGTTTTGCTTTCTCTCTGGCATTAAGAATTCCTTCCCTTTAATCCCAGTACTCAGGAGGCAGAGGTAGGAGGATTGCTGTGAGTTCACGGCCACCCTGAGAATCCATAGTGAATTTCAGGTCAGTCTGGGCCAGAGTGAGACCCTACCTCAAAAAAAAAAAAAAAATTCCTTCAAGTATTTACTGTAGAGCTGGTTTAGTTGTCATAAATTCCTTTAGCCTGTTTGCCTGTTTTTTTTTTTTTTTTTTTTTGAATGTCCTTATTTCTCCATCAATTTGGATAGATAGCTTTGCAGGAAAAAGTAATCTTGGTTGAAAGTTTTTATCTTTCAGAACTTGGAATACTTCATCCTAAACCCCTCTGGCTTTTAAAGTTTGTGTTGAGTCATCTGAACTCATTCCAATTGGCTTGCCTTTATAGGTGAATTTCTTCTTCTCTCTAACTGCTTTCAATATATTTTCCTTGCTTTGTATGTTTAGTAGTTTGACTATAGCACGGCAAGGAGAGATTTTTTTCCAGATTTTGCCTGTTTAGTGTTCAAAATGCTTCTTGTATATGCATTGGCATTTCTTTCCCAATTTGAGGAAATTTTCCTTCTATGATTTTGTTGAAAACACCTAATATGCTTCTGGATCGAAATTATTCTCCTTATGTTACACCCTGAATTAATATGTGCAATCTTTTCATAGTGTCCTGGATATCTTGAAATTCCCATTCATACCTTGATATTAGCTTGTCTTTCTCTTTGTTGGACTGTATTAGATCTGCTACCTGGTCTTCTAGTTTAGATATTCTGTTCTCTCCTTCATCCATTCTTCTGGTGAGACTTTCCACAGAGGTTTTGTTTTGTTTTGTTTTTCATTGACTGTATTCTTCAGAGCCAGGATTTCAGCCTGTTTTTTCTTCAGTATTTCTATTTCCTTACTCATGTCTTCTAATGACCTCTTTATTTCAGTAAGCTGGTTTCCTGTGCTCTCTTTCAGAAGTTTGTTTTCTTCTTTAACTCCTTTGTTTTCTTCTTTGATTCCCTTCATTTCTTCTCTGATTTCCTTGAGCATAGATACCATCATTTTCTTGAAATATTTGTTAGGCATTTCATCTGATTCAGTCCCACTGGTGATCATTTCTGATGGATTTATAGCTTTTGGTGGGACTGTATTGTCTTGATTCTTTGAGTTTCTTGTATCATACTGTAGTGTCTTTTGCATCCTGAATTGATTTGATGCAATGTTCCCAGACATGGCCATCCATCTCTATATACCCTCAGGAAATGAGTTCAAGGTGCCAGTTGTCGCTCTTGTCCCCCAATCAAGCCACAGAAGTAATCATAGGTGTTGAGTTTGCTTGCTAAACAAGTATTCTAGTGGACTGGGTAGAATAATTTACTGGCAAATTCTAAACTTCAACTGAGTAACATACACAATCAATAAAAACCAGCACAAATCACTTGCATTTGTGGGGATTAAACAGATATTCACGTAAAGCCAAAATCCCTAAGGGTGTGTATTGTTCTACAGCCTTAATCTCACCAGCTTGGAGGTAGAGATTTCTGTTCTGAATTGGGTTTGAGGTCAACCTGGATCTTGAACAGACTCTGCCCCCAATAATGACAGAAGAAAAAACAAAAACAAAAACAAAGGCCCAATATATATGTGAAAGCACCAAAGGCAATAAAATTCAACTCCCAAATACACATTACTTGAAAATGGTAAAGCCAACCAAGAATATATACCCCACAACCTGCCCTAACAAGGAAAGAGAGTATTATCTCTTCCAGGACTGTGTCCTTTTTTTGTTCATTAAGCCTCCTTACCTTTTGGGATGACTTCCAATCTCACCAATGCTGCGAGTCCACCTCAATCACTCTGTTGTGCTGTGCAGCTATACAACTGATTAGGTCTGCTAGCTGTGCTGCCACTGGGGGCTGAATGCCGGATGTTCCTGTTTCTGATGGGGGATGGGAGAGTTCAGACTTCTGGAGTTGCTCGCACTTTCAGTAGCTCTTTAGTTGATCTCAGCTGTCTTTCCTTCAGATTTCTTTACTTTGCAAGAAGACCTATGAAGTTTAAAAATCTGTTGCTTGGTTTCTGCTGCTACTGACACCTGGAGCACCTGGTAGGACTGCGCCAGGCAGTCATGCACATACACAGATCACAGGCTGTGATCACCTAAGTGGGACTCTGGCCATTTTCATCCTTTTCTGGTGGGTCTTAGTCTCTCCAGCTTCTCAGCTGTGTCTAAGAATAACCTATACTCCTTCACTTTTCAGAAGAAGAGTATATTTTGCCGAGGTTTTGCTTAAATACCTCCAAAGGCTGGTTTGGCATGGATCCTAAGCTTCCATCTTACCAGGAAGTGCTCTAGTCTTTTCTTTTTGTCGCAATCTAACAATAGAGTTGTACTTCATTGTTTAGAATTGCTGTTTGAAAGTTCTGTGCTTGCTATTTTGTATGAAATATTATATACGATGTGTTTGCTATTTTGCTTCTATCTTGGCCCACATTTTAAAACAAATTGTAAAGAGATTTTACAGCAACATACTCCCAATACTTTTAGATTTATCTATATTTTCTTCATTGCATTTCATTTCAAATGTCTTCAGCATCTGTTTGTGTTTCTATTCCTTGTTCAAAGAAACATTTCTTTTTTTTTTATTTTTATTTATTTTTTTTTATTTGAGAGCAACAGACACAGAGAGAAAGACAGGTAGAGGGAGAGAGAGAGAGAATGGGCGCACCAGGGCTTCCAGCCTCTGCAAATGAACTCCAGACGCATGCGCCCCCTTGTGCATCTGGCTAACGTGGGACCTGGGGAACCGAGCCTCGAACTGGGGTCCTTAGGCTTCACAGGCAAGCGCTTAACCACTACACCATCTCTCCAGCCCCAAAGAAACATTTCTTTATTCTCTCCTTTTATACTGTATTCATCTTGGCACAAAATTTTCAACTTATCTTTGAAATTGCAGTTATTTGGTTTATTTTTTTCTTTTCCATATTAGTTTTCTATGTCATTAAATTTTGGCTTTCATATTTCCTATTGCTCTATAGTTTTCATTATTTTCCCATTTTGGGAACATTGATACCTAATGCAAACATTAAAGTCATATTAAGGAAAGTTTGAATTGTATCCCACCCACTTATAGTCATATTTCTATTTTCTTTCAGTTATAAATATTTGATGATTTATCCTATAATTTCTTCTATAGTATGCTATTGAGAAGTGTGTTTATCTTTGCATATCTATGGATTTTTTTTTTTGTTTCTAGCTTAGTTGCATTGTGATAAGAGAATACAGGAATATATGATGCTAAGTCTTGTATATTTATTGATAAATTGTTTAATATATATTTAGATTTCATAACTGTACAGTATATGTTTGAAATATGCAGTTTACAATTATTTCTTACAATATTATAAATGTATCCCTCAAATTAAGTGCCTTATGTTATTGAAATATTTTATAGCTTCACTTAGTTTTTTTTTTTTAATTTTTGGTTTATTTTTATTTATTTATTTGAGAGCAACAGACAGAGAAAGAGGCAGAGAGACAGAGAGAGAATGGGCACTCCAGGGCCTCCAGCCACTGCAGACGAATTCCAGACGCGTGCACCCCCTTGTGCATCTGGCTAACGTGGGTCCTGGGGAATTAAGCCTCGAACCGGGGTCCTTAGGCTTCACAGGCAAATGCTTAACTGCTAAACCATCTCTCCAGTCCTTAGTTTTTATTTATTCAAATCAATACTTGCAGTGCAAAGTCAGATCTCCTAATATGTTGCTATATTTATTTTAATGTACTGGTGTCTATTTCTGCTTTACATATTTTATGTACTTACAAACAAGTGGTAAGAGAATAAATGGAAAACCAGCTCTCTGCATGGAAAAAGATGGCCTGTTTTATAGTGTTTGTCAGTTCCTATAGCAAATGATTTCACCAAGCTATCAAAATGAGGTCACTAAATTCTAGTCTCTGAAAATACTATCATCACTTCTCATTCGTGGTCTGGCTCCACCTGTTATATCTCTACTTATTTTCCTGTCCATTATTAGGTGAATAGCTGTCAAATAATCCTATTTCAATGAGGTTTTGTCTCTTTATATGACCCACTAACGGAGCCAATTAACTATGAACTGAATCCTCTGAAATCAGGGGTAAAATAAATTGTTCCCAGTTAAAAAATATAATTTTATTATATGCAATGAGGGAGAGAAAGGGGGTAGAGAATGGGCATACAAGGGTTTCTTGCCAATCCAGATGATTGGACCACCTTGTATATCTACATGTGTACTGGGGATACAAACCTAGGCCATCAAGCTTACAAGCAAGTGCTTAACCATTAAGCCATCTCTCCAGACCTATAGCTTCCACTTTTTAGTTGTTCTGTCATTTAGTTTGGCCAGAGTGTCATGAAAAGTAATTAATGAATAAATCTGGAAGTCAAAGAAATGGTATATTGCTATAAAATATCCCTGAGCACTTGCTTCTTAAACATTTCAAACAGGTGTATGTTTAGAACATGGATATGTCTGGAGAAATATGCTAGAGAAAGATAGGAGATGTTAAATGTAATATTGGAGAGGTCAGAAGACCATGCTAATAGCAGTGAATATTGAACAAATGTGTGGTTTAGATTTCATGTAAAAGTGAAGATGCTTCTGGGTAATTGATTACAAAAAAATTCTTATTTCATTCTGGCAAAGATGCTGGCTATAAAATTAATGCATTAATTAATTTGGGGAGGGAAAGAATATGAGAGATGGTGGCATGCTTTTATCCAGATTTACAATAACAGTTGGAGGCAGAAAGCAGAGCGAAAATATTTGAAAGATTGTGTATTTGGGCAGGAAAAGGGGTGTGTGTTTATGAAGTATATTAGTACCATTGTAAAAGAAATCAAGTACTTTAAATAAGGATAATATGAATGCTACTTTAAAGGAATCTGAAGAATGATTAGACCCTACCTATCTCATGAAAAAAGATTTTAAAGTTCTTCACTTGAGCATTTTAATTTGAGAAGAGGATTCCATGATGAGCTGTATGCACAAGCCACCTGTGGATTGTTTCCCTAGATTCAGCTACCCACACATTCAGAGAACACTCCATCCATGGTCCAAAAGTTTAAAGTTACTTCTCTAGCTGCCAGAACACCTTTGGTGTAGCCGCCTTCATGATGCTGGTTTTATAAGCATGTAAAATGCAAGTGCTATGGAGTTATAGAGGCTTCCATTCAGCACTACATTACATGTTTGGAGTCCCTGGGGTATACCTCTGAGAGGGCAGTGCGATGAAGCCCATGCTGCAATGGCAATCCCCGGAAATTAGAGAAGCTAGGGATGCGTGCTCTCTCTCTCTCTCTCTCTCTCTCTCTCTCTCTCTCTCTCTCTCTCACACACACACACACACACACACACACACACACACATACACACACTGTGCATTCAAATAAGTAAATAAAATATTAACAAGAAAATATTTACTCTTGCAATTGGGTTTAGGAAGTATGTACCTCATTTTTATCTTTGTAGGGTATTAATTCTTCTTTCTTTGATCTTCAAGGAAGAGTTTGAATTTGGACTTGGAGAAATGTTGACACTGCTAGCATTTTGAGGACTCTTGGAGATTGATGTGTTTGTTTTCAAATGCCTTGTGAGCCTTTGTGAGGTAGGCAAAAACAGAATATTATGGTTTGGATTTGAAATCCCCCCCCCCGCAACAGGCTGATTTCTTTAGTATTTTATCCTGAGCTGATATCACTAATTTGAGAGCACATGATAGATTTTAGAAGTAGGACTTGGATGAGTTAATTCACTAAGGTGGGATCTTTAATGACATTTTATTCCTTTTTTCCTTTTCATCTCTCTCTGTCTCTGTTACTCCTCTCTCTCTCTCTGTTTCTGTCTTTATCTCTTTTTAATTCTGAAAACAGGAACTACCCTCCATCCTATACCCTTTTTGGCTGACTGTTCTAAAATCATGACCCAAAATATGGGATCTTTCTTCATTTAAGATGTTTGTCTTGGGTATAGAGAAGGTGAGCAAACCCAAATAACCTGTGCTGTGGTTGATGATAAGCCATGAGTGCTGAGTAATTCCCAGTTTTGGTCATGCTGGTTCATATCACCACTCCTACACTAGAGTCCATACACAGATGTTCTACCTTGTGAACTTGGATATGGTACTACTATTCTTAAATGGATCTCTCTTAATATTAATTATGTGATGCACACTGTACTATTCACCACTTAGATGTTTCTGGGAACTTGAATCTAAGTCTCAGTATCCTTGGACCACACTGAGTGGATCACTGAGTGAAGAAAGTCTTTGAGACTGGGATATGTAAAACTCTAGGGGCATCTGATCCCTATCCTAAAGCAAAGACAGACTTCAGGTCTCCTCTTAAGATGGCTGTTCATTATAGTACCTATGACTAAGTAAGAAGAACCAAAGACCCATTTCCTAGTACCTGCTAATATGCAGATCTCAGATCTCCTATGTTATAAATTTGCAAGTTTCCAAAATATACTTTTTGAGCCCAGTGAGATTTGACCTAACATTTTGCTTATAGCTCTACTGAGAAGATCTACCTTTATCCAAAGGGTACTACCATAAACTGTATTTTAAAGTCCTATATTTCTATGACAATATGAAAATCCATTTTTATGGGTTTTACCTGCTGGATGACTAAGTAAAATTTTATCCCAGTGACTTTCCATTATACCTCCTGCTTCCCTATAGCTGCACAACTTGCTTCAAGATCATGGCGATACAAGAAAGTACTAGATTTGTCTACTCTATTATTTTCCTGAATCACATTAATATTATATGCATAACCAAATGCAATTACTGACAGTATTATTATTTTAGTGTCAAGGGGCATTTCAGGGGCTTGTAGATCAGGTGGCAGAGTGATTACCTAGCATATGTGAAACTCTGGGTTCAATGCCCATTTTCACATAAACCAGATTTAGTATGACACACCTATAATAATATCACATAAATGTATATGAAGGAGGATCAGGAGTTCAAAGTCATCCTCAGCTGCATAGCAAGTACAAGGCCATCCTGAGCTACATGTGTCTGTGTCTCAAATAATAGCTCAGATTATCAGCTATGCAATGCATTATTTCAGTTGCATTTTCGTAGAAGTTTAAGATATCTGTTTTAAATATGAACTTACTTTCATGCATAGTGAGATGATTTCCATCAATCACTAATGGGTTATTACAAAAATATTGAGCAGTAGCACTTTGGTGGATGGAAGTTTGAATGGGAAAAGAGTTTGCAGATGTGAAACCATCCAATATCATAGTGAACTCCCTTGGGGAAATCAAGCTATGTAACTTTGGGGTTTGTGGGCAGCTCATTGACTCCATGGCCAACTCTTTCATGGGTACAAGGTCTTACCTGTTGCCTGAAAGCCTCCAGTGGACTCATTACTCTGCAGTTGGACATTTGGAGCATGGGGCTCTCTCTGGTGGAGATAGAAGTTAAGAGGTATCCCATCCCTCTTCTTGATGCCAAGGAGCTGGAGCTGATGTTTGGGTGCCAAGTGAAGGGAGATGTGGCTGAGATGCCACCCAAGCCAAGGACTTCTGAGAGACCCCTCAGCTCATATGGAATGAACATCCAACCTCCCATGGCAATTTTCGAGTTATTGGATTACATAATCAATGAGCCTACTCCAAAGCTGCTCAGTGGAGTATTCAGTCTCGAATTTCAAGATTTTGTGAATAAATGATTGATAAAGAACCATGCAAAAATATATACATGCAGCATACAGTCTAGTTTCACTGCCCCCCCAAATCCTCTGTAATCCTGTGTTTTACCAGTTCATTTTCTTTCCTGCCCCTGACAATCAAGAATCCTTTTATTATTTCTATAGCTCTGCTTCTCTGGAGTGCCATATGGTTGGACCCATAAAGTAAGCTGCCACTGCATACTGCTTCTTTCACATAGTGCCTTCATTGATGTTCTGTATTCTTTCATGGCTTGGTAGGTCATTTCTGTTAGCAATGAATAATAATATTCCTGTCTTGATTGATGTGCTTCTTAGCTTTGTCAAGTATGAATAAAGCTGCTATAAACATAAAAAAAAAGAACCATGCAAAGAAAGTGGATCTGAAGAAACAGAGACAAGCATTGCACAGGCCTGAAAGCTGTATGGCACACCACTGGGCTCATGACTCACATGCCAGCTGCATGGGTTTGTGTGCTGAGCTGGTTAAAGCCTATCATTGGGCAGAGCCAACTTGCAAAATCCACATCCTCGGTGTCAGATCTCTTGATGAAAGCATGAACTATGAGTTTCTTCAGATCCACTCTCTCTGCATGGTTTTTTATCAATCATTCTTTGTCACAGGTGAAACAGAGACAAGCATTGCACAGGCCTGAAAGCATGAAGAACACAGCATGTGCCAAAACTGTACTGTGTCACTTTTAATACTCCTGTTTTTATTACTATTGTTACTCCCCTAAGTGGATTGGCTTTGTGCTTGGGCTACTCGTATGTTGATCAAAACATGCCAGGCTGAACACAGTGGCAGGTGGTGAATGTGGGTCATGGGTTCTTACTAACATTCACACTGCTGTTCCTACTCCACAACTGGATGGCCCCCTGTACTGTCAGGATTCTTGGACATTGTTGGTACTTCATCGTTGCCCAGTGTCCCTCCTATCTCCCAGCCCTCCACAGGCAGTGCATACGAAGCTAGCTTTGCTGTTACTTGTTGAGCAGCAGAAAGTGGACATCATGTTCTTTTCACGTTTTGCTTTTAGTGTAGAATTCAGCAGTTTCCATCAAAATCTAGCCAGAGACCTTCACTACCATGATAGCTGGGGCTTCACCAGTCTGTTACCATGATGATTTGTAGACTTGTAGACTTCTGGTTTTATTTCTTTATTTATTTTTAAATATACTGTGTGGGGTATGGCTCTTTAAGTTTGGGTTACTGTTTCTAGAATAGCGTTATTTTGAATGTTACAAATGGATCAAGGCATTAAAATGTATCAGATTTCTATCTTTCCTCTAGTCCAAGTACCAGTGTTATTGTAAACAATGTGTATAGTGCCTCAGAATTGTATGAAAATCCTTTTAACCATTTTAATCCAGATGCTTATCACAACTCTTCTTCTAATAAATATACTATGCAGTTGTAAAAAGAAAATATTTCAAAATATTGAGAAATAGCATTAAATAATTTTGATGTTTTATATCCAATAATTTTGTTTTGAGCATCATGAAATATGCAAGTACATTTGTTAAAATGTCAATAAATTCAAGAAATAATTTAAATAATATATAAACATATCTGTAAATCATCTTTTTCATGTTAGCATGTAGCAAGACCTATGTCATTATAATAGTTTTTACATATCCAATGTGAATTTTTTTCCAATATATGTGCGTTTCCGTGTGCAAAAATGTTTGGTGGGGAGTGCATGTTCATGTGTTTGTGTGTGTGTGTGTGTGTGTGTGTGTGTGTGTGTGTGTGTGTGGAGTAGGGTGTCACTCCATAGGAATATCATCCACATTTTATAAAATTTTATTTTATTTTTTTAGTTGTGGACATACTAAGTATGGAGACAACACATGTTGGTCTCACCCTTTCCCGCATCCCTATCCCTTTTCTGAAAGGGCATTCCTTGTTGGGGATGCAGGATATCCTCATGGGGATTGTGGATTGTACATTGTGGGAGCAGCAGTCATTTATTGTAGGGAGGCAATTCTTCTGTGCATAATGTTACAATCTGTGGCTCTTACAATCTTTCCATTTCTTCTTCCACAAAATTCCCTGAGACATGTTTCATCCACCTTTTTATGAGACCTGGTCTCTCTTTGGCCCAGAGTTTATAGTTTAGTCTAGATTGGCTAATCAGAATGTCCAGAGACCTACCAATCTCTTCTTCCCAGTCCTGGCATTACTAATGCACACCAGCACATTTTTAGCTGTGTTTCTAGCACTGAACTCGGGCCTTCATGCTTCTGAGGTAAGCATTTTATCAACTCATCTATCTCCATGACCTCTAATATGAGTTTTTAATATGAGTAGTTCAAGTACCAGTATATTTCTATCTCATAGTTATAATCCTACAGGTCTGTCAACCCATTAAGCCTGAATTTCAAAAATGTATTTATGATGAGTTTTATTGAAGAATGTAGCCCAACAACATAAGCAAACAAGTCAAAATAAAATCTGACTTTAAGGAGGATGTATTATGAACACAATGGCTAATATGGTTTGTAATGAGTGTTTCAACAAGTGAGGCTCAAAGAGATAAAGATTTCTTGCTGTTTTAACGTGCAAAAAAATCAATTTAGGAATAATTTCTTCAGGATTAATGTCATTGGGTTAGGTTAACAAAGTTATTTCTTATACAATTTTAATGAAACAATCTTCTTAATTTATATTGAATTGAGAGACCTTGACATCAGTGAGGCACATGGTCTAACATCTATTTCTAGTTCAGAGATTTTTTTTAAGCTCACAAAAAATACCCTTTGATCTTCAGGATGAACAAATTCTTAAAGATTGGTGAAGGGCAAAAGATCAATATTGCCATATCAACTTCAATTTGGGAATTCTACCACATTGCCTCATAATTTGAATCAGATTCTCTTAGCTGTCTTTGTTTTATGTCAGACCATTCACTACTGTAAATATAAGAAACTGGTAATGAATAGCACCAATTTGAAGTAGTCATTATGGCTTTAAGTTCTATATCTTTAAAGAGTGTGAGTCTGCATATTTTTAACCAGAAGCAATTTTAAATGGGAGATATAGCAGCAGCCATTAAAACTAGCAGGTGAATTAAACCAATATAAACTTTAATCTATTTTGAATGCCAGCCTCCATGCTTATAAATTTTGTTGGCAGTTTGTAAAGTAAGAGTGGCAGTGACCTACATTCATATCAAACATATCACAGTAACAGATGAGTTTGTGTCTGCATGAAATTGAATGAATTATTTTCTGGACAGTGAAAAAATGATATTTGCTAAACAAATATTTGAGTGTAATTATGGAACAATTTACTGCTTTCCACAGCACAATATAGGCAGTTCACTGATTGTTATAGTTATTAACTAGCTATATTATTGTCTATCATTAGCCTTAGAAAAAATATGCTCTCTCTCCTCCTCTTCCTTCTCCTTCCTCTACTGTAATTTTAGAAAGTTACTGCAGCAAAGTTCATTGTTGTAATAAAAATTATAACTGCATCCATCATAGGACATAAGCCTTTAGAAAAAAAAATCTTCTTTTGAATCTGGCAGAAAAAAAAAAAAAGACGTGACAATACAACTTCTGCCTACACTCTACAATTCATTGTCCATTAATTATTTTCCTCATCCCTAGAAATATCTCTCCACTCTTTCCCAACTATCTTAGACACACTCCTTTCCAAGCATCGGTATTAAATGTTAATACTCACACATTACTAATAAAATATATCATGAAAACTATTAGATATTTGTCTGTATAATACAGTCCATATTAGCTATTAGAATGAAACAAAAAAGATGTGACTTGTCCTAATGACAGTGACTATAATGATTTTCACATGGCTAAGTATAAAGTTAGTAACAAAATTATAAACTACTTCTCCTGTGTATTTTGAAAACTATTTCTGTCTTTTAACATCTTCATATTTCTATGCTACGTTATTCTCTCTGATGCTTAAATAATTTCCTGGATCATGATATGTTTTCAGGGCTGGGGAGATGGCTTAGTGGTTAAGCACTTGCCTGTGAAGCCTAAATTCCCTGGTTTGAGGCTTGATTCCCCAGGACCCACGTTAGCCAGATGCACAAGGGGGCGCACATGTCTGGATTTTTCAGTGGCTGGAGGCCCTAGTGCACCCATTCTCTCTCTCTCTCTCTGCCTTTCTCTCTCTGTCGCTCTCAAATAAATAAATAAAAATAAACAAAAATGTTAAAAAGGTATTTTAAAAAAGATATGTTTTCATATAGCTGTAAAAACTAAATAATTGGGGTTGAATAAGTACAAATTCAGCTTCCATCTTGCTATGAAAGTATCTGTGCCTTACCTAAATTTATAACGAGCCATATCCTCTAATGATATTGTAGTTGAAAATAAGGGTACCAAGGAGGTAATTAATTTTAAATGAGATCATAAGGTGAGAACCTGACTGAATATGATTTATGTACATCTAAGAATAAACACAGAAAATCTCTTCAGAAGCACAAAAGGGACATATTAGAACATAAATATAACAGCTGCTTATAGTTACAGTTACAAAGAGAGAGCTCACTTTAAACTATTTAAATTATTGCCCATATACTTATTGACATTATATATTTGAGAAATAAATTTATGTTTTTAAACTATCAAATATATGGTCATAGTAGCCATAGTTGGTTAAAACAAATCTCATTGTCATGATTAGTTTTAAATTATAATTTTTAGATTTTTTTTGCATGTGCGGTATGTGTTTATATGCATAGTCTTATGTGTGTGGATATACTTATGTGTGTGCAGGTGTTCATATGTATGTGTGCTTGAGTGTGTGAACACCAAAGATAATGTCAGGCATTCAGTAGCTCTCCCTCTGCTTCTTTGAGACAGGGTATCTCACTGAACCTAGAGCTCACAATTACGCTATAGTGTCTAGCACCCATTAAACATTAGAGACTTGCCTGCCTCTGCCTATTTAGTGTTGGGATCATACATGAACACCCTTGTACCTGGCATTTTGCATGGCTTCCAGGGATACAAATTCACGTTTGCATGTTTTTGTGGCAAGCACTTTAGTCAGCGAGCTATATTCAAAACTAAGTTTAATATATTTTTATTAGTTATGGACAGACTCAGCATGAAAACAGCACATATTGGTACCATCCTTTCTCTTATCCCTGCCCCACCCCCTCCAAAGGGACCATACCTGTTGGGGATGCCAGTCATCCCCATGGGGATTGTAGGTCATACATTGTGGGGGCAGCCATCACTTATGGGGAAGAGGCAATGTCTCTGGTCAAAATGTCCCAACTTGTGGCTCTAACAATATTTCTGCCCCCTCTTCCATGAAATTCCCTGAGCCATGTGGATGTGTTTTAAGTCTACTTCAGTGGTGACCTCTTAGGAGGCTCTGAATCTGTGGTTTGGTAGGTGTTGATTGTCCTCAGTGTCTATCTCCTTCATTCATCTTGGGCTACAAGAGGGCCTACACCTATTAAATTCTCTCTAAACTAATAATTGTTATCCCATTTAACCTATGGTGACTTTACTCTCTGTTATTAGGTAGAAGCAGGACCTGAGGAGAAAAATGACCCAGGCACTCCACCAGGGCCCCAGCTGAAACCATACAGGCTATGGGGAAATGAGCAAGAGTGCTGATTTGTTGGTGAACCTGATATCAAAACTCAATTTTTACTTTATTTAAATTAGCATCATTTAAAGTAAGGTTTCATCATGGTATTTTCTTTTTTTAAATCATTTTAATTTATTTATTTGAGAGGACAGACAGAAAGAGAAAGAGAGAGAGAATGAATGG
Organism: Jaculus jaculus; assembly: GCF_020740685.1. NCBI lineage: Eukaryota > Metazoa > Chordata > Mammalia > Rodentia > Dipodidae > Jaculus > Jaculus jaculus. Next base: position 79,187,687 of record NC_059125.1, read on the forward strand.
GAGCGCCAGGGCTTCCAGCCACTGCTAACGAACTCCAGACGCATGCGCCCCCTGTGCATCTGGCTAACGTAGGTCCTGGGGAATCGAGCCTCGAACTGGGGTCCTTGGGCCTCACAGGCAAGCGCTTAACCGCTAAGCCATCTCTCCAGCCCTCATCATGGTATTTTCATATGCACATTGTTTATCTTCCTTTCCCCCCGCCCGTCCTCTTGTCCTTGCTTGTACTGTTTGATCCTCAGTAGTTCCTTTTCTTTCCTTTTTGTTTTTATTAAGAACATACTTTGTAAGGATACATTATGTGTTGGTACCATCTCTTCCCTCCTCCGTGTTCACCCATTCTACATGGAGCCATCCTTCGTGAGGTGGCTGGTATTCCCCTTGGTGTGTGGGTTATATGCTGTGGGAGCAGAAGTCAGTTATTGGGGGAAGGCAATGACTCTGGGAATGACATCCCAACTGGTGGTTCTTAGAATCTTTTTGCTCCGTCTTCTGCAAAATTTTCTGAGCCTTGGTAGGTGTGTTTTAAATGTAGTTCAGTAATGAGTTCTTAGGAGCCTCTGGATTTCTGATTGTCAGCCTCACCATAGAAGCAACACTCTTGCTCATCTCCCCAATTCCTCTGTGGTTTTGCCTGGGCCTTGACTGAGAATAGGTTAGATTGGATAAATGTAAGTAATTTTGGGAGACTGTGATGGATGTACTCCCTTTGTAGCCAAAGACTAGTGGGAGCTTGACATTAGAGAACATATTTTTCTCCGTAGGATCCAGATCTCATTCCAAGTTCCTGATATGGGTTTGTTTCCACTGAGGAGCTTTCTTAGCAAACCAGAAAGCCAGTGGTTACCCACTAAGGCTGTGTGCCACCACTGCGCTGGTGTGTACTTCTTCTTAAGCTGGTTGCTTCTGAGTAGCTTAGATCCCTGCTTGCTCACACCATTGTTGGCTCACCTTCTATTCATATATTTCTCTTTTGAGACTTCTCTACTTTTCTTTAAGTTAAGCCTAGGGACAAAAGCTGAATTCTTTAAGAGCATATTCTGCTCCATTTCATTTATGCAATTGGTTGGTTTTTGTTTTTGTTTTTTGATTATTTGCTTCCAGTTCCAGCAATTTTCTTGATCCGGGTCATGTAGCTTGTTGTGTTTTCATTTGGGCATTCTATTGTTATTTTCCGTATTATTTTATTGGAGGATTCAGTTGTGGCTATAGGCATCCTTCATGGAGATGGCTCAGTTTTCTAACTTTATTTCTGTCTTTTTTTTTTTTTTTTTTTTTTTTGGTGTGTTGTAGTCTACCCATCTTGGGGTAAAAGTCTTATTTTATTGAAGAGGAAGCAAATATTTGTCTGTAAAATCTTCAGTGAGTGTTTTTTTTTTTAATTTTTTTCTGTTTTATTTATTTATTTGAGAGGGACAGACAGAGAATGAGGCTGATAGAGGGAGAGAGAATGGGTATGCCAGGGCTTCCAGCCACTGCAAACGAACTCCAGATGCGTGTGTCCCCTTGTGCATCTGGCTAACGTGGGTCCTGGGGAATTGAGCCTTGAACCGGGGTCCTTAGGCTTCACAGGCAAGTGCTTAATTGCTAAGCCATCTCTCCAGCCCTAGTGTTCCATTTTTAATGTCAACTGGATTGGAAGAGGAATGTGTTATAATTGCAGATTGTGGGGATTTTAAGTACAACAGAGGTATCTGGAGATCTGGGAGGTGGAGAACGGGGAACTCAGGCCTACTCATTCCTCTTGCCAGTACAGGGGAACCAGGCATTGGGGAACCAGGAGCTAGGAAGCTGGGAAGACAGGGGTAAGAGAGCAGCTCCCACGGTGATCCATGCACCCTCGGGCTTAGGGGAACAGAAATTTGGAGACCTAAAGGCTTGTGTACCACACAGAGTAGGCGATCTGAGAGTTGGGGACCAAGGGTCCATTCAACAAAGAAGACGGATCAAGGGGCGTATTTTCAGCAACACATAAGCAGGTTACAGGCTGCCTCAAGGCAGAGCAGGGGTACCATGACCAGGGAACTGGGAAGTGGGGAAAGAACTGGGTGCTCTGGCCTACTTGCTCTGTGTGTACAGCCTCTGGAGTAGGGGATTCAGGAGTTGAGGACCCAGAGGCTATTTAATCAGGAAGCAGGAACCTCCTTCAATTTTTTCATTAATTAAGGTATTTATGTATTAGAGACAGAGGGAGGAGAGACAGTGAGTGAGAGTGGGAGCTCCAGGGCCTCTAGCCACTGCAAATGAACTGCAGATGCATGTACCACCATGCACATCTGGCTTATGTGGGACCTGGAGAATCGAACTTGGGTACTTTTGCTTTGCAGGCAAGCATCTTAACTGCTAAGCAATCTCTCTAGTCGTCCTTCAATGTTTAATCAATATTTTGCTTATACAAATAATTCACCTCATTGAGTTAATTCATCCCTACATAATTTATTTATTTATTGTACCTATTGTTTTTATTGCTTGGTATTTTAAAATAGGGTCTCACTCTATCCCAGGCTGACCTGGAACTCACTGTGCAGCCCATGTTGACCAAGAACTCATGGTAATTTTCCTAGCCCTGCCTCATCCTAGGTGCTAGGAATAAAGGCATTGTCCACCACACCCAGCTTACTGTAGCTATTTGAATTGAGCTTCTATTCTTGCTTTTATTGCATAATTCACTGCCAGTGTATAATACTGATAATGATTTTTATATGTTTAGTGTATAACTTGACATTTTAATGTTTATTATTCCAAACAGTTGTGGATGAAGTCTGGGGTTTTCTATACATAAAATATCATATCATCTGAAATAGTGAAAAATTGAATTCTTTTCCAATTTGGATTATTTAATTTATTTTTCTTGTATGATTTCTCTGGCTAAGGCTTCCAACAATATGTTATGTCTGTTGAAAGCCAACATCCTCATCTTGTTTCAAATCTCATAGGAAAAGCTTTCTGATTTTGTCCATCCAATATAGGTTTAGCTGTTGGATTATTTTATATGCTTTGTAATGCTGTAATATTTCTCATGTAACTAATTTGTTGAATTAGTTGTAAGGAAAGAACAATGGGTTTAATTAACTGGTTTTCTTTAAGTATTGAGATGATATTATTTCATCATTCATTCCGTTTCATCTCATTTATTGATTCACATATGTTGTGCTATGCTTGTATCCCTGTCACAAATCTTACTTCATCATGTTGGATATCTTTTCTACGTGCTTTTAGATTTTATTTACCCATAGTTTTGTTAAGGATTTTGTATGTGTGTTTACTGTGGATATTGGACTGCAATTTTGTTTTTTGTTTTTGAATGCTTTTCAGAATTTGATGTCAATAAAATAGAAAGATTCTTTCCTCTTCTTTTTTTTGAAAGAACTTAAGAAATTTGATATTATCTTTTCTTAGCATGTTTGGTAGAACTCAATGAGCAAAAAATCATGAATTGAATTTTTCTTGATGAAGAACATTTGATTCCTCATGTTGATCCACTTTCAGACTTTCTATTCTGTCCACTGATATATTTTTGGATATTTGTGCAATACCATGATTTTAATTTCAAATGCATTCACTGCATTTATTGATGCTATCACACATTTTCTCCTTAGTCAGATATTTTGATTTATGTTGACTTCATAAAGTTATAGTTTATTGTCTTTGCTTTTGTAAAAATATGTTTATATACCATTGCCTAACCTGGTTCTGAATTCATGAGCATAATTAAGTGACCCTTTTTCCTTGGCCTCCTGAGGTCTTTATGTATATAATACCGTGGTCAGCTAATGGTCTAAAGTTTTAAAGAATATTTTATATAATTCAACACTAAAGCCATCTGTGTCTGTATTTTTTGAATTAAAAATTTATAGAATAAGACTGTTAAGGGGAATGTAAACTGTTGAAAACATTATGGAAGTCAGTGTGGTAGTTTCATAAAAATCTAAAAATAGGGTAGGGGAACCAAAACTAAAGACATATGAATAAGCCATATGGAAACCTACTACTTGCTAAACTAATTTAAAAACATTTTTAAGGTATTGAAGGTCCCCTGCATGAGTGGATAAAGCTGCTTCTAGAAGTGATAGGGTATCCTTCTCATGACGTTTTGCTCATGGAACTACAGAGGGCCCTAGAACCATATTGGCTGCTGTCATTTCACTTGGTTGCCCACCAAAACTTGGTGGTAAGTCTCTATTGCTGAAGACACCACACACTTTGAATATAGAACATAAAAAAAGCAAGAATATAGTTGGAAGTTTCCTCTATGCCTGCCAGCATTCTTCCTGTCAGTAGGTTGTATGAAAACTGCCAGGGAAGATAAATATCATCAGCAATCATACCCAGCTGCAGACCCTTTGTATTTCACAACCAATCTGCAAGGCAAGGTGTTTTGACAAGTGCAAAAGTGACATGGAAGTTACGAGAATGACCAACTCCACCAGAGAAAAATTATAGCTGGTACTATAAACCTGGACAAAAACCTGTGGCTAATGACTTACGCCCTAGGGGCAAACCCATTACTGACATCATGCTAGATGGGTAAACATGTCAGCTTGCTTTCTAAACATTTGTTTGTTCCCACAGTTTGGCTCCATTTGCAGCCTTGAACATAGAAGTTTCTTTATTCAAAAGGCAGAGATTAATGCAGTGACGCATAGCTGACAAAGTGTCTAAGAGTAAATGATAAGGTCATGTTCAGACCTCAACATAATATCTAAGCCGCCACACCATTGGAGGCTCAAAGAAGAGGATGTAGAAAAAATGCAAGAGCAGGAGGATGGCAAGAAGGAGTGCAGATGTTGTCTTCTGGATATGTCATGGATGTTACACTCAGAAACTCACAGCAACTATGCTCTCCTGTACAATACTAAGCCTGTAAGTATTTCATCATGATTGGAGAAAGTTCCCTTGAAACTATCACTTCCAGAGTCCCTAGTAGCTACTGCTGAGGGAGGGGAGTCATGTCCTTCAGTGGGGTATCCACTATTGGGTTAGTCCTTTCCTAATAAAAAACTTCCAACTTTCCACCCAAGATAATGAAAGCGGACTAATTTAACAATACATAAAAGTAGGATGGGAACTAAATCAGAAGAAGGGTTTTAATGGGAAGGGACAGTGAGAAAGGGCCATTGGGAAGAAATAAGATCAAAATACATTATCTACATGAATGAAAGTGTCAGTTAAAATATAGCAGACTTAAAATAATACTTTCAGGGCTGGGGATGTAACTCAATGGCAAATTTCAACTCAATGAGAGAACTCTTATCTAGCATGTGTGAGATCCTGGGTTTAATCCCTAGCTGATAATACATAAAAAATGCGCACTTTAAGTTAAACCTCCAAAATAAGATTAGTTTTACATTTTATCTGAAAAAAGTAGAGGTTTTACTGTTAGTATATAGTTGATTCTTCTAATTCATTAAATGGTAGATGCAATTATAAATACAAAAATGATAGAATATTTTTTTTAAATTGTCTTTGATACACTTGTCAAGTAACTTTTATGTCAACCATATTTCAATATTTATATAAAGGACATATATTTTTATTCTTTTTTAAAGGCACTGAACTTTAATATGAAAGTTTTATATTTTTATGGATTTCATATGTACATAGAGTTCTTCACAAAATAAATTTACTTGTAAAATTTGCACATGTATCAAGGCACAAAATATTTTTATATGAAAATATTTCTCTCACATCTCTGTTTAACTAACTGCTAATTTCTTCCAACAAAGTGACCACTAATATATTTATTGTAAGACTATGACAAACTTTATCTTTAACCCTACATTCAAAGAATAATAGTAGTAGTATGTAGAGTTTTGTTATAATAAATAATATTCAGTGTATTTTTATGTCAAGTTGGCAGGACTGACAATTAAGTTGTTGAAGCATGAAACTGAAAAATTTGCCGAAATGTATATAAAGATTATTGGTGCTTGCATGCAAACTATAGAAAGGAGTGACTATCATGTCTATAATCTGAGATACAGGATAGGAGATTTTTGGAAAGCTGGAAATGGGACCTAGCAAAAGACAGAAAAGAGTAAGGTATTTTTTTTCATGCATAGGGAATATTCCAGAGGTCTCTAGTTTGGCTGTACTCTGAATTAAGAAATCACACTTGTGTAAATTGTTGTGCTTAAGAAAGAAAGTTGTTTTTTTTTTTTTTTTAATCAAAAACACAGTGGATATCTTGGTATGGAAAACCAAGGGACAAGGTTGTCTAAGAATCTTTACTTCCTAGACAGTCAGTATGTAGACAGATATGTTTGTTTCAGTGGTGTAGCATAGTTATATAAAGGAACAATTTTATATTAAAAGACCTACACAACTTGTGGCTATAAAACGTGATCCAGAGGTACTAGCAGGCAGCATAAGAAGTTATCAAAGGTTCTACTGTAAAAGAGTATCTGAAGACACAAAGAAAAATGCAAAGGAAGAAGTTAAATTAACCTTATTTGTAGATGATTTGGTTCTATACTTGAGATCTAAAAGACACCATCACAAACCTCCTAGAGCTGATAAACACATTTACTAGTGTAGCGAGATGTAAAATCAACAAGCAAAAATCAATATACTTCATATATACCAATGACATACTGAGAAAAATATCATTTGACTTTGATTTAGACAAACTGTAGTCTTTTGTTAGAAAAGGCACTAAAAGAAGTGGATAGAGTTGTAAATAAAAGGACCAATAACATAAAACAAGTCAGTGAAACATATTGCCATTAGAAATCAAACAGGACTAAAGCATGTTAAATTTGTCTGTTATTAATGAGTATGTCAAATAAATTTCCTTGACACAAGAGTCATGTTTGTGCTCCTTGAAAGAAGTTGATGCTGTGAAATTTTGTTGAAGAAAAAGGCTTTATGAAATGACAAACTTGTTATAGAACTTCATGAAGAGCTTGGGGAAGTTTTTATTTTTTTTTATTTTTTACTTATTTATTTATTTTTCTGTTCAAGCATGGAAAGCAAAATGCAGATGAAAGGCTGGTTAAAATCGTCACTGAGGAATATCTTAACTTTAATAACAAAAGCAATCACTAGTTATTAACTGTATAGAATTCTAAATTTTGATGGAATTGTATTGGGTTGGGAAAATAGATCAATTTTTAAAGTACTTGTATAGCAAGCATGAGGACGTTAATTCAATCCCCAGTACCAATACCAACTTTAATTCTTGAGGGCAGCATTGGGCCATAACAACTGCTTTCACTGTGTATTCATAGATTTGGTTGTTTTCAGAAAATTTGGAAATTCAAAAGACCCAATTTGATGTTTTGCCATGTGTATGTATGTGTGTACATTTTGAAATTTGTGTATGCTTACCTGTGTACATATGTGAGCATGTGCATGTATCTGCATGCATGTATAGGCCCGAGGTAGACAAGAAGTTTCTTCCTCAATCTCTCTTGACCTCTTTTTACTACAGCAGGGTCTCTCACTTGAACTCAGACCTCATGAATTTGGCTAGTTTGACTATCCAGCTTGCTCCAGAGATCCTTTGTCTCTTCCTCTCAAGAGCAAGGAGTACAAGAAGGATAATGTGCCCAAACAGCATCTATATAGGTGTTGAAGAGCCAAACTAAGGTCTTCATCACAGCAAGAACTTTACTCACTGAGCTACCTCCCCAGCCCACGTAATTTGATTGTAATTCATTGTGCATTGGGTTAGCATTGTTCATCAAATTTATTAAGATGTGTATTACGAATAAAAGTGGTTCTGGGGAGGTAAGATAATTTAGCAGTGCTAGGTCAAGTAATCAGATTATTGAGGCTTCTTATGCCCAGTTTCTTTGGTCCAGAGTTTGAATTCCAGTGACCTCCATATTTTTCAGGTGTTAAGGCTGATGCATCTCACTTCCAAAGCCATCACTAGGACAAAGTGAAGCAATACAATGTGCACTACTCTAGATCACAAGAGATCACCAAAGAAAACTCTTACTGCACTGTGTACCCACTGTACTTACTACATGTGCATAAAGAGGTCTCTCTTAGTCCCAACAGTTCTTGCTACCAAGGACTGAATAGGTGTCAAGGCCATAGCTCTCAGCTACATATATCTGTATTTGTAGCACTAGACTTCTAAACCCTGTGCCACAGCATATCCCAGGGTGCTTTCCTTATAACTTCCTGTTAGCGAATGTCTTTCCTTGTCAAAATTACTTTGTGCATTGTACAACAGGTGACAATTTCAAGTGTGCAGAGAACATTAAAAAGTATAAGAATAAAGAAATTCTGGGAAACTTGACACCACCAAAGAAAACAGCAGACCACCAAAAATGGCTCCAAAGATTTACAGGTAAATAAGAGTTCACAACAGTTCTATTTCCCTACAAAGTTTATTTTTAATATTTTAATCTCTAATTTTCTTGATGAGGCTATCTAAATATTTGGTAATGTTCACATTTATTTTTTGAGGCAAGCTCAACAGACTGGTGTTTATTATGTGTGGGCATAGACAAGAGAGTGATTTGGTGCATAAGGGCCTTCAGCCACTGCAGTCGAACTCCAGATATGTGCACCACCTTGTGTGCATGTGCGACCTTGTGTTTTTACATCACCTTGTGTGTCTGCCTTAAGTAGGACCTGGAGAGTCTAACATGGGGCCTTAGTCTTTGCAGGCAAGCACCCTAAAAGCTAAGCCATCTCTCCATCCCATGTTCATATTTTTTAAATTCTATTTTTGAAAATTTCCAATGTTTTATTCACTCCCTATTGCATTTATATTTGCTCTCTTCTTATTAATCCTGTCTTTAGCTAACTTGATCTTCATTCTTTGCTTTAATTGCTGGTGGTTTATTTAAGATTTTTTTTCTTTACTTTCACTTTAGCAATTTTTTAAAGCTTATTTTATGTATTTATGAGCAGAGTTCAGTAGGAAGGGTACATCAAGGCTGCTTGCCTATGTAAACAAATTCTATATGCATGTGCCACTTTGTGCATCTGGCTTTACATAGATCCTGGGAATCAAACTCACCCACCAGGCTTTGTCAGCAAGCATGTTTAAACTGAACTATCTCACCATCCTGCTATGAACTTCTAAATCTACATTTCTGCTTATGATAAATATGTATATATCATTTCCGTTTCCTAGTCTTTAGATAGTTTCAAATTAACTTTCTGATTTTACCTTTGAGCTGTGAGTTGTTTACAAGTAAGTAGTGGGCTGGAGAGTGCGTAGTGGTTAAGGCACTTGCCTGTGAAGCATAAATACCCAGGTTTGAGTCCCAAATATCCACATAAGCCAGATGCACAAAGTGATGCATGCATATGGAATTCATTCACAGTGGCTAGAGGCCCTGCTATACCCATCATCTTTTTTATCTTCCTCTTTCTCTCATCCTCTCTCTCTTAAATAATAAATACATATTAAATTAAATATAGGTAGTCTACACTTATTTTCAATATTCCTATATTCTTCCTATTGTTTTCTTCTAATTTCCTCCCATAACTTTAGGAGACTATATTTAGTACAATCAAAATCATAAATTGGTTAAGAAAAATTTATACCAAAACTATGATCTTTATGGGGGGAATTCCATGTGCAGTTGGAGAAGTATGTGTACTTATAGTGGACTGAAATGTTCTGATAGACTGGTTAGTTCTATTTTATCTACAGTATTGTTTAAATAAACTGTTTTCCTTCTGGGTTTTGATTTTGTTTAGGAGTTATACCATTTGTTGAGAAGTGGATATTAGAGCCTCTACTATTATAGTATATCATTTATTTTATTTAGATGATCCAATCCTTTGTAATTTGATGACTTTGAGGTGTGATTTTTTTATTTATTTCTCTTACAATTTTGTGTATATATTTGCCTCATAATTAATGTGAGACTTACTTATTTTTAATTTGAAAATATATTATTTATTTACTTGAGTTAGAGACAGAGAAAGGCAGATAGAGGGAGAGAACATGGACATGTCAGGGCTTCTAGCCACTCCAGACACATGCTCCACCTTGTGCATCTGGCTTGTGTGGGTACTGGGGAATAAAAGTTCCTTAGGCCTCAAAGGCAAATGTATTAACTACTGAGCCATCTTGCCAGCCCCCAGGTTTATGTTTTTACAATTTTTGTTGTTGTTGTTGTTCATTTTTTATTAATTTATTTGAGAGTGATAGAGAGAGAGAAAGAGACAGAGAGAGAGAGAGAGATTGAGAATGGGCGTGCCAGGGCTTCCAGCCACTGCAAACGAACTCCAGACACGTGCGCCCCTTTGTGCATCTGGCTAACGTTGGGCCTGGGGAACTGAGCCTTGAACCGGGGTCCTTAGGCTTCACAGGCAAGCGCTTAACTGCTAAGCCATCTCTACAGCCCTGTATTTACTATTTTAAAATCATTTAAATTTATCTTGGATCACATATGAAAGCTACATTCTTTTAATTATCATCTTACTCATATTCTAGGTGATTGATGTTATAAATCACATGCTTTTTATACTGTATGTCTTGCAAAAAGTTTTACAGCAGTGTGTGTGTATATATATATGTGTGTGTGTGTGTGTGTGTGTGTGTGTGTGTGTGTGTGTGTGTATAAACTTTAATCTCAAGGGAGTGTCTTATTATGTAGCTTAGACTTACATCAAATATGCCATTATCCTATCTCTGCCTCTAAGGTATTGAGATTATAGACATGTACCAGCACATCTTTGTCTTTCATTTACTTCTGTTTTTATTTTTGTTTTTTAGAGGTTGGGTCTCATTCTAGTCCAGGCTGACCTGGAAGTCACTCTGTATTCTCAGGGTGGCCTTGAACTCACGGTGCTCCTCCTACCTCTCCCGCCCGAGTGCTGGGATTAAAGGTGTGCACCACCACACCAGGCTTTTGTCTTTTATTTTTTATACTGGAGAGAAATGTGATTATCTGTGTGCTACAGTATAAGAAATACTAACTTCTTTGTCTATGTACATATATTGTTTTTCTTTCTGCTACTTTATTTATTTATTTTATTTTTTATTAATTAGTTTTGTTCTCAGTGAATACAGTCAAGTTGGTACTGTTGTTAGCCTCCTCTATGTCCTACTCCTTCCCTCTGGCCCCTCCTTGTTGAGGTGTAATGGTCAAGTACTGTGGAGTTAGCCCACAGTTATGGGTAGGAGGAAATGTCTCTGCAAATCATGACCAAATGTGTGTCTCTGACATTCTTTTCAGCCCCTCTCCTGCAAAATTTCCCTAAGCAGTGTTGGGTTCATTTTGGGTCTGCTTCAGAGATGAGGTGTTGGGGGCCTCTGGGTCTCTGGATCCCTGACTTGGTAGGACATGATTTTTCTCTGTGCTGATCTCCTTCACCCTTGTGCTGGTACCCAGTTCACCAAGAATACTGCACCCTGGCTTGTTTCACCAATTATTTTTAGTTTCAGCTGGGGCCCTTTGGAGGTATGATAGTGTGGTTCTCTCCTTAGGATGTGCATCTATCTGAAAAAGAGAAACAGATTTTCCAATGGTGAGTAAAGTTAGAACCAAATAAATGGGATAACATTTTTTTTAATAGAGAATTTAATAAGTGTAGGCCCTCTTGTAGCCCACGATGGGTAGTAGCTTGATAATGGAGAGTGGGCTCATGTTTGGATATGGTTCTGACTTGTTTCCCAGCTCTAGCTATGGGTCCCATACCACTGAGGGGATCAGTTAGCCAAATCAAGAGCAGTTGGTTTCCACCATGGCTATACACCACTCTTGCACTTATGTGAACATTACGACAGGTTATTTGCTGCTAAATGGTTAAAACATGAGTTGTTTGGGCAGATATTGGTCATTTTCCCCTAGTCACCCATGTAGCACCTTCTGGCACTAGACGCGCTGACTGTCTGGGGACTGACTCTCTTCCAACTTCCAGCCATGCCATTGCATTTTACATATCAACCACATAAGGTGTCTTCAGCAGTAGGGTCTTACCACTAACCTTTGGTGGGTCATCAAGTACTCTGATAGAAATCTGTCATTCTTTTAGGAAACCTTGTAGGTCTCTCTGATCAAAAGCTCATTGTGGATGATAGCCACCTGCTGGTACTGGGAGTTTCAGGTTAGGGCCTACTAAGAGAAGGAAGAAAAAGATAACTAATATAAAAGAGTTAGAGAAAGAGTGAGAGAGAATGAGAGAGACAGAGAAGCTATAGAAGATTAAGGTCAGTCTTCATGGTACTTGTAAAAGACAGCTTCAGGTTCATTGAGATGAACTTCCAGACCAGGCACAGTTATGGAGGAAGGTATATTTATTGAAGCCTACAGATCCAGGGGAAGTTCCATAAATGGCAGAAGAAGTTGGCCTGCCTTCACAGGACCAAGCAGAGAGAGAGAAGTACAAACCTAAAGTCAAAAGCCAAAAGCCAGAGCACACTTCAGGAACTCCAACTAGGCACACTTTGCATATCTTTAGATTGAAATCTGAAACCCAACACCACACCTTAATGTCCACCCAGTGACACTGCCTCCAGCAAGGTGGCAAACAAAATACTGAATATGTTGGGGGCCATCTATTCTATTCAAACCACCACATTCCGGCCCTGGCCCCCAAAAGATTTATAACCATCACACATTGTAAATTGTAGCCAGTTCAATTTCAAAGTACCCCACAGTCTTGACCAATTTAAGATATTAAGACCTGTAAAATCAAACAAGTTAAACATTTCTAACATATAAAGGCACAGAGTCAACATTTTCAACTGATATAAGGCATAGCAAAGAGAGACTAAAACAATGCAAACTCAACCAACATCAAACAAACATCAAACTTCTGCAGTTCAAGTCCAATACAACCAAAGACTGACAGTCTCCAGATTTTCTAATTCTGCCTCTCCAGATGGGCAGAGTAGCCAGGGAACACTTCCATTTCAGGCCAACAGTGTGCTATATGGTTACTCTTGCATAGTCCTGGTATATCCAAAACATCTTGAGGTCTTCATGCAAACCATGGTTCATCTTCCAAAGGCCCTTTCAGCCAATCAGGGCATCAGGCCCTGCCTCATGCTGCGTCTCAGCAGCAGCTCCTGGAACCGTGTGCAATTCATGACCACTCCCCACATCTTCTGTGCTTCTGAATCCAATAACAGGTTTACAGGTCACAGCCATATTCCATATCCTTTCTTTCTTTCTTTCTTTCTTTTTTTTTTTTTGGTTTTTCGAGGTAGGGTATCACTGTGGTCCAGACCTGGAATTAACTCTGTCATCTCAGGGTGGTCTTGAACTCATGGCAATCCTCCTACCTCTGCCTCCCAAGTGCTTGGATTAAAGGTGTGCACCACCACACCCAGATACAGCCATATTCTTAATTCAGGGACAAAATAAATCCTAATTTGTAAAGCAGGTTCCTTCTCCAATCAACTCTTTCCAAAAGTGTTTGCATTTCTATGATAGTCTTTCCTCAGGCATCCTTTCCATGGTAAAGCAAATGGACCAACATCCTTAAGATTGCTAATGTGTTGACAATAGCAGCTTTAGTAATCTAAAGCCAGTCTGTGTGCCAGTAAATTTAACTTGCTTAAAGTTTTCCAGCTTAAAATCTTAAATCTTTCAGTCCAATACCGCTAGCCAAGCACATCAGTCCACTACAAATTTAAGCTTGATCAAACTCCCTGGGCCTGGGCAGCAGGATGCAGCCAGCCCTTATGCCAGTAGCCCAGTTCCAACAAAGTCCTCTGCAGTCTTTCCTTCCCCTTAGAAAGCTCATAAGCCTAGCCTCAAAGTTCAATGCTGTCTGCACTTAGCATTCTAAGACTCTCATCATAATAGTCCATAAAACTTGGCTTACCATTCCAGAAGACATCTTCATTTGCATGCACCAAGTCCATGCCTATTCCTCCAAAACAAAGGTTCCAAAAGATCAACATCCACATGGTCAGGTTCATCTCAGTCCACACCTGGTACCAAGTTCTATAACAGACTGCCTCAGGTTCACTGAGATGAACTTCCAGACCAGGCACAGTTATGGAGGAAGGTATATTTATTGAAGCCTACAGATCCAGGGGAAGTTCCATAAATGGCAGAAGAAGCTGGCATGCCTTCACAGGACCAGGCAAAGTTTGAGAAGTACAAACCTAAGGGCAAACACTAAAAGCCAGAGCACACTTCAGGAACTCCAACGAGGCACACTTTGCATATCTTTAGATTGAAATCTGAAACCCAACACCACACCTTAATGTCCACCCAGTGACACTGCCTCCAGCCAAGTGGCAAACAAATAAAATACTGAATAAATGGGGGCCATCTATTCTATTCAAACCACCATAGTACCCTCTCCAGTGCCTTGTGACTCAGGTGTTTCCTATAAGTGCCTGCTGAAGGTTCAAACATGTGACCTTCCTTTTAAGATGTAGAATTTTATGGTACCATTGCTGGTTTTGCCTAGATTTGTGTCTTCCACCCCTTCCCTTGCCCTCACCTCCCTCCTCACCCACCCTTTTGTTTAGTTCTCGATATGCTTGCTGGCTATGTCTGCAAGCAGTAAGAAAAAAATGACACAATGAAATTTGAAGAAAAATTGGAACAGATCATTCCAAGTGAACTTACCCAATCACAGAAAGATAGTCACCCCATAGTCTCACTCACACATACACACACACACACACACACACACACACATATATATATATATGAGTGACACACACACACACACACACACACACATATATATATCTGTATATCTATATATATATATATATGTGTGTGTGTGTACATATATATATATGTAAAATTAGTAATATATATATATATATATATATATATATATATATATATATATATATATATATATATATATATATATATATATATATGTAGTTTCAAACCTGTTAATTAGCACATTTTTTGTTCTCTTGGTGAAATGGGCACCAGCACAAGGGTGAAGGAGATTGACACAGAGAACAATAAACTCCTACCAAATCACATATCCAAAGACCCAGAGGCCCCCATCATCTCATCACTAAAGCAGATAAAAAAGAACCCAACATGGCTCAGGGAAATTTTGCAGAAGAGGGGGTGGAAAGAATGTCAGAGCCACATGTTGGGTCATGATATGCAGAGACATTTATCCTACCCATAACTGTGGGCTAACTCCACAATGCATGAGCCATATACCTCAACAAGGAGGGGCCAGTGGCAGGGGGTAATACATGGATGATCCTAACAATGGTGCCAACTTGAAAGTATTCATTGAGTACATAACTATTTATTTAAAAAAATAATAAATTAAAAACACTTTTTAAAAATGTTAATTACCACATTTTATTTTTCTTTAATTAGCACATTTTAATTTCAACATGAAAAATTCTATTTAGCATTTCTTGTCAAACAAGTTTAGTGGTATTTATTTCTCTCAGTTTTGTTTGATTTAGAAAATTGTGATCTCTTCTTCATTTCTGCAAGACAGCCATGCCAGTGTAACATTCTTGGTTGACAGTTTCCCTTTATGTGCAATATTTCTGCTGATATTTGCTTATCATTTTAGTAGGGATTCTCTTTTGTAACCCATCATCTTTTTGTTGGTACTTTAAAATCTCTGCACTTTTGTCTTTTGAAAATGTATCTCCTTGTCTTTAAGATGAACTATGGAATGCTTTGAGATTCTTGTATCCTTGTTTGGTGTCTGTGCTTTGAATGAAGAAATCATTTCCACATTTTGCTCATTCACTTTGGCAGAGAAAGACCTTTCCTCACTCAACCTAGCCTCAGATCTTTCACAGTTCAATAAGATCTGTTAGCAACTGAGGCTTGTGTTGCAGTCCGATTCACATTGCTGGTAGAAATCACCCAACCAAGAGCAGCTTCTGGGAAAAAAAAAAAAAAAAGGTTTATTTTGGCTTACAGGCTCGAGGGGAAGCTCCACGATGGCAAGGGAAAACGATGGCATGAGCAGAGGGTGGACATCACCACCTGGCCAACATAAGGTGGACCACAGCAACAGGAGGGTGTGCCAATCACTGGCATGGGGAAACTGGCTATAAAACCCATAAGCCCGCCCCCAACAATACACTCCCTCCAGGAGGCATTAATTGCCAAGTATCCATCAGCTGGGAACCTAGCATTCAGAACACCTAAGTTTATGGGGGACACCTGAATCAAACCACCACATTCCGCCCCTGGCCCCCATAAACTGATATCCATACATGATGTAAAATACAATGCATTCAGTCTGACTTTAAAAGTCCCCATAGTTTTTATCAATTCCAATGATGTTCATACATCCCTATAGTCCAAGATCTTTTAACTGAGCCATAATACCAAAAAATAACCTCAAAAAACCCATAATGGCACAGAATAAATATTCACACTGCAAAAGATGGCATTGGGCATAGCAAAGAAACATTCAACCAATACAAGATTTAAAACAACCAGGGCAAATATCAAACTGTAGCTTCAAGTCCAACAACTCTAGCCAGTGACAAATCTCCAAGTCCGATAATTCTAACCAGCAACAAGTCTCTGGCATCCCAATTCCACCCCTCCAGCTAGGCTACTCACAGTCCTGGAAAACTTCATTGGGGCCGGCAGCTCCTCGGCAGCCATCTCATGGTCCCGGCATCTCCACTGGGTCTCCACTGCAATCCATGGTTCATCCTCATGACCCCATGGGGTCTCTATGCAGGCAACCAGCAAATCCGCTTCACACTGCCCATGGCCATTTCCAAAACACAAGACTGTGTTGCAAACTCAATGACCCTCTTTCCAGCATTTCTTATACTCCATGATACCAGGTAGGGTGCCAATTTGTTAATCCAGGGGGGAATAAAGCAGACTTTGAAGAACAGGACACTCCTTGAGCACTGAGGCCCCTTCAAAAGAGTCTACATTCTTCTTGTTGCCTCATCGCAGGTCAGCTAGCCCAGTCTCATAATTTGTAATCTCTCAGTTGCAGCTGAATGGGCAACAGTTCACCCAAAGATTTTTCTTTCTGTGCCATATCCCTGTGCTCACACAAGTTCATTTCTACACAAAGCAACCCTGCACAACTTCTCAGGACACGGGCATAAGAGTAAGCTTCTCACACAAACTGTTAGCCCAGTCCAAGCAAAGCTCTTTCTCACCCTCATAAACTAAACCTCACAGTCCATAGTTCTTACTGCCTTTAGGTCTTTCAGCTCAGACCAGAATAGACCATCAAGCTATACTTACAGCACTACAAGGCATCTCTTAGGCCAATGTTTCAAATCCTCCCACATTCCTCTTGAAAATCAGCTCCAAAAGGCCAAAGCCACACAGTCAGGTGTCTAGCAGCAACCCCACTCCTTGGTGACTTGTGATATTTAAGGTGTTGTCAACTTGATCTGTTTAGTAATCCACAGGCTGCTTCTAGGAAGGATTAACTAAAGGAGGAGGTCTTTCTCCCTGGGTGAGCCCTTCCCCCAGAGTGTGCAGCCCCACTCAGAGGGGGACTTGATATAAGGAAGCTCTGGGTAGAAGAGTTCCCTTTTCCTTCCTTCCTTCCTTCCACTTGGCTGTCGAAGCTTCTCCCTACCTTCTAGCGTGGGTTGAAGACCAGTGTGGACTAAAGACCAACATCAACTGAAGATCCACATGGATTGAAACCCAGTGGCTCCTCAGGAAGCCTCAAGGCTTTCCAGCACCATCTGCAGTGCCGGGTTGGGAATGCTGAGGCATCTGGCCACGTGGACTGAGCAGATACCAGGTTCCGTGATTCTCGGGCCTGCAACTGCTATTGGACTACTGTAAGCTAATCTAATAAATTTTCTTTTTAAAATAATTCATTCTAGCAATTCTGTTCCTCTAGAGAACCATGTCTAATACAGATTTTTAGAGGGTTCTCTAATGGGGCACAAACAGTGCCCTGCCATGGTGTTGGGTGAGGAAACTGGCTTAGTTTTCATGTTGAGTGGGTGTCTGGTTGAAGTCCATGACTGAGTCCTCAAGCACTGCTATATATTCAGCTTCACATATAGATTGTATTATACTTGGATAGGATGTGTCTCTATGTTCCATGGCCATTCACTGTTGATACCAGGTTTGCATGTTGGGTAAATCTGCAGGATATACATTGCATTCCAATGAGGATACAGCCTGAATCCAACCATTCAGTACATTTATTGTATGTATTAACTATCATGGTAGAGCCATATACCAGGTTTTGTAGAACACCAGCCAGCAGGCCCAAGTTAGGCCTAGGCCATATAGTTGTCCATTCTCCTTGCCTAGTAGGTATAACTCACTTAGATTATGTTGTTGGGTTCACTAGATAGACAATATTATTAGGTGATTCCATTGACAAAGCCACATTGCCATTGTTGTGATCTTTATACAGGCTTCTGTGATCCTTGTCCATTTCTATCCCCAGTAGATTTAACCATGTCAAATAATTTCATCAGTATTCCCTATGAGATTAAACAGAAGTGCATATTCTGTGACTCACTTGAGAATGCTGAGGAAACAGGATGTCTGCCTTGAATTCTTTCCCATTTCTGAAAAGTGTAACCTTATGGAGCTCTGAGACTCTAAAGGTGGGTCACTGGACAGCATGGGACAAGAATAATGCAATCAATGAAAATACTGGGCTAGAGAGATGGCTCAGTAGTTAAGACACATGCCTGTGAAGCCTAAGGACCCAGGTTCAATTCTCCAGGTCCCCCGTAAGCAGGCTGCACATAGTGGTGCATGTGTCTTGAGTTTGTTTGCATTGGCTAGAAGCCCTGGCATGCCCATTCTCACTCTCTCGCTCCCTCTGACTGTAATAAATAAATAAAAATAATATGTATATATTTTTAAAATCCCATTCTTCTTACGTTTCTATTGTAGATTTGCTCACATCTGTGAACCAAGGGTGTTTCAGCTTTACACACACATTCTGGATTTTCCCCTGTGTATGTGGTATGTGTGCATTTGTATTGGTGCAACTATATGAATAGGTGCACATGCATATATGGGCATGTGTGTGGGGGGAGGCCAGAGGTCAACACTGGGTGTCTGCATAATTACTCTATATTAGTTTTTTTTTTTTAATTTTTTTTTTATTTATTTATTTGAGAGCAACAGACACAGAGAGAAAGACATATAGAGGGAGAGAGAGAATGGACGCGCCAGGGCTTCCAGCCTCTGCAAACGAACTCCAGATGCGTGCGCCCCCTTGTGCATCTGGCTAACGTGGGACCTGGGGAACCGAGCCTCGAACCGGAGTCCTTAGGCTTCACAGGCAAGGGCTTAACCGCTAAGCCATCTCTCCAGCCCTATATTAGTTTTTGAGACATGCTTATCTCTCACTGAACACATTTGATTAGACTAGCTAGCCAGTAAGCCCTGGGGATCCCCCATCTCTGCATCCCTATCACAACTGTGCCCAACATTTATGTTGGTACTTGTCATCTGGGCTCAGGTACTTCATGCTCTTTACCAACTGAGCTATCTCCGCAGGCCTCAGGATATAGGGCTTTTACAAGACATTCTTGTGTGTATAGAATGGAATGTTGGTAGTTCTTTATGGAACATTCAAACCAGGGACCTCTTGATCACGTTGACAACACTACCTATTTTATTTTATATTTGGTAACTTTCATAATATTATAGGGGCATACACATATTTACTAGGAACTAGGCATGTGGAGATTATATATATATATATATATATATATATATATATATATATATATAGAGAGAGAGAGAGAGAGAGAGAGAGAGAGAGAAAGAGAGAGAAGAGGGAGGGAGGGAGGGAGGGAGACAGAGGGCGAGCGTAATATTTAACTTTCTATATCTTTCACATATACATTTTAATTATAAATTTTAGAGTTCCAGTTAGCTTAAATTACATGTTTTTATATTGTCTTGTGTAAAATGTTTATATATGAACTGCATACTATTTGTTAATATTTTAAAGTGAATGTATACCTTTTTGTTATTACCATTTATCCTTGAGTTTCTGGGCTTTTTCTCCATAATTTTTACTTTTTGGTTTAATCTAATATCACCTAGATATATAGTAAGCTTGCTCTTGATGATTATAGGGAATGTGGAAAGAAAGGGGCATCATCTTAGCCTGCATCTAAACACTTCATTCCAGGCCTTTCCAACATGTACCTTAGGTATTAGGATTTGGATTTGGAAAGATACATTTGCATCTTCTTCACAATACCTCACTAACAAAAGAGGAAATTGAGTTCTTTTTCCTGCTTTTTGCCATTTTATATTGTTGGTTTCTTGTGGCTCCTGTTCTAACTCTTCGGATATTTATTTCATAAACTTCAGGTGATGCTGAGTGACAGTTATGCTCAGAATATCTTTCACATTAGGCTCATATCATTTAATTCAGCTCTGATTACTGAATTCCACCTAATTCTCATATGTTATTGACTTGGTGCCTTGGGTGGTTCTATTGATATGTGCAGGACTACCTGTAACAGGTGAGCACTAGCAGAAAATTCTCAGGACATTGGTCCACATTCCTCAGAGAGTTCATGGGATCCTGGTCTCTTTTCTCTGCTTCCTGACTCATGATATCTCCATCATAATAGCTCTAACATTTGCTCCTACTATCATGTACAATCATGAGCTGAGGCCAAAATTAAAGAGCTTACCCAATCTTGAATTGATAACTCCAAAACTGGATGCAAAAATAACCATTTTCCTCTGTAAGTTAAACACTCACATATTACATTGTTGTAATATGAAAGTGACTGATGAGTATTCCTTGTATCCCTTTGTCTTCCTGTTCCTCTGCTCTGTGGTGACACAGTGGTCAGTTTTGAGACATAAAGATTTGGTTAGGTGGGCCTCACCATACAGTATATGCCTGCATCCTGATCTTAGGCTGCCTAACCTTCGACTGTGGAATACAGATGTACATTCTTATCTCATCTCTAGGACTTTGTTACTATAGTACCTACAGACTAAGAGAGTGGCCTTGCCTGTAGTTATAGGATTGGTTCTGTACAATATTCTAATCTGTATTTGAGGACCTAAATTGCAGTTCTAAATTTTAAAAGAGTGACAGTAAGTCTATCATTATTTTTAAGGTTCTGACTTTTGAGTGTTTGGGAGTTGTTAAGCTGAGAATCAGTGTTGATCACTAGCAGCCACGTACATTTGCTTAGCATTTTGCATTCCAATATCAGCTATGTGACCACTTCAGGGGGTTTCTGCAGGATGCAAAGAATTCTTCCTCCCCATTTTATATTTAATTAAGCATGAACATTATTTTCTAGGGCTATGATCCCCTTTTTATCCTTGTGGATCAATGACTATATTGTGATAGTAATAAGGCAGGCAGAAACACCCATTTGTGTCTCAAAGAAAATAAACAACTTTCTTCAGAATGTCAAACAATGACATTCCTTGATGGATGTACTCATTCTGATGTGGTCAGAACACAAGAACCTCTATAATGATCACTCTCTGTTCCACAGAGCAACCTGAAATATCCAGAACAATAATTCAATTTGCCTGACTTCAGATGGCTGCTGCCCATTGGCTTATCAGCCAATTTCATGTTGCTTTGAGGAAAGTCACACCTCACAACTTTCACTGAAACCTTTTATAACATAACTGGTACATATTTTTAAAATTATGTGTCTGGGAACAGATCTCCAAAACCTACATAAATAATTTAGCACAGAGCAGAACACTGAGGGAACACAGCAAAGTAAATCATATAGCTCTCTCCTCAAAAGGCATAACAGAGAGTTTATTCTGGAGCAAAATATTAGTGACCACGGCCCAGTGACACAGATTTAGTTTACCTCAATTTTATGTTCAAATATAGTAACAATTTTATGAAGGTTTTTATAGTTAGAGAAAAAAAGAAAGTCATAAACCAAGTCACTTTTCAAATACAGTGGGTGAAATCTCAGGTGTTCAGTTTACAGCAAAGTGAGCACATTTTCTGCCATAGTTTGCAGATGTTATTTGACAGCATTCTTAGCCTTTGAGTTGGTGCCAGTGGTGGTCTGTTGGTACATTCCAGAAATATTTCACCTGGTCATGTGATAGGAGGATGTGAGGTCAGACACATAGGAGAGCAAGATATGGCTAAGAATGGGTTAAAGATGGCCTAAGATAATTTGGCTCTGGACTTGAATTATTTCAGTCTCTGCACACTGAAATTCTAATCAGTTATCTCCATAGTCTTACAAGACAGGCACAACTTTTTGTAGGAAGTTTCACATTTACAAGTATTGAATTTCAGCCAGGAACCTTTGCTAATACCTAATAAATGCAACCAATAGCAATTTCTGTCACAGCACAAGACACCCATAGATGAAGGCCTCCTCCAAGGCTGTTGCTTCCACTGTTTGTGGAATTGGTTAGTAGGGAAAGAGCAGTCTAATGGCTAATATACAATAACTTTTTCAGTTTAAGGCCCAGTCATCCTGCTCACTCTGCCAATTGTTTGATAAGTTTTGTTATTTTGGGGATTAGTAAGCCTAACACTAGGAGATGACTGGCACTGAAAAATTATTTGGGGCTGGCTATGCAGCTCAGTGGTAGAGTATTTGCCCAGCATTTACAAGGCCAGAGCTTTCTCCACAAAATAAAATTAGGTAAGTTTGTTAGCTTTACGTATTCAAACAGAAGTGGTAGCCTGTACACAGGGGGTAACATAGAGAAGCACAAAGCTTAAACAGCTCAGACAGTAATCAGAAAAATACAGGGCAAGAACCATTTTTTTAGTTTCCCCCCAAAACAAGTCATCATCAGCATGCTTAAAATTGAAAAGCTTCAACAATTTTTGAGATTTATGTATAGATAGTATTCCTAGTTATCTTATTCCTGTCCCTAAGTGAGAAAGCTTCATGGAAGAAATGTTTATGTAAATGAGCTCAGAATGGCTTATTTTACATTGGAAAGGCATGCTCTAAGAAGTGTTGTTTACTTCTTCTAGAAATTGTTCAGCACTTCCAGAGAAAGTACTTCCTGGGACAGAAAGGCACCAGTTGTGAAAGCAGGTCCCCCCCCCCATTATGTTTTAAAACAGGCCTCTAATTTTTTTTTCTTTTTCTTTCTTTTTTTTCCTCCCTCCCTCTTTTCCACCCTTCCTTTCTACCCTTCCACAATTCTCTCTCTCTTTCTTTGAGACCGGGAACCAGAATGTGGCCCAGATTGCCAGAGGACTCAAACTTCATGTACTTCAGTATGTCTAGTGCTCTAATCACAGGTGTGTGGCACCACGCCTGGTTTTCATTTATTTTATTTTTATAAGCAAATATTTCCTTTTATTTTTGACATGAATTATTAACTAGGATTTTGTTTAATCTGAAGATGCTTTTTAGATAACCTATTTGTAAGGTTCAAGAGTGACCAAGACCACAGAGACCACTCTGAGGCAAAGATGGAAGCTTTTATTTGGGAAAAGCATGAGCTTCCAGGACTGATTCTCAAAAGCAGAGCAGTCAACTTGAGATTACAGATAGTGGGCTATAATGAGCTTTTCAGTTGGGGTAAGGTGAGGAAGTGAGGAGTAAAGTAAAAGTTTCTTTAGGGGAGATCTAACACAGCCAGGGTGTGACACCAGAACAGTAACCTGGTGTCCTGAGCAATAAGGGGACAGTAATGCCCCTAGACCTGGGGAATTGTTAGGCAAAGAAGGGATGATGGCTGGGTGGTTCCTTGAAAAATATGGATGACCCACTTCCTTGTGTCTCTGTTGCCCTCCTGCTATCCTTGGTGACTCCATTTTGTCCTGACCGTTAACATTCCAGCCTTTTGTTAATGATAAGCAACTAAGGTTAATTTTTTCATGCTGACCATAAGAGCGATGAGTTCTTATGGAGCAGGGGCTGGATAATGTGGTCTATGGGTGTCTCTTCAGGGCAGATGATGAGGAGGCAGTTTCATGGTGGCTAAAAGTGGCATAGAGGTGAGATGGATAGTGCCAGTGTAGGATGTTGTTATGACTTGTTCACGAGCGAAGCAGAGACTTCTTTCATACCATCCCTTTACTGAGCTGGCTTCAGGGAAGTTCCTGGAAGACATATGTTGTGAGAAAGTGGGGGAGATGAGCTCTATGCACCCTGTGACAAGACAGAAGGGTGAATAAAGGATTGTGTTACCCTTGTCAACAGCTATGACATCAAAACGCCAGGTGTAAAGGGAAGATGAGCATTCAGAGGCAAGAGAAATAGAGCTTGGGTGAAAAAGGGCTGGAGATATGGCTTAGCAGTTAAGGCATTTGCATGTGAAGCCTCAGGACCCAGGTTTGATTCCCCAGTACCCACATAAGCCAGATGCACATAGTAGCACATGCATCTAGAGTTTGTTTACAGTGGCTGGGGACCCAGGCATGCACATTTCTGTCTGTCTGTCTGTCTGTCTGTCTCTCTCTCTTTTTCTGCTTGTAAATAAATAAATAAACTATTAAAAATAATAATGACATGTTCAGAAGAATTTCTTATACCTAGAGAATTAATGACATTAATAATTTTTTTTAAATTATTTATTTGAGAGCGACAGACACAGAGAGAAAGACAGATAGAGGGAGAGAGAGAGAGAATGGGCGCGCCAGGGCTTCCAGCCTCTGCAAACGCACTCCAGACGCGTGCGCCCCCTTGTGCATCTGGCTAACGTGGGACCTGGGGAACCGAGCCTCGAACCGGGGTCCTTAGGCTTCACAGGCAAGCGCTTAACCACTAAGCCATCTCTCCAGCCCGACACTAATAATTTTAATTACATTAGAATTTGAATAATCTAAGATCACATCAGTATACTATTACTGAAAAGTAAGCTTCTATTGGATAAAAAGATTTTCCTGTAAGGTTTATTTAGAAAGTTCATCTGAAACCTACTCACTTACCTAATGATATAGTAAATTCTATAAATTCACACGTGTAATTTTAAGTACTAAATAGAAATCATCTAAAATCTACATATGTTTCCTTAATATAATTGCCCATCTAAATTTTGTTTGCCACTCTAATTTTCCACAAATTAGTTTTTTATTAAATATCACAAGCTAATATGAATTATCAATTAATCATTTGTTGTAAAATGGTTAAAAACTAAGAATATATTTCCAACAAAATGTTGCTGAGATTTTCTTTTTTTCTCCCTTAAATTATCAAGAATCTGAAATAAAGAATTAAAGGCCTAAAGTAGCATAAAAAATAAACATGGGCAGGCAGGGGGAAATGGTCAGTAGCTGTCCAAGCAACTCATGGACTAACCTACTTGGCAGCAAACAACTTGATGTGATATTCACACAAGTGCAATAGTGGCACACAGCCAGGTTGGGAAACTAACTGCTTTTCATCTGGCTAACCAATCTGCTCAGTGGAATGGAACCCATAGCTGCAGCTGGGAACCAAGTCAGAATCATGTCCAAAAATGAGCTCACTCTCCATTATCAAGCTTCCACCAATTGTGGGGTGGAAGAGGGCCTACACCTATTAAATTCTCTCTAAAAAATAATAGCTATACGATTTATCTTATGCCAACTTTACTCTCCATCAGAGAATATGCTTCTCTTTTTCAGATACATGCAGAAACTAAGGACAGAACCAGCCCATCACACCAGAAAAGGTCCCCAGCTGAAACTAAGAATAATTGGGGAAACATCCAAGAGTGCTGTGTTTTGGTGAACCTGGTACCAGCACAAGGGTGAAGGAGACAGACACACAGAATAATCAACTCCTGCCAAACCAGATATCCAGAGACACAGAGGCTCTCAAGACCTCATCACTGAAGCAGACCTAAAATGAACCCAACATGGCTCAGGGAAACTTGTGGAAGAGGGGCCATAAAGAAAGTCAGAGCCACACGTTGGGTCATGATACACAGAGACATTTGCTCCCACCCATAAATGATGGCAAATGCCACAATGCACGACCCATATACCCTAACAAGGTGGGTCCCTGTGGAGGGGTAGGACAAGGAAGAGGTTAACAATTATACCAACTTGACTATATTTACTAATTATTAAAATAATAAAAAATACATGAACATCTTTCCATTGCTTGATATTTTCTAAAGTCTCAGTTTCAGAAGAAACAAATAAACCCTGAGACATGTACTATAATTTCTTAACTCATAAATTCAGCACATAACTATGAATTATTAGGCAGACCTTATTTATTTTTTTTCCTCTCAATATTTTTCTGAGAACCTGCATAACCAATTTCAACTATGAAATCTACTCATTCTAAAATATTACTTCATTATAAATTCTTCATGTTGGGCTGGGGAGATGGCTTAGTAGTTAAGGTGCTTGCCTTCAAAGCTAAAGGACCCAGGTTCAACTTCCCAGGACCCACATAAGCTAGATGCATAAGGAGGTGCATGCATCTGGAATTCATTTGCAGTGGCTGGAGGCCCTGGTGCACCCATTTTCTCTCTCTCTCTCTCTACCTGCATATTTCTGTATCTCTCTCTCCCCCTCTCAAATTAATAAATAAAAAATAAAGTATTAAAAAATTATTCATGTTATATGCTATCTTTTCTCATATTAAGCTTTTACTTAAAATTTTATGTTATAAAGAATCTTGTTTTATTGTTCCATGATGGTAATAATGACTACTTTACTTTTTTTCTATTCTTTTAATGTTTCCAAACATATTTATATAATACTCATTTTTTGATCCTTAAGTGTATTCAGTGTTTATCACTCATCAGCTAATCCATTTGAAAGTCTTGACTTTCCCAATTGCTCTCTTACTCAGTTTCTTTTGTGTTCCCCCTTTGTGAAATATAAAATCAAAATACAGAGTAACCAAAAAGAGTGAAAAAATGATACAGTGGAGCCTTTGAAGATTTGTTAATGTTTTGCTATTTCACTCTTTTTAATTTTAATTGAATTTAATTTAATTTTGAAAGCAAGACATCCTTTCTGCCACTTCTTTTGTAATGCTTTCTTATTGGAAAGTGTGATAGAGATGTCTCAATTAGTGCTATATGAGTAAGCTACCAAAAATCTGATAGGTTTATTTCCCGTCAAGGTGAAAAAATAACTACAAGCATTAAAATATAGGAAGAATTTTTATTAGCTATTTCAGGTATGTAGAAACAGTCTATTATCCAGACTTTCAGTTATTTTTTTCTTCTTATGATCAAAATCAATGGATTTGGCTGTACTTTTAATTTTAATTTTAATTTAATTTAATTTAATTTAATTTAATTTAATTTAATTTAATTTTGAGAGAGAGAGAGAGAAAGAATGTGCATGCCAGGGCCTTCAGCCACTGTAAACAAACTCCAGAAGCATGTACCATCTTGTGCACCTGGCTTCTGTGGGTTCTGGGTAATTGAACCTGGGTCCTTTGGCTTCACAGCCAAAAGCCTTAACCACTAATCCATCTCTCCAGCACCTATTTCACTCTTTATTTACAGAGTTAGATGGTGATTGGAATAATATATCCTCCACAAACTCATGTGTTGTGAATGCTTGGTCCCCAGGTAGTGGCAATTTTGGGGAGGGGATAAAGCCTTGCAGGAGGAGGTATGTTGTTGGGGACCAGCTTATTTGTGTAATAGCCTGTAACCACTTCCTAGAGTTTAACACACTCACTTGCTACTGTTTTCTACATGCTCTGGCAGAGATGATGTCCAGCCTGTGCTCACACCATGCTTTCCCCTGACATCGTGAAGCTTCCCCTTGAGACTGTAATCAAAATTAAATTATTTCCTTCCACCAGTTACTTTTTGTTAGGTACTTTGTCCCAGCAATGAAATGGTAACTGCAACAAATTATATGTCAAAAAATTGTTTTGGTAAAAGTGCCATTATTATGTTCTAATATCCAAAGTACCTGCTTTCAAAATTTTATTTTCACCTACCTGTTCTAGAAAAATTATATCTCTGACATGATTAAATGTTATAACACTTCTATCAAAAATTTTAAAATAAATATACAGTTCTTCCAAACTTTCAAGGATACCCTTGCTCATCTTTACCTTTCCTCCAAGTGGCATTGATGCTAACTTATTTGGGTAGCATTTCCTTTTCTCTTTGTGGAATAATGTATTTACTTTTTATTTTGCAAATAATTTTTCTAAAGATTTTATATAGTATTTCTCTATCATTTATCTTCCATTGTAATACTTGTTTACCCAGATCAGATAGCTTCAAATTTAAAGTTTCAAAGTTTCAGGTCTTATGTTGAGGTTCTTTAACTATGGTAGTTGATTCTTGTACAAGATAACAGATGACTGTCTAGTTTTATTATTCTTTATTAGACATAGATATCCAATTTCTCAGCATAATTTGATGATGTTGTTGACTTTTCATCAATGTGCATTTTTGTATCTATGAAAAAAATGGCTGTAGTTACATGGGCTAATGCTAATGTATGGTCTGTTCAGTTCCATTGATCTACATGACTTAACATTCTGGATTTTATTTCTATTTTTATTTTTGCTGAAGATAGTTTTGTCTATGCCTTTTGTACTTTCATAAGTTTGGGATTTTTTTTCAATTGTACTGGCATTTTTATTGATATTTCACTGAATACATAAATTACTTTGGTAGGATTATTATTTTGACTATATTAATTCTCCCTGCCCATGAGCATAAGAGATCTTTTTATCTTCTGATGCCATCCTCAATTTCTTATTTCACTGTTTGTAATTTTTCATTATGGAGTCTTTCAATTTCTTGGTTCAGGCTATTCTGAGATGTTAATTTCTTTGTGGGTATTTTCAATTGGACTGTTTTTCTGATATCGTTCTCAGTACATTTGTGTATGGTATATAAAGCTACTGAACTTTTCTGTGTTAATGTTGTATCCTACAATTTTATCAGATCACTTATGTATTAAATTATGTAGGATCACTTATATATTAAATTGTGTCAAATGTAAATACAGATAGGTTTTCTTCCTATCCACTTTGAATCACTTTTTAAAAAATATTTTATTTTTATTTATTTGAGAGAGAGAGAGAGAGATGATAGATAAACTAGAGAGAGAGAGAGAGAGAGAGAAGAGAGTGGAGGTACACCAGGGTCCCCAGTTTCTGTAAATGAACTCCAGATGTATGCAACACCTGTCTTATATGTGTCCTAAGGAGTTAAAACCCAAGTCCATTGGTTTTGTACATGAACAACTAAACCATCTCTCTAGCCCTTGAATTACTCTTTTATTTTCTTGTCTTGTCACTCTAGAATTTCAACCACTATGTTAAATAGAAGTTGAAAAAGTAGACATTTTTTCCATAGCTTAGTGAGAATGTTTTCAGTGTTTCTATATTTTGCAGAATGTTGGGTAAGTGTTTGTTATATATAGTCTTTATTATATTGAGATATATTCCATTCATTCCTACTTTCCAGTGCTTTTATCTTGTAAGGATGATAAATTTGTTAGAGGCATTTTTAGGAACATGTCAGGATAATCACATGATTGATATCCTTGAGTCTACTTATTGATTTATTGATTTTCATGGTTGAATCATACCTACGCTTCTAGATAAAGCTAACTTCATTGTGTTGAATGATCTTTTAGATATGTTCTTGAAATCAGGTTGTATTATTTCTTTGAAAAATTTCTGCACCCATGTTAATCAGGGATATTGGCCTTGTTTTCTGTGTCTCTATGTGGTTTATCAATTTGTATATGCTAATTTCAAAGAAGTTAGAAAAATTTCTTCCTTGTCTCTTTTATGGAATAATTTGAAAAGCAATGTTTTTTTTTCCTTATTTAAATGTCTGATAGACTTTTGAAGTCAATCAGTCTGTATATGATTTTTTTTTTTTTTGGCCTGGTAAAACTTTTATTACTACTTTTATCCCCTTGGTTATTACATATTTGTTTATATTATCTCACATTGGTTTAACTTTGGCTAGATATATGCATAAAGAACTTCATCCATTTCTTTTCAATTTTCTAACACTTGAATTATACATTTTTGTAGTATGTACTTATGATTCTCTTGATTACATTGAAATCTAACATAACATTTCCTTTTTCATCACTAATCTTATTGATTTGCCTCTTCACTTTATTTTGTGTAATTTGGAAAAGGTTTTGTCAATCATGTTTATCTTTTCAAACAACTAGTTCCTTATGACATCCTTTTTTTAACTATTTTTATTAATTTTGTATTCAGTGTATAGATTCAAGCTGGTACCAACATTAGTTTCCTCCCTATCCTCCCCCTTATGCTAGGACCCTCCTCATTGGGGAACACAGTCCGTGCATTGTGGGGTTATCCATCAGCTATGTGTAAGAGGCAATGCCTCTGTGTATTGTGACCCAACATGTGGCTCTGAAATTCTTTCTGCCCCTTCTTCCACATTTTTGCCTGAACCATGTTGGGTTTATTTAGGTCTGCTTCAGTGATGAGGTCGTGGTACCCTCTGTGTCTCTGGATATCTGGTTTGGTAATAGTTGAGTGTTCTCTGTGTCTATCTTCTTCACCCTTGAGCTGGTACCATGTTCACCAAGAAAGCAGCACTCTTACTTTTTTCTTCAATTATTCTTAGTTTCAGCTTTAGTATTATTTTTGTTCCTACTTCATTGTTTTCTCTACTGATCTTAATTATCTCTTGCCATTTAGTACTTTCAGGATTGGTTTGCTCTTATTTTTAGGAAACCTGCAGATAGATTAATAATTTTTTTTTTGTGATTTCTCTGTATTTGTAATGTAAGCACTGAGTGCTATAAACTACCTCTAGGTAATGCATTCATTCTGTTATGTAGGATTTTATATGTTGTGTTTTCACTTTCATTCAGTTTTATAATTTTTTTAAATTTAATTCTTGCTTTATCCTATGACCCATTCATTATTCAATAGTGTGTTGTTTAGTTTCCAAGAGTGTGTGTAGTTGTTTTGTTTGTTTTTCCTCGTTGTTGACTTCTAGTTTTATAACATTGTGGTTAGGAAAAATAGAAGGGTTTATTTCATTTTTTCTAAATTTTTGGAGGCTTCCTTTGTGTTCGAATGTGTGATATATTTTGGAGCATGTACCAAGGGCTTCTGAGAAGAATGTGTACTCTATAGTGTTTGGATGAAATGCTCTATAAATATATCTGTTAGGTCAATTTGATCTATGTTTTCAATTAACTCCAATGTTTCTCTGATTATTTTTTGTCAAGATGTCCTGTACATGTAAGGTAGTCTTTGATTATGTCTCTGAAGATGAGGAGAGCTTTTTGAAGACTTCAAAAGATGAATCACATTTTCATATCTTGTCTTTTCTTTTGTGTCTTTTGATTGGGACATTGTGACCACTAATATTTAGTGATATTTTAAAAGTGTGAGTTAATGCTGATTATGTTATTATTCCATATTATTGCCTGTTTTTATTCTTCATTTGCATAACAAATGCTCTAGAATTGATTGTGATTTCTTCCATCGTTTCTTTAATATGTCTATTCTTCTTTCAGATACTATACTAGGCACCTTTCATTGCTGGAACACATTACCTGACAAAAATCAGTTTTAGGGTAGAAGAGTGTATTTTAACTTATCCAGTTACAGTTTATCATGGTGGAAAAGGAATGGTGGTAAGAACTTGATTCAGCTATTCATATTCAGTCCATAGTGAGCAAGAAGAAAGTGATTAATCCTGCTGTTCAACCAGCTTTCTCTCTCTCTTGTATAGTTCAGAACCTCAGCCAATGGAATAGTGCTGCCCACTGTCAATGAGAGCCTTGCTACCACAATTAGTCTACTTAAAATAATTCCTCACAGATAATTCTAAATCCTTTCAAGTTGACAATCAATATAAACTATCACAAGTTCATCCTTGCTCAATCTGACAACCAAAAATATCACATTTTGTTTACAACCTTCCATTTTTTGTCTTAATAGTTTTATGGCCATTTCCTAATGCAAAATATATTGAGTACAAATTCAAAAGTAATCATAGTTTTTTTCTTTAATTTTTTTTCTCAATTTTTATTAGCATTTTCCATGATTATAAAAAGTATCCCATGGTAATACCCTTCCCCCAACTTTCCCCTTTTAAATTCCATTATCCATCATACCCTCTCCCCATCTCAGTCTCTCTTTTATTTTGATGTCATGGTCTTTTCCTCCTCTTATGATGGCCTTGTGTAGGTAGTGTCAGGCACTATGAAGTCATGGATATTGAGGCCATTTTATGTCTGGAGGGAGCACGTTGTGTGGAGTCCTACCCTTCCTTTGGCTCTTATAGTCTTTCCGCCACCTCTTCCACATTAGGTCCTGAGCCTTGGAAGGTGTGATCAAGATGTAACTCAGTACTCCAGTCACTTCTTTCCAGGACTATGATACCTTCTGAGTCATCCCAAAGTCACTGCCATCTGAAAAGAGAAGATTCTCTACCCAAAGTGAGAGTAGCATTAATATAATAGTATAAATATTAAGAGAAGTGCTTACTGGGTAGTTTGATATGCATAATAAATACATTTTTCCAGACATCAGCAGATGTTACACCCCTAGGGCTCATAACTACCCCTGTTTTAAAATTTCAGTTTCAGGGATGTGTTTTTCCCCATGGAGCAGTCCTATAGTCCAATTGGAGGGCAGTTGGTTTCCACCATGACAGATGTGCCACTATTGCACCCATTGGCTCATTTGCGCAGGCTGGCCAATTATAAGGCTTGCAGTGTCCACTGTTGAGTATCTTCACTGGTGGTATCTCTTTCTCCCATTGAACTACATGTAGAATGGCTTTTCCCAGCTTTCTTTCAGCTGGTCTACATGTAGGAGGTTTTCAGCTCAGCTCCATCAGGATTTCTCAGTGGCCTTGCAGCCCAAGTATGTGGAGTCTTCAGCAATAGGGTCTTACCATCTATTCCTGGTGGGAAACCAAGGGCCTTGGCAATGGCCTATAATGTTTTGGGGGCATCAGGGAAATTCCTGGCTAACAACTCACTGGAGGTATCCCACCTGGCACTGAAAATTTTCTAACAAGGATCTATGGCTCCTGAGTGTTCCATTGTCCGAAACTGGAGGATTCCATATGATTTATTTGCATACTCTTATATTTTGATTAGCTCTCCCTCCACCTTTCCTTTATTCAATCTCTTCCCCTGACCTCACTTTGGGCCTTTTCTTTTAGTAGAAGAATAGATTAATGGGGGTGAAAAGTAATCATAATTTTGAACAGTACCAATACTGTTCAAAACTTAGTCTCATCTGAGTCAAGACCATCTCTTAATTGTGAGCCCTGTGGAATCAAAACGCATTATATATATCCGAAATAAGAGAACACAGTTTAGGCATTTCCTGTTCAAAGAAGGAAATGATACATATCAAGGGATTTTCAGACCAAAGCAATATTGAAATTCAGTAGGGAAGACTCCTAAACTTTCATCTCCATATCTGGAATTTGGGACTCATAGGGGGAACATCTAGGCTCCAAAAGTCTCCCATAACACTACTTTCCATCTGTTCCTCTTGTTGGTCGTTCCTAGTCTGTATATATGCAACTTTTCTCAGCAGACACTGCATGGTTGTAGCATTTTCAATACCCTAGGGTCTTCATTGCAGCTTATGGCTCATATTCATAGCTTTATGTCCTGACCTTTCAGGATCTCCTTTGAGGGACTGTGTGTGACCCTACAACACATTGCATGGTCAAATGACTTGTCTGGCACCATGGAGCAATAGTCCATTACCTCCTATGTCTTGTATATTTCATTGTCCAAAACCAGTACTACTTGGCCAATGATGTCACGTTCTGTTCTCAAAACAGAATAATACCTGGAACCCATGATTTTAGCATTCTTCTATTATGTGGTTTCCTTTCAAAAATATTACATTTTTCCCATTTTGAGCCTTCCATAGAATAGAGCTTATACACTTATATATTTTAGGCTACTTTCTTATTATCCCAGTGAATAGCTTTAGATTTTTATTTAATACTGATGATCTAACAATTATAGCCACAACAACAATGTGTTTGGGCCCAGGGACTTTCAATTCTCTTATATTTATTTCATTTTCAAATGATATTTCTTTCATATTTGTCTCCTCTGTATTTTCCTTACTTTCATTGCAGATCTGAATCAGGGCAGCAAAGAGAAAACATGCCAAATACTCAATACTTTTCTGTTTTGAAATGTCTTCTGCTAAACACATTGGGGAATTTTAAATTTATCATTGTTCAAGTTATCAGAACACAGACAGAATACAGACAATTGAATTTATTTTTGTTGCTTTTGCTGTTATTGTTGTTTGCTACAAAATAACATGAACTCCCTCTTGCCCAGTTTTTAAGTGCTATTTCTCCTCTGCAAACTTCTTAGCCTCCACAATAAACATTTTCCTTGACCTTTTGATTTTTCAAACTCCCATCAGCATAGTATAGCATTTTAAGGCTTTTTGAGGCCAAAGTTCCAAATTCGTCAAACCTCCTGCCACAAAGCAATTCTAAAACCCTAGGAACCATATGGTCAAGTTTACCGTAGCAACAACCCCACTATCAGTATTTTTTTTTTCTGTTTTATTTAACTTCTCATTGCTGGAACAAAATAATTGACAAAAATCTGTTATAAGGAATAAAGGATTTTTTTAATTTAAACTTATATTTTCAAGTTACAATCTTTCATGCCAGGGAAGGCATGGCAGCAGGAGGATGAGGCATTTACCCCACAGTGAAGAAGAACAAAGTGATCAGTGCTGCTGTTCAGCCAGCTCTTTCCATTTCATATAGTCTATAAACCCAGTCCAAGGAATGCTTCCACCCACAGTTAAGTTGGTGATAACCACTTTAATTAACCTTATCAACACACACACACACACACACACACACACACACACACACACACACACACATATAAACACACACACAAAAAGGTTAACCCAGTTTACATACTCCTTCACAGGTAAATTTAAATCCTTATTGCAGTCAGGTTCACCTTGCTGGCAGAAAACATCCAACCAAGAGCAGCTTGCAGAGGAAAGGGTATATATATTGGCTTACAAACTCAAGAGGAAGATCCATGATGGCAGGGTAAAATGTGGCATGAGCAAAAGGTAGGCATCACCTCTGGCCAACATCAGGTGGACAACAGCAACAGGACAGTGTAGTAAACACTGGAAATGGGAAGCTGGCTATTATACCCATAAGCCCATCCCCTAACAATACATTGCCTCCAGGAGGCTCCAATTCCTAAGTTGCCACCATCTAGGGACCTAGTATTCAGAACAAATAAGTATAAGTGTTATATAAATTTATTGACCCAAACCACCAAAATATTATCAAGTTGACAGTATAAACTAACTCCTGTGCATAATATTCCATTCAGTATCCTTTGTAGAACTAGCCTAGTGGCCATAGGTTCCTTTATTCTATTTTTATCATAAAACACTTTTCTTTCTCTTACTATTATGAGAGGTAATTTTGCTAGGCATATTAGCTTGGTTTGGCAGCTGTGTTCTTTGAATACTTAAAATATGTCATTCAAAGTCCTTCTGGACTTTTAAAGTTTCCACTGAAAAAATGAGCTATTATTCTGATGAGCCTACTTTCATATATGACTTGATTTTTTTTCTTTTGCAGCTATCAATAACTTTTATTTGGTCTGTGTAGTTAGTGTTTTCACTATGACATAAGAAGTTTCTTGGTGAAGCCAGTGTCTGAACCACTGAGCCATCCCTCTATCCCTGGGAATTTCTTCTTTTTCTTTTTTTGGTCCTATTTGATGTTTTGTATACCTCTTATACCGGGAAGCATCATCTTTTTCCTAATTTGGGGAAATTTTCTTTTATAATCTTAATGAAAATATTTTTGGGACTTCCGGTTAAGATGGTGACATAGGAACCACAC
Source organism: Jaculus jaculus (assembly GCF_020740685.1). Classification (NCBI taxonomy): domain Eukaryota; kingdom Metazoa; phylum Chordata; class Mammalia; order Rodentia; family Dipodidae; genus Jaculus; species Jaculus jaculus. The sequence continues at coordinate 79,223,302 of NC_059125.1, forward strand.
CAAAGCCACCTAGGGGAGAAAAAGCCAAAGAAAATCAGGAAAATACACACTTTTACTAAAAAGTTAGGCATATAAGAAATTAAAATGGCAGCAGAGAAGTAGGAGGTATCCAGAGCATCCAGAGCCCACACAGGTACGCCGAAGCAACCCCGGCAGCAGTGGAGCCAGCAGCAGAAGCGGCGGTGGAAGCGGCAACTCCAGCTCTGGCTCTGCCAGCAACAGCAGCAGCTCCAGCACAGTGGTAGCAGCAGCTCCAGCAGCAGCAGCAGTGGCGGCTATAGCAGCAGCAGATACAGCAGGGGCAGCTTCAGCAGCAGCAGTGGTGGTTCCACCACTGGCATTTCCAGCAGCAAGAGTGCTGATCTTCAGAGCCACAGTTGCCAGGCTCGGTTTGCCCCACAGGAAAAACCAGTGCCCAGCTCCAGAAAACAAAACAGCGGTCCAGCAGTCCAGCCAGCCTACTTAACTGAGACCAAAATCATCCAAAAAGGTAACTGGGATTGCACCAGGGAAGGGTATCACTTGGTCACAAGCTGACTTGGAGCCCTCAACAGACCAGAAATCTTAGCCTATTTGTTGATAGAGGATCTGGTTGTTATAATACCTACTCTTATGTAAATACTCGGTGCTGTTTTTGATTGAATGTGTACAGGGTTTAGTTAAATTTTAGAATCTACCTGTATTTTGTTCCACTCAGCCTACTTGAATACTCCCATAGCAGGCAAACTCAACCCCTAGGAACACTTTTCTAGATACTCTGAGAGTGTTAAGAGCCACACCTAACATCATAGTCTCCTACCCTGAAGATATATAACATCAGATTAATTGATACAGCTAACAATACCCAGCTAATTAGAAAATACATGCATTAACTTAATCCAAGATGCAAAAATATATACATTATAACACAAGAAACACCAAAAATCAAGACAATATAAATCCACCAAAATGTATTAATGCATCAGAAATGACCTCCAGGGAGAACGAGTTAGAGGAAATGCCTGAGAAAGATTTCAAGTGAATGATTATAAATATGTTCAAAGAAGTCAAAGAAGAAATCAAAGGAATCAAAGAGGAAATCAGAGGAATCAAAGAAGACACAGGACACACATTTAACAAAACAAAGAAGGCAATACAAGACATAAATAAGGAAATAGAAATAATAAAGAAAAACCAGTCAGAATTACTAGCAATAAAGAACACAGTTATGAAATAAAAAACTCTGTAGAAAATCTCACAAATAGAATGTATGAAGAAGAGGACAGAATATCTAAGAATATCTAGAATATCTAGAAGACCAGGTGGCAGATCTAATACAGTCCAACAAAGAGAAAGACAAACTAATAGAAAAGTATGAACGGGAATTTCAAGATATTCAGGACACTACGAAAAGTTGAGGCAATTTAAGTTAGGCTACAGCTATACACAAATTTATTCACAGGATCCCATCTCAAATATTATAAAAGCAACAGCAAGCCTAAGAATTGAAAAAAGCAAGGACACTACCAGCAATCAGGTGTACCCAAATTTGAACACATATTTGTGTCTCCAGTGGCAGCATAAGTGGGAAACAAGCATATGGACTCACATGTAATGGCAACAGCAACAAAAGACTTTTGAAACATGGAACATTTATGTTGGACTGCATGCTGGATATTATAATTATTATTGAAGTATAAAAATATCCATAATGTTACTGACAAACATTATAGTTTCCAGTGACAATTTTTACAATATGTTCAGATTATTTTATTTATCCATTATGTATTAGCATTTCTAGCTTTCATTTTTTTATTTGTACCATTGATCATCTAGATTTACTATTATAAGTTTCATATTTAATTCCTCCCTGTTGTTTTTCTGTTATATCATCTTATTTCTTCCCTAATGGTCACTATTTTCATTTCTCCTATTTCCTGTATAATTCTCAAGATAAGTTAAAGATATTGATTACAAAAATCAAGAGAAACATTGAAAAAATTCAAGCTGTTTGGGATATTAAATTTTTAAATGTTTATTATTATTATTAACAAGATGTTTTCTATATATACATCATGTGTTGGTACCTTCTTTTCCCTTGTCCTGCCCCCATGCCAATGAGGAGGCTCCTAAGTCAGGTTTCAGGTATTCCCCATATAGTTTATGTGTTGTGGGAGCAGTCATAACTTATTTTTGTGGAGAAGAAATGTCTCTGGGTATGATGTGTCAACCTGTGGCTCTTATAATCTTTCTGTCCCCTCTTCTGCAAAATTTCCTGAGCCATGGTGAGTGAGCCTTAAGTCTACTGCAGTGATGAGCTCTTAGGAGACTCTGGATCTCTACTTTGGTAAGTGTTGAGTATCCTCAGGGTTTGTCTCTTATACCCTGGTGTCAATTATCAGGGACAGCATGGAAATGGCACTCTTGCTCATCTCCACATTCCTCTATGGATTCAGCTGTGGCTTGGCTGAAGTGCTATGGGTAGTTTATCTCCTCTGGTCTTGCTACATTCTGAAAAAGAAGAACAGATTCTCCAATGGAGAGTGAAGTTAACATACTTTAAATGAGATAAGCATTATTAATTTAGGGAGAATTTGATGCATATAGCCTCTCTTTTATCCAAAGAATAGTTTGAACTTGACACTAGAGAGTATAATCTGTGTGGAAATAGGATTCTGATCTGGTTACCAATTCTAGCTACAGGTTCCTTTACACTGAGCATATAGCTTAGACAATCAGAAAGTTATTGGTTACCCACTGAGTGTTAGTTATTATTGCACTGGTGAGCACATGATGTAAGGGTGATTACTTCTGAGTAACTTAGACTTCTGGTTGCTCAGACCGTTGTTGGTCATTTTCCCCCAGTAGCTCATGTAGTGCTTTCCAGCACTAGACAGGCTAACTGTCTGGGGGATGGAATTCTTTTGAATTCCTGCCAGGTCTCTCAGTGCTTTGTGTCAGCAGCATATGGTGTCATTAAGCAATAGGGTCTTAGCTGTTGCCTCATGCAGGTAATTAAGAGCTTTGACAGAAGGCTGCCTTGATTGGAAGACCTCACAGCTCAATGTGGGTAGCAACCAATCTCTGATAATTGGAGTTACAGGTCAGAGACACAATTTATTTTTTCTATTAAGCTTACACTTCAGCCCAACCTCACTAGAACCCTACTTTTCAGGTGCTCCCCCCTTACTCCTTTTGAAGGTTATATCTTTTAGGCTATCTCCAAGGATAAAGGTTTCTATGGATTTGATTTTGTATTTGTTTTTGCTTCTCTTCCTCTCCCCTCTCCCCAAACCTCCCATCCCTATTTTCTGAGCCTTGATTTACCTATCAGGTATGATAGCAACAGAAACAGGTCCAGGTTAGGAACCACAGATAAGTGACACCATATAGCTTTTGTCTTTCTGTAATTGCATGAGTTTGCTGAGTATGATCTGTTCCAAATCTGTCAAATTTTCTGCAAATCTCATTGTATCATTTCTTTCTCTTACTACTGAGTAGAATTACATTGTATAGATGTACCACAACTTTGTGATTCATTCATCCAGTGATGGACATCTATGTTGATTCCAGTTCTTAGCTATAAGTAATTGAGCAACTATAAACATGGTGGAGCAAATGTCTCTGTATTGATACATGGAGCATTTAGGATAAATGCTTAATAAGGGAGTAACTGGGTCTGTAGGTAGCTGTAGGTTCATCCTTTTCAGGAATCTCCAAATTGATTTTCCCATCAACAGTGAATGAGGTTTCTTCTTTCCCCACATCCTTGCCAACATTTGCTGCTGTTAGCTTTTTTAATGATTGCCATCCTTACTTAAGTAAGGTGAAATCTCATGGTTGTTTTAATTGCATTTCCCTAATGGTTAGGGATGTTGAACATTTTCTTAAGTGTGTGTTAGCCATTTGTAATTCTTCCTCTGAGAACTCCATATTCATTTCTCTTCTCCACTTTTGGAGTGGTGTTTTTTTAATTTTTTAAAAATTTTTTGAGTTCTTTGTAGATTCTAGATATTACCCTTCTCTCCATGGTATAGCTGGCAAAGATCTTCTCCCATTCAATGGGTAATCAATTGGTTCTGCTTATGGTGTGTTTGTGCAAAAGCTTCATGTGATCCCATTGGTTGAGTAATTGTTTAATTTCCTTGGCGACTGAAGATTTTTTTCAGGAAGTCATTCCCAATCCTATATCGTGGAGAGTTATGAACTTTTATATTATAAAATAAAACATTATTCTAACAAGGTTTACAAATGTGCTCTCAGTTATCTGATTTCAGTTAGGTATTCAAGCAATTTTGTCTGAAAAAATACTCTCTGTTGAATTTGTACACACTGATTTTCTTTTCAGATATATGTTTCAATGGAATAATAATAAAGTCATATATTTTATAAAAACAAATATGTTAATTGCTTTTAAATGTTTTAAGATTTTATGAATTTGGGGTGGAGAGGTGATTTAACAGTTAAGGCACTTGACTACAAAGTCTAAGGACTCAGGGTTGATTCCCCATAACCCATGTAAGCCAGATGTATGTGGTGGTGCATGTTCCTAGAGTTTGTTTGCAGTGGCTAGAGTCCCTAGCATGCCTATTCTCTCCTTCTCCCTCTCCTACCTCTCCCTCTAATTCTTTTTTTTAAAATATTTTTATGTATTTATTTGAGAGAGAGAGGCCATATCAGGGCCTCCAGCCACTGCATATGAACTCCAAACACATGTGCCATGATGTCCATCTGGATTACATGAGTCCTGAGGAATCAATCCAAGGCCCTTTGGCATTGCAGACAAACACCTTAACTACTAAGCCATCTCTCCAGCCCTCCCTCTCTCTCCCTCTCTCCAATAAATCAATAAATATTTTCTTAAAACTATGATTTTATTGAGTATTGAGATAATTTAAATATTGTAATGTTTTGAATTATTATTAACAAGATATTTCATATGGATACATCACGTGTTGGTATCATCTTTACCCTTGAGACTGTTCCCATTCCTTTGGAGATGCTCTTCAGTGGGGTTACATGTATTCCCTATGGGGTTATAGTTTATACATTATTGAAGCAGTAATCAGTTATTTGGGGGCAAGAGAATGCTTCTTGGCATTATGTCTCAACCTGTGGCTCTTACAATCTTTCCACCCCCTCTTCCACACAATTCCCTGAGCCATGGTGGTTGAGTTTTAAGTCTACTTCAGTGATGAGCTCTTGGGAGCATCTAGATCTCTACTTTGGTAGGTGTTGACTATCCTCAAGGTCTGTCTCCTATACCCTGGCACTGATTATCAGGTACAGCATGGAAGTAGAACTCATGATCATCTCCCTATTCCTCTGTGGATCCAACTGTGGCTTGGCTGAAGTGCAAGGGGTCGTTTATCTCCTCTGGTCTTGCTACCTTCTGTAAAAGAAGAACAGATTCTCCAAGGAAGAGTGAAGTCATCTGTTTTGGGTTACTTTGTAATCTTATTTTTATTAACAATAGTGAGTAATTTTTAAATTGTAAAATTTTGAAGTGATGTTGCCTGGATATTTTAAGGACATGGACTACTTTTGTTTCATAAAAAAATGGTAAAGCAACCAATTTCATCTATTCATTTCCAAAAATAAAGGCATGCTGCCCATATTTTAAATAAGCATTACCATTCATCTAGAAACCGCTGTCAATTATTAATCTTTTATTATTGCCTCTGGGGAGATTAAAGGAATAACAGAAATATAGCTGACAGTTTGGTTATCACATCTGGAGTAAATGAAAAGCATGGCCTGAATCCATCAAGAAAGAGTAGGTAAATGTGAGAAAATTATTGATGTCATTTCACAGATGTAAATTCAAGCAAGTCTTAAATTGGAGTATCTAGTTTCAGTCAGCTAACACCTATTTCGTTGTTAACAGTTAGAAATATAAAATATAAACTAAGACCAGTAATACTGTACTAGTAACCAAGCTACTCTACAAGTGATTACTAGGAAAGTAAGAAACTGTGAATTTATAGATTGTTGTAATTATGAAAGAATATGTGGCAACAACTTGTGTTATAAGAAGAGAAATTGATATGATGCAAAAACAATCATTGTTATGAAAAACATTTGATTATTTCAACCAAATAAATTATTTTTAAAAAAATGGAATTTATACCTATATGGCCTAGACACTCTCTAGTTAATTTCACAAAGTTTTATTATACTATTGACTTATAGAAGCCTTCATGAGCAATATAGTTTGTCCAGTTCTGAAGTGATTTAACTGAAATAAGTTGTTCATAGCTCCTAGATGTGAATATAAATATTTTATCAAATCAACCAGCAAACTCATGTCACACAGACCAGAAATATAGCTTGAAGTTCAACTTCTAAAAGTTGCATATTTATATTTAGATCATAATTTATGTACATACATTTTATTGAATTTTTATATAATTCAATGAAGATAAACTTAGCTTATATAATTACTAAATATTATTAGAATGAGGATAAATTTTCATGTTTACCATGTACTAATTGTCATATCCAACAAAAGGCAATGTACAGTATATATAAAGTCTTCTTACACAGTCTCAAAATATTAAGTGATGCTTGTCGCTTGTCTAGTCTCTGTTCTATGGAACTCACACATATTTAAGGTTGCAAAAAGAGCAAAATCCTACACTCACCATCATCCAAGAACAAAAGAACAAGCTGTAAATCAAGAAGTGTATTTTATGTGATTGATTAATGGTAATAAAAGTGTCTTCACAATAATATATGTTGTATTATTTATTTTAAATTAAACTGTACCTGTCAAGTAACTCCCCCCTTTTTTCCGTATCTTTTTTTTTTCAAAACAAATATAACTCCAACAAATCAGGGTACAAATACATTTATTTAGAGAATATTCAGTATACAGAAATGTTTGGATGAGTGGAGAAGTTCAAGAAATGTATTAATCAAGGAGAAAATTTAAGCAATGACTATCATAATTAGCATAAATTTTCTTTTTACCTCATTATGAGCTATTTTTGTTTTATATTCTTTCAAATTTTAAATGATTTATAGAAATGTGTAGTTAGTCCTCTCTACTATAAATTACATTTTACATATTAAAAGGCTTCAGAAAGTCAATATCTGACATTATTCAAATGTGTCTCCTTGTAATGCCCCACTGTAGTGTTTCCTAAAAGTAAGAATAGTAATAAAATACTGGGGTACAACAATGAGGCCATTCAATTTTTGATCATCTCACTGATGATAAAACATCCATGACAATCATTGTTTCCCTATATATTATCACTGTTCAAGATTAAAATATACTTAATGCAAAGGGATTATACCCATCCAGGCTTCATAGTGAAAATTAAAATATCCTCAACCTATAAAATTTTAAATTCATGACAAATGAGAAGTATCCACTCTTCACACACACACACACACATATACATACATATATATATATATATATATATATATATATATATATATATATATATATATATATATATATCATATACACACCTAAGAACACGATATATATATATATCGTGTTCTTAGGTGTTTTTTCAAGTTTTGGGAAAATTTATGTTTGAATATCATTTAAAAATTCCACTAAAAATGAAATGGAAGGGAAGAAAAATAGTAAAGGAAAGCAAGTATATGAAAAATAGGTGATGTGAATCGAGGAATATATTGATTAATTTTTCTACTATATTTCAAATGCACACTTCAGACGAAAATAAATACATCAGGGGCTGGAGAGATAGCTTAGTCGATATGGCACTTGCCTGAACAGCCAAAGCTTTGATCCAGGTTCTATTCCCCAGGACCCATGTAAGCCAGATATGCACAAGGTGGTACATGTATCCAGAGTTTATTTGCAGTGGCTGTGTGCCCTGGCATTCCCATTTCCTCTCTCTATCTGCCTCTTGCTTTCTCTTTCTCGCTCGCTCTCTCTCCCATAAATAAATAAAAAAATTAAAAGCACATAAAATAAATACATCAAAACAAATGGACTTAATTAACAGGAATTGTGAATTGAAGTAATTCATGGCAGTGTAAGTGACCACTTTGTACAGGGATTAATACTTAAACTATGTCATCACTACTAGAATGGAAATAGTCACTTTAAGTTGAATGCTTCAATTCCTTGAAGTAGATATTGTGGTGAGGACAAAGACCATACCACATCTTTTATTTATCTCTTTATTCATTTTTTGTCTTGATTTTTTTTTTCAATGGATTATGGTATTCACTGTGGGATCATGAAGGTCTCAATTAGTCTTTATGGGGCAGCATGGGGACCATGCTTCAGAATATATCTTCCCACTTCGAGGCTCTTATAATAGTTTCACTCTCTCTTCCACAATGTTCCCTGAGTCATAGTAGGCCTGTTGGCAGTCTAATTTAGTGTTGAGTTCTTTGTAGCCTCTGGATTTCTGCTTTGATAGGATTTGATTGATCATTATGTCTGTCACCATTCCCCTCGAGCTAGTTGTCAGGACACCAGTAAGAACAGTACTCATATCACAGCTGCCTCTGCAGTTACTCCTGGGCCCTGGCAAATGTGGTAGAGGTGGTTAATCACATGGTGGGAAGTCAGCTATCTTCTTGTCTCTCCTCTAATTTCTCTGCCTTGCCATTTTTAAAATCTAGCAGGTTCTCCAGCCAAGAGTAACAGCAGCTTGAATTAAAGGCAGTATGCAAAGTTATTTAAGAAATTTTGATATGCAACCTAGTCTTTAGTAGTAGGAGCTTCTTTAGAAGTGAGGGATTCTGAATTGTTTTCCAGTACCAGATGTGAGTTTTCTTCCACAGAGTTGGCCTCATGTCCAATAAGAGAATAGTTGGTTACCTGTACAGGCTGCATGCCACTATTGGACAAGTGTGTATTACTTTTCTAGATAGTTGATTTTGTAGTCTGTAGGGTCTCCTGCTTATTCAAGCTGTTGGTGACCATTGCCTCCAGTGGCTCCCATAGGGCTTTCCAGCAATATGAAGGATTGCCAGGCTGGATCTAGTTTCCCTTTTGATTCTAGCATGGTGTTCTGATATCGTGGGACCGTGGCTTGTGGTATCTTCAGTGATAAGTTCTTACCTATTAGCTCTAGCAGGTAATCAAGTGTTTTGGCAATAACCTACATTATTTTGGGGACTTCATGGGTCTCCCTGGCCAACAGCACACTGTGGGGGGCAAGTTAATTCTGAGACTTGGATTTACAAGTTAGAGGCTGTGATTTTCAGGTTAAGCTTTTTCTACTTTCTCTTTATACTGTTCCCCTCCTGCTTTATTGAGGGTATATCTTTAGTTCAGCATGAACAACATTGTCAAGTATAAGTTCCCTACTTGTCCAGGATGCCTACATCCAAGAATCCAAATATTCTTTTTATATGTGCACACACACACAAGCACACACACACACACACACACACACACACACACACACACACACACTGCTATATATGTATATGCATACCCAAAATTCCCTCAATGTAGCAAAGGAAAAAAAAAACTGCATTATCAGTTTCTTCTTTTTAGTCAAATTATATATTATGTTCAGATTTAACATTTTTTCTCACCATAATGTTATTTTTCTGTTTTAGGATGCCATCCAGAAAACTACTTTGCATTTAGTTATCATGTATCCTAAAATTTTCTGTAGTCTTTGATGATCCTCATACTTTTCTAGTGGTTAAAGAACTTGACACTATTTTGACTGTTGTTTATATATAACAATACATATATTGTTGTGTAATGTTTGGATACATATGAACTTAGTAGAAGGCATAAATTAGTTTCTACATATCTGTGTCCATCATCTATCATTTATTCTGAGTGAAAACACTCACAATTTTTTTCTTTTGATTTAAATGTACAGTATATGATTGTTATCTCTACTCACAGTACTGTGAAATATACACCAGACTTTCTTCCATTTAACTAACTCTGAAGGTCTTTATCAAACATTCCTTATCCTCTACTCTCCTACATTTCTCAGTCTTGATTAATCACCATTCTACTCTCAAATTCTAAAAAGAACATGACAACATTTCACATATGAGTAAGGTTATATGGTACTTCTTTCTGAACCTGGCTGAATTCATTTAAAATATTGATTTTTCATTCTATCCATGTTGTTACAAATGATGAGATTTCATATATGTTTATGGCTAAATAAAATTCTATTGTTTATGTATACCTCATTTTCTACAACTATTTACCTGCTGGTGGATTCATTGGTTGATCCTATAATTTGACTGTTATGAATGGTTCAGAAATAAACAAAAATATTAGGTATGTCTGTGGTAAGATAACTTTGATTATACTGAGTGCATACCAAACTGTGATATATAGCTGAAAGATGGAAGTTCACTTTCTATTGTTTAAAAAAACTTTTATGTTGATTTCCTTAGTGGCTGTATTAGTTTGTATTACCACCAGCAACATATGACCATTCATTCTGCTTTTGCTCTACCTGATGCATTGTGTGAGTGTGAGTTTCTGTGTGTGACACACACACACAGAGAGAGAGAGAGATAGAGAGCGAGAGAAAGAGAGAGAGAGGATTGAGATGGCCACTTTGACTGACCTAACATGGAATCTGAATGTAGTTTTCATTTGCATTTACTTGCTGGCTAAAAATATTAAACCTTTCTTCTTGTATCTATTACTCATTGTATTTAATCATTTCCAACTATTTATGTCTGCCAACTTATTGATTATATTATGTATTCTATAGTATTTCTTTTTTTTTTGAGTTTGTTAATTGTCCTATATATTAGACCCTTGTTAAATGAGTAGCTGGAAAATATTTTCTTCATTCTGTGTGCTGTCTTTGCACATAGTTGATTACTAGGAGTTCTCTTCAGAAAATCCTTATTTATAACTAGATCTTTAAATATTTTCCATATGTTTTTCTTTAGCAGTATCAAAATGTTTGGCCTTGGATTTAGATTTTCTTTTTTTATCCATTGAGTGGATCCTTGTACATGGTGAAACATGGGGATCTAATATCTGTTTTCTACATTTGGATATCCAGTTTTCCCAATACTGCTTGTTTTAAAGGCTTTAATCCAATGTATATATTTGGAAAAATATTGTTAATATTCAGAAGGCTGTAGCTGCGTGGGTTTATGTACAGATTCTACTTAATGGGTCTTATGTCTGTTTTATACCAGCAGCATGTAGCTTTGTCATTATGACCTACACAGCTTTGATAAGAACAGGCCTACAGTGATGAATTTTCTTCAAGGGTTGTTACAGTTAGGGTGACTGGGCCACTGAAGGTAAAATGGATGTAAAGTTTACACTTGCTAGAAATCAAAGATGATCTGACTTCTTTTCTCTTCTCTAGTTCAATAGACATGTTTTTTTTTTTTTTTTCCACAAGAAACCAGGACCCCTCTTGGAAGGAAAGTTTTTCATAGGATTTCAACATTGTAGTTGGTCAAGTTCAACCCATAGAACTTGGAGTCAAGGCTTACCTCTTCCTGAGACAGCTCCTAGCACTAACCACCCAGTTCTCCCTCTGGTTCACCTCTGCTCAAAGACAGCTCACCACCACTAAAAGATTATAAATATCTAAGCAGGGAGAGGGCACATTCTTAGGCTGTGATAGAAAAGAACTAAATCTTGAAGTGATTCACTGACTTACTGTGAGAGTTAATTGCTGAGGAGCTAAAACTTATCTTTGTCAGCAGATGGAAAAATCTCAAAGAAGGAACTGTCCAGAAAGTACCCAAAGGGATGATATGAAGGAAAGACAGTATAGGCTAAAACAAAGTACAATGGAGTCCATTGTTAGGGGGGGCCTGACTACAGAAATGATTGATATGCAAATTGTCACATCTTGTTTGCTCACTTACCCCCCCCCCCGATATAAAAACTATAAAATGGAAATAAAATCTCAGCTCAGGGCCAAAACTTTTTTAGAGGACTACCTCAAGCTTCTTGAACCTGGGTAACAAACTACTCTACTTTCACTCATACTGGCATTGGAGTGATTTTTCCAGAGACTTTCTACATCTGTGGAGGCCCTAGTGATGTTTTCCTTTACCAAAATCACAGTTTTTCAGGAAGAACTACTGCTCCTGAGCCTCCCAGCCTGCTAAAAGTCACTGGAACTGGGAAACACACACCCCTGACATGATTGCAGAGTCACTTTCCAGGTGGCCCAAGGAGACTGTGAAGTGTAGGACCACAGTTCCTGATTGGAAGGAGATGAGGCTAAGTCAGATATATACACACCAGATAAAAATTTCCTGGGGAAATTTGAAATTGTTATTGTGACTAATCAGGTCAGGGGGAGCCAGCATGGACTGATCCCTTCAAGAGGAGGAAACCCTGAGTTTTAATACTTCTGCAAGGTGATATCCCACTTTACATCAGGTGTCAGGTTGACTGATTCAGTCTAAGTAACGAGCTAGATAAGGATCAGTGTTGCTCCAGTCTTGATAACTAGCTCAATCAGAGTTATAAATGGGATTAGATAAGAAAAGTCATTTAAACTACAAATGAATGAATGAATGTGTGAGGGGTAGATGGACATCTGGAGTCTCTATGAAAAGTGGACTTGATATGAATGTGTGTACTAATATGAATGTGTCTCACAGCTACAAGGCTGCAGAATGATTTCTGTCCTGAGCAGTATATGCTCAGGAAGGCTTTGCTAGTGTCTGTTCTGCAGCACTAACACAGTGGGAAGTTCATTGTGGCAGAAGTACTCCACAAAGCCCAGTCTCCTTGACTGCATGGTTAAAACAAACCATACTTCAGAAGGGAATATTTAGGAGATTAGAATAAGATGACAGACACCAGGAAAATTAAAGGCCTCTGTAAATTAGGAAGGCCAGATTTTAATGTTGAAAGGCCCCCAGAGAAAACACTAAAAGTAACTCAGATTGTAAACAGGGAACAATACAAAAGTCTCCTACTCTCAGAAATTATAAAATGGCAAGACCAGAGATGATCTCTGTAGTCCAGGGAGAAAGCAAAAACTCTCCCTGTTGGGGAAAAAAAAAAAAACAAAACTCAACTAGAGTCAAAATAGAAGCTTCAAGATCAGAGATAATTCCCACAAAGCTGCCTCCTAACACACTGTCTAGTTATGAGGTACTAGCAAGCAGAACTTAAAATTGGCAAACCACAAAGCCACATAATTGAGGAGGGGTGTGTTAGAAGGAGATAATGTTGCCTGGGCTACTTGTAAATTCCACCACTCTAGTGCCTGACACTGAGGAAGGAATTAAATGATAGAAAAGACAAACCAAGAGAAAAGACTCACTGCAAGGTTTTACAAATGTTTCTGTCATAAACGAATGTAATAAAAGTTACTCAGGTCCTAAACTCAACCATATACCTGCCAGGAGAGAAAGCACCTCCACACTTGCAGAAAAGGGTTATAATGTCATAATGTGTACTGTAGGGGCAAAAGTCCCATCCTGAATATATAAATTCTGAGGCTTGTCCCAGACAAGTGCTAGAAACCTGGGGAAACTCAGTTGTCTTGCTCTCACATGCTGCAACTGTGGCAGCTCTCAAGAGCAAGGACAAAATGGGCATTACACATGAACAGGCACCTGGAATTGAAATGTGTCACTCAGTGCTTCCCTGCAGAGCTTGATCAACATAATTTCCAGATAGCCCTGGAATAAGAGGGCGAACCTGCCACACAAGTTGTAATGGACAGTAAGACAAGAGCCAAGTATCTCTGTGATTATGACACTGCTGGGAAATTCATTATGGCTTAGCTTTCTTGGATTCTTTGCCTTGCAGAGCCAGGGGGATCTACAGGCATAGGGAATCTCAGGGTTCTGGTCCCAACATCATGATGGGTTGCTTCCGGTCAAGACGGTGCCTGTCTAACTGCACCACAACTCCTGGGAAGGAGAGACAAGGCATTAAGGCATCACTGGGTCTTTTGGGAGAGAACATTCTCTAATAGATTGCCAGTAGGAGGGTGTGAAAGGGGCAAAAAAGAAAATCAGCTGATTCCCACACTCTTGGGTAACTCACCAGTTCGCCAATCCACCCAAGCAGCCCTCCTAGCCCTCCCAGCTTCAGGCTACTCTTGCACTAACTGGAAGAAAGGAGACCCAGGCCAGTAGTCATACCTGCTCCATTGGTCTCACATGGTCATCCAGATCCACTCTCCACCCTTGCATCTTCTGTCCCCCCCAAGCTCCCCAAACCCCAGGTATCCTCAGAACCCCGCCCCTACCACTTTGGTCCCTCTCTGCTCCTCCCCCACCCCCTGCGTAGTTGGATATGATCCACTCTGCCCCACCCACTCTCGACTACTTCTCCCCAGCCTACCTGACCCAGTCCATCCGTGACTTCGCACATGCTCAGCCCCAAACCCCTCTCCCTGCAACTTCAGATCCACTCCCCTCATCCCTGTCTCCCTACAACTTCAGACATGCTTGCCCTGCCTTCTCCCTCTGTGACTTCAGACACATCCCACGCAGTCCCCCCCCCACTTCAGACATGCTCAGCCCTGCCCCCACCATGCCACCACCACAACTTTGGACCTGTTCTGCTCAGCCTAATAGAACATATACTGGGTCACAAAGCCTGCCCCCATATAGTTAGGAAGATTGACATAATCCCCTGCATGATATCAATTCACAATGCTGTATTGCTAGAAATTAATAAGAAAACATCCACCAAGAATCCCATCAGTTCCTAGAAACTGAACAGCACAATTTTAAACAATAAATGGGTAGTGGGTGAAATAAAAAATGAAATTGAGAAATTTCTAGAAATGAATGACAATGAGAACACATCATATCAAAACTTA